>NW_006296225.1:35282-70757 GCF_000327345.1 Myotis davidii | reverse complement strand
CTCCCACCTGTTCACTGCTCATTAACAACCCCTGAATAAGAGATGACATTTTTCATTCTGTAGCTAATGAGATTTAAATACTTTATAAGAGACTTTATGGGAAAATGACTTAAATTCATATTACCTTATTTCTGTCCTCTCTCTCTCTTTCCATCCCTCTCTCTCCCACCCTTTCTTTACCTTTTCCCCCCTGTCCTTTCTTTTGTAAGAATTTAGGGAATGCTAATCTGTGCCATGCACCATGGTGGACACTGAGAACAGTAAGATTGCTCTGAACCAGTCTCCATGCTCAAGGAACCCAAAGAAGAGTTAGGAAGATATATGTGTCAACAAACAGCTGTAGTAAATCTGGTGGGTGATATACTCAAGGCAGACTGTGAGGGAAAGGAGAGGGAAAGGTCATCCTAAGGAACAATGGAGGAGAAAGACCCAGAAGAAGAGTCTAGGGAACATAAAATCCCCTAGCTTTACAATTTTCCCTCTCATTTCAGTGTCATGCAACCTTCTAAAACTTTTATCAGCCTGGCTGGTGTTGCTCAGTGGTGGACGGTCTACCTATGAGTCAGGAGGTCAGGGTTCTATTCCTGGTCAGGGCACATGCCCGAGTTGTGGGCTCAATCCCTGAATAGGGGGTGTGCAGGAGGAAGCTGATCGATAATTCTCTCTCATCATTGATGTTTCTATCTCCCTCTTTCTCTCTCTTCTTCTCTGAAATCAATAAAAAACATATTTAACTAGAGGCCCGGTGCACAAAATTTGTGCACTGGGGGTGGGACAGGACCTCAGCCTGGCCTGTGCCCTCTCACAGCTCAGGAACCCCTGGGGATCAGGCCTAAGTTGGAACATAGGCAACCCTCTCGCAGCCCGGGGCTCTCGAAGTCCAGGACACCTTGCTTCTTATCACCCGCCTGCCATGGAGGCGGGAGAAGCTTACACCACCTCTGCTTCCCTCGCCAGCAGTGAGCCGGCTTCTGGCTTGGGGGGTGAGGGGGAGTCTGACTCAACCAGAAGCGGGGCTCCCTGCCTCTTAGCGCTGGCCCTGCCCACTGGTGGGGAGGCATCTGGGGCCAGGTCAGCTGGGGGGTGAGCTGTGGGAGGTTGAGGCACCACAGTTGCAGCCCATCCAGCCTCTGCGGAGGCTCCGGGACTGCACCACCCCCTGTCCCTCCGCCTCTGCAGAAGGTATGGCCTGGGACTGGGCCTCCCACCGCTGCCTTTGCACCTGCCTCTGCAGACGGGGCAACACTGGGCCCGGGACCAGGCCCACACCATGGCCTCTCCCGCTGCCTCTGTGGAAGGGGGGTCGCCGGGACCGTCCTGGCTGGCCTGGTGGCGCAGGCTCGCTGGCCCCACCCCCCATCCACTGGTCGTTCCAGAAGGTTGTCCAGAATGACATCCAGAAGGTCATTTGGCTGTCTGGTTTAATTAGCATATAACTTTTATTATTATAGATACATACATACATACATACATACATAAATAAATGTTTTATCATGCTCATAAGGATAAAGGAGAATATTACCATTTGCCTTCTGTAATTGCACAATACCCAAAGCTACATTTCCTTATCCCTGTTTACATGATGAAGTATTATTCAGTCATGAAAAAATAAAATCTCGCCATTCGTGACAATATAGATGGATCCTGAGAGCATTATGCTAAGTGAAATAAGTCAGATAAAGACAAATATCATATGACCTCACTTATATGTGGAATCTAAAATCAAGAATATAGCAAAGCCTAACTCATAGATACAGAGAACACATTGTAGTTACCAGAAGTCAAGGTTGGGGGTGGGCTAAATGGGTGAAGGTGATCAAAAGGTATAAACTTCCTGTTAAAAAGAAATTCTTGGGATCTAATATACAGCATGGTGACTATGTTAGTAACACTTTATTGTATATTTGAAATTTAAGAGAGTAGATTTTAAAAGTTCTCTTGAGAAGGAAAAATTGTAACTATGTGTGGCGATGAATATTAACTAGACTCACTCTGGTGGTCATTTTGCAATACATATATAAATATTGAATCATTATGTTGTATACCTAACAATTACATAATGATATATGTCAATTATATCTCAATTAAAAACTTATTGATAAAAATATTAAATTTTTATAAAATCTTCATTTCTCACTGCTCTATAATAAAAATCAATTTACAAAAAGAGGTGGCTTATGGAAAATATGGCCTTGGCATGAATGCGTGGTGGATTCCGGATGGAAAAGCTAGGACTGGATTCAGCTGTGCTTCCTACACAATTGGAGATGCAAGAGGTGCCTATTCCTGGCTTCTAAAGGGAGAGTAAGAAACATAAAATACAGAGATTTAAAGGAGTGGGATTTGTAATTGACTGGATATGGAGGGGAAATAGAAAGAGGAAGCAGACAAGTATGACTCTGAATTTTGTGTGTGACCCGTTGGAAAGCCATAGGATTGATGGAAAGAGAATGGGGATTTAATAGGGATATAAATAAACTCCTGTTTATCAGGTTGAATCGTAAGTGTTTTAGAATCTTTATGAGGATAGGATCAGCTCACAATGGGAACCATATCTGAAGACATGTGGTTTCCCAGTAGGCCTTATTTTTATCTATCTATCTACCTATCTATCTATCTATCTATCTATCTATATCTATCTATCATCTATCTATCTATCCACTTGCTTGAAGAACCTCAGATTTAAGAAGCATTCACTCTAAAGTTATTTATGTAATGCAATTCGATAAATTTTATTGTTAAAATTAGGTAATTCTGTTCAACAAATGATAACATTAAGAAACATTCATAGGACCACCAACAGAGGTCAAATAAGTGAGATTATTTTTTAAAAAACCTTTTAGAAAGTTGTAAGAAAAAGACTGACAGCCCATTAGTAAAACAAGCAAGGGATTTATCCAGATATTTTCTAAAAGGGGATATTCAATGCAAGTTAAAAATAAAATGAGAAGCTACTACAAACCCACTCCAATTGCTAAAATGAAAAAGTCTGACCATGTCAGGTGTTGGCAAGAATGTGAAGCAAATGAAACACTCATACACTTCTGAGTAGAATACAAATTGATAGACCACTTTGTAAAATGATTTAATGTTACTGAAATTGAAGACCCATATAATCTATGAACCAGCAAATCCACTCTTAGGTTTATATCTAACAAAAATGCCTGCAAATATACCATGGGACATGCATAGAGAAGCATATTTAGAAACTTCCCCAAACCAGAAATAACCAAAGTATTCATCAACAATAGATTAGATGAGCAAATAGTAATATAGCCATAAAACAGAAAAATATTGAGCAGTGAATATAAGCTAATCAAGCTACGGGCAACACAGAATGTTGACCACATAAAGTAAAACATAAAAAAAATTCACTATGACACTGTTATATAAAATTAAAATTCCAGCAACACTATAGTATTTAGAGATGTATATTTAGGCGTTAAATGTAAAGAACAGCCAGGGTTGGATTGTAATTGAGAAGGGACAACTAGGATGTTTGTAAGCATGATTGCCAATGCTGTATTTCTTGATCTGGGTGACGGTTTGCATAAGTGTTCATTTTATTATAATGCGTTAAACTGTACATGTGTGCTCTATGTACTTTTTTGTATACTTGCTATATTTTACAACTAAAATGTTTACAAAAAACAAAAAAGCAAAAAGGGATAAAAAAGGTATGAAGTAAATTTAGAAGAAAATATTAACATCTCTTAGCATGAAAGACTCATGCTAGGAAGCTAGGAGTTAATTTTTACAGATAATAATTACAAATATACTGGCTTGGTGTGTGTGTTTTTTTAAAAAATAAAACAAAATGATTTCCTTGGGTCACAGAATTTTTTCCTTTACCAAAAAATTTCAATAAATGAGAAAAATAAGTGTAGAAGAAAATATTTTACATCTAATTACACTCAAAGTTATAAATAAACAGTAGAGGAAAGTATATTCTTCTTGACTTTGACTTTTTCCCAAACACTTAATTAGTATCACAAGTGAGACAGCAAAAAGGAAACGTAAGAGAACGGGCAATAAAACCCAAACTACAGCAACACACCCTGCCTCACAACTGTTCTCCACACCCATGAAAACTGAGGCCTCAAAATAATTGTGTCTTTCCTCTGATCCAGAGAGAACAAACTATGCTATTTATGAAACGTGAAATGGAAAGTCATTGGACCCTTCACCTACAGAAATATATATCCTATTTTGCTTTTAAAAAAAATCAAATACATTTTTGGGCCCAATTCAGAGTCATAAATCTCTGGTCATGTTTCCCTTCAAGATTTGTTTGCCAAAGATTGTTCACACTCACATATTCTTGATATTTTAGTTCGTTGTTTGGGTTCTGAGGTAGTTTTTAAGTAGCTATTTATCATCTTGTTTCTGCACCTTTTTTTTTTTAAGCTAACTGCAGGAAATGTGGGCAGTGAACATGTCCAGCAGATGTCAGTGTTGGCGTTTGATGTGATGTAGGGAGTCCTCAAACTTTGCTGTGAAGATGAGCAGAGTCCTGGGCAGATCCTTAATTCTTGGGAAGTGTGGAAAGGTATTCTCGATGAATTATGTTCTTTTGTGGGATATTATCTTCAGAAGTATATTGCTGTCAGATAGGGAATAGATATGGCTTCAACAGTTTCTTCCATCTCTTTGAGATTTAACTGGTTCTAGTTATACATAAATTATATGCATTTATTCTTCCTCTTGCTCCAAAAAGTGTAGTCATTATCTATTCTTGAATTTATTCCCAGAATGATTATTTGCAGGGGCGGGGGATGCTTGAGGAATCCTCATATGTTTATCTCAGAAGAATGTATTTAGCACCTATGAGGTACCAAAGAAATTGAACAGCCGAGCTGCCTTAAAGCAAGTTTTGTAGTTATGGGATTAAGTTCTATCACCAGGTATGAGCAAGTTATTAAGTAATCATGGAAGACAAGGCAACAAATTCTGTCTGAAGGAGGAGAGGTTGACTCCACTGAGGGATATGGAGACTTAAAGGAAGAATATGAGCTTTCTAGGGAAGGATTTTTAGAGAAGAAGAAATGCCATGCAAAATGTTAATGAATGTTGGTCATACGTATAGCTTCAATACAAGTGATTTTAAATCATAGTTTTTTTGGGGGGGGATTATTTGAAGTATATTCAAGTAGTTAAAAATAGTTTGGAACTAGATAGAGGCCATTTATTAAGTGATTAAGAATACAGACTGAGTAGTTTAGAGTCTACCTGGATTCAAATTCTTGCTTTCCAGTTATTAGGTTGGTATCTAGGAAGTGAACTTAATGTTCTTTTGCGTCCATTTCTTCACCTGAAGAGTAAAATGACACCAACATTTTATAATATTGTTAAGAAGATTATGTGAAAACGCATGTGAAATAGTACAGTGTGGGGGCGCATAGCAAGTGCTCAAAGTGTTTACTAGTTATTAGTAGCTATTTTATTTCACTAGAAATAATGAAGAAGCATACCAGAAGGTTGAGATTGGGTAGAGGGACCCACATTTTAATTAGGAAAATAAGTGAATTAATTTTTTATTTTTCTTTACCAGTAGCTCACCGATGTTTGGTATTAGCACTGAATTTGCTCTATCCTTTGAAAGGGAACATGTCTAAACAGACATTTAAAGCAGTTGTCTGTTCTGCATATCTTGCAGTGTGGTTTTGGAGCATACTGTGCATGTTATCAGTGAAGAACCAACTTAGGTTTCTGCACACCAAGAGAATGCAGGCTTAAAGAACAGAATGTGAGGAGTCTCATCGATGCAACAACAGTACTTAAATCAGAGAAAATCAGGGTTCTTGAGGACTTTGTTAATATGAGCCTGTAAGCCAACATCCCACTTGAAAAGGCTGATCACCCAGAAGTCTAATTTCCCTCTTGACTTGTGAAGAACAGTGACTCCTTCCCTAATTCACAGAAACCAAGAATGAAATGCATTGGTTGAAGGAGAGACTGGTAATCATATTCTTAGCTCCCAAGTTTATTGACAAGAAGGTCTCCATCATTGAGAGGCAGGTGAACGATGGAGAATATTAAAATTGAATTGACTGTGTCATTCATTTTTATATTGATTGCATTTAAGTAATATGATTTGGAAAATAAAATTAAATAAAAATAGAAAAACAAGAATTAGAGAAGAAAATCAAATTTTCCAACCATAAGGATAAACAGAATTCCAGTGACTGAGTTGATATGCCTTACACTGATTTTCCAGGCAGCCAAAGTGAAAAAAAAAACCCGAGTTGAATTATTCACATGAAAAGAGAAACATAACAACAACCTGATTTTAAAGGTCATATGGAGAGGCAAATGACCCAGAAGAGTCAACACAATATTGAAGGAGCAGAATGTAGTGGGAGGACTGATGTTATCTGACTTCAAGACTTACTATAAAAGTTACAGTAATCAAAACAGTGTTATATTGGCAAAAGAAGAGACAAGTAGATCAATTGAATCGAGTAGAAAGCCCAGGAATATATCCACATTAATATAGCCACCTGATTTTTGACAAAGACCCAAAAGCAGTGCATAGGAGCAAAGGTAGTCTCCTCAAGTGGTGCTAAAGCAACTGGACATCTACTGCACATGCCAAAAAATAAATCTAGACACAGACCTTACACCTGTCACAAAAATTAACTTAAAATGAATCATAGAACTAAATATAAAATGTGAAACTACAAAACTCCTAGTAGATAACATAGGAGAAGACCTAGATGACTTTGGGTATGTTTCTGCCTGTTTAGATACAACATCAAAGACATGATCCATGAAAGAAATAGTTGATAAACTGGACTTGACTAAAATTAAAAACTTTTGTTTGGTGAAAGATGATGCCAAGATATAGAACACAAATCACAGAATGGGAGAAAATATTTGCAAAAGACACATCTGAAAAAGAGCTGTTATCCAATATATACAAAGAACTATTAAAACTCAACAATAAGGGAACAAAAAAAAAACCCTTTTAAGGGAGGGAGCAGGTGAAATACTTAATTACAAACATTCATTGATTCCTTGGGATCCTTGAGCACATTTTGCAATAAGCAACTTGTAGTTATTTGAAATGAATGGGTTGAAAAACATATTTACAAAGAATAATTAATGAAAGAGGAAAAAGGTCCATTATTAATCATACCTATACATATTTTAAGCTAAAGGTAATGTATGTTTTTAATATATATTTATTTATTTCAAATAGGAGGGGAGAAGGAGAGACAGAAAGAAACATCAATGATGAGAGAGAATCATTGATCAGCTGCCTCCTGCATGCCCCCTACTGGGGATCGAGCCTGCAACCGTGCATGTGGCCCTGACCAGAATCAAACCCAAGACGTTTCAGTCCACAGGTTGATGCTCTATCCACTGAGCAAGACCAGCTAGAGCTGAAGGTAATATATTTTTATTTTTATATTTAACATATGTAAAACTGATATTTGTAACTTTTTTCCCATAAAATCACCTGCTAATGTTTCAGCAAATTTGGGTGAGGCAGGTTCATCTTAATCGTGAATGTGTTCTAGTGTCGTGTAGCCCTATGCACTCCTTCATTATGCAAAAATGCTTATTTGCTTCCCTAGAAGATGGGCAAGCTGTTTGTAAAACCATGTTTCCTAAAATTTGGGGAAATTAAACCTTGCAATATATATGTAAATCATCCAAATTTTTTATATCCTAACTAAGACCAAGCTCAAGCAAGTACATTCATCAGATTGTCCTCTCCAGTAGGATCTTGCTGGGTGGTAGATTAGGGAAGGAAAAGACACGGTCTGTGGCTCCCAGACCTGTCACTCTTGGCAAATGCTCAGCAGCAACATAACTGCAGGCGGCCATCATCAGAGGCTTAAAGTTTACAAATAAACTCAACTCAAGAAGCCAAGTTGACACTGTAGTTAAAGTGTTTTGCCTCTCAGTCCCACATTTCATTAGGGAAAGTGAGATGTGAATATACACCTTAGACATAAATAAAAATGGTTCTTGTTTTTCTTGTGTGATATATTTTCAGTGGAAAAAAATGGTTAGAGGAAAACTGAATTTGGATACTTTCTGTAAGAGCATCATTTTATGAATTTTCTACAAATAATAAATTTTAATTTAGAGACATCTTTTATAAACTTCAGTTTCATTTTCCAGGGGGACTATCAGAATTTCTGAGTCTTCTGAGTTTAAGACAGGTTTCTTCATTTAGCATTAAGGAAACCAACAAACTCAGCAAACCCTGTGTCAGCATTTGTCTGCATGTGTCCAGGCGTGCATGCATGTGTGCGTGCATGTGTGTGTGTATATGTGTGTGTATGTGTGTACACGCGCACCTGTGCGCTTACTAGATTACTTCGATTTATAATCTCATATAATCAAAGGGACAGCTTCTTTATGTCATAAAGAAGAAAACCCAAGTACTAGTTATTTGAATATCAAACTTATGTAGGTACTTCTGCCTTCTAAGAGGTATGACAAATTCCTCTCAATGGGGATAGTAGTCTCCCTGTTGCTCTCCTCCCTTGCGTTATTAAACTTTTAGGACAGTGTGTCACATCTGCCAATGTCTGGTGTCCTGGGGGCATTTTTGTGACAGTTGTTCCAGTTATGTAGGAGGTCTGATTTTTGCATTTTGATCAACTCAAGAGAAAGACACGAACAGCCGTGGAAGATGAGGTACATGCCAGTAATACCAGGGAGCAGGAAGGATGAGCCAGGGATGGCCACAGGAATTTAAATCCCGCAGTGAGCAAGAATTTTATTGGAAGATATGCTAAAGGAGGCAGAATGTGTATGCAGGTATAGTCAAATCCGTGCCACCTGTTTGTGCAGGGGTAACATTGCAATGAGAATTTGATTCCATTTTCTGACATTTGCCTGCTGGCGGCTTTTAAGCCTCTCCCCTCCCTTCTCACCTTCTGTCCCACATCTGAGTAAACTGGTAAGGAAGCCTGGCATTTCCTCTTTTGGCTCCTGAAGGAAGTTCAAGCCACACACAGATTCTCCCTGCAGTCCCCTCAATACCTCCATGCCCAACCACCATGACAACCCAAGCTAGTCTCCTTTCCTCTCAAATCACTTGGGGCCCACTTGGGAGGCACAGTGCTCCCCCCAAAAGTCTCACTGTGTAATAACCCTCTTCCTCCTCTTTTGGTGTGTGTGTATATGTGTGTGTGTATGTGTGTATGTGCGTGTGTGTGAGCACCATCATCAATCTCAACACTCAAACCAAATATTGGGTGTATGTCCTGGAAAAGTCTCTGGGTTCGAGGTACTAGGGTAGACTATCCAATTTATATCTTGGACTCTCAGAGAAATCACTGTTCCTTCCAAAGTATAATAAAACCCAGCCAATTCCCTTTGGAGCTATTAACATTTCATTGCTATGTAAATGTTCAGCAGAAGCAGAAGGAAGAACAGCATTCAGGGCATAATTCTGACAGATTATAGTTTGAGGTCTTGTTAAAGGTTATTAAAGGTTATGTCCTCCAAATGATTTACCCATTATGGTAGGAATAGAAATACCAACAGCCTGAAAAAGAATTAGCTCTGCCGATTTTATTAGGTCAGCATTGGGTTGTTAAAACCCAAACAGACAATAATGATGATATAGGAAGCATTTCAAGGCATTTTTAAATACAATTTTTGTGTCATTCAAAAAGAGTCAGCCTTAAATATATCTGGTTAATCCACTTATTCTCTACATACCCCATATATTCATTCTTTCCACCATCTCTTAGATAGACACTCTAGCTCTTGAGTGTGGAACATTTTGGAAATTATGCTGTTGTCTAAGGGAGAAAATGCAGTAACTTTAGTTTGAGAAAAAGAGAAAGATTGTGATTTTGTGAGAAAAACCAAATGGCTTACCATCCACCTGCAAAAACAATAGAATATGAGCAGAAAGGACAGTAACATAGTAATGTATTTCATTGGGCATCTCCTTGTAATAAATCATAAAATTATGAGCAATTAGATTATGAAGAACTCTACAAAACAAATTGCTTCCAAAGGAGTACTGAAATAATATAATTGTACCTAGGTAGTGCTTGATTAAAAAATAATACCTCACTTTTGCGCCTACTTTGAAGATAGAACCTATAGGTAATGAGGAGAAACAAAAATCAAGGTTGCAGCTAATTGTTTTAAGAGACAGCAGCCAAAAAGTACAGAAGAGTATTTTTCAGGGAGGTAATTAGGCTTGTGGGAGTCAGAATGCAATCTTGTTAACAGTATGGGGTTCTTTATTCTTTTCCTCAATCAATTATTTAAGCCTATTTCAGGAATTTACACAATGAATACAGTCAAGGTACAGAGATTTTGGAGGACATGTAATTGTCCAGAGATGCACTAAAAGTGGTTTAGTCTACACTGGAAAGTTTCCAACGCATAAGTACTTGTTAGAAGTTCTAAAATGGATTATTCTCTTCCAATTAAAGTCTTGGCAAGAATTAAGTAGTTTAGTAAGTCTCAGAAATGATAGAGCCCGAGCAAGTCATTCAGGGGCATTTGGCACAGTACACAACCAAATCAAGCCTTGGAAACCAAACCCAAAAATAACAACTATTTATTGAGCACCGATTATGAACCAAGCACTCTGTCAGGTCCATTACATAGATAATCTCATTTAATCCAGGAAAGCTTTATAAGTGTTGTTTTAAAAAATGAGTACATTGGCACTCTGAGATTTTAAATGACTTCCTGTGGTCACTCAGTGGATTAGTGGAAGACAGAGGGTTAATGGAAGGTCCAGCTCTTACTCTCACACAGTCAGTCCCCTTTGTCTATCCACACAGATAATGATGACAATATAATCCCAGCTCCTCAATGATGTTGGGGTATCGGGATGTGCTCTGAGTGAATTGGGCAGGGCTGTGTTTACTCTTTCCTGTACCAGTCAATGGTTTTGGGGAGCATACTCAGACATTTCTTACCCTTTGTAAGGACAATTTTTCAGAGTACAATTTCCCTTGGTTACTTGGGTATTTTTTAGCACCTTTAAGTAGTTTTTTTTCTTTTAATACCGTGTCTAAGTTTTATAATTTTTATTTGTGGAAAGGTTAATATGACATCACTTTGGCATCATTATTAGAAATCCACCCACATCCTTTCTAGGCCATGTATCTGCACTTCCTTCATGGGCAACGCTCCCTACCTGTCTTTTCCCTTCCCTACCAAATGGTATTGAGGCTGGAAGTCTAAATAATCAGCTTTAAAAGATTCCACTGTCAAGCAAATCTCAGAAACACTATCTTACTTGATATCGGTAGATATGGGATTTGTTTTACTTAATTTGGGCAAATAGCTTGCCTGCTGGGTATAATAGCTTTCTTTTTCAAAACTTAAGGAACTGAGTGAGACATACAATAACTTCAGCCAATAAAGTTATATTTGCCCCTACGGGCAAGTCACTAAACAAGACCTCTACCAAGTTATAGACATCGCCATTGTTTATGCTAAGATTTCCTCCTGTTTTCTTTTTCCCAGAAGAGAGGCAACTCATCAACTGAGATGTTTTCAGGAGTTGACATTTTACCTGCTGTTTCTGACTTTCAACATTCTGTTTTCAACCTCAGTGCCAAAATGGTCAATAGGCACATTCCTCTCCAGGTGAATTTTATAATGTTCTCCAATTGTCCAACTAGAATGTCACTTTTCTTTCCTCAATTTTTCTGTCAGGTTTCTCCCTTTCTTAGCACTTATGTTATCACTCAAGCCTAATTTCCAATTCCTCCATAAGATTGTTACATCAGGTTTCACTATTCCCAAATAAAAGAAAAAAAACACCATTGTCTGTCGTGACCCAAACTATTTTTACTCTCTTCACAATTCAGAAGATGGATGCTGAGCTGCAGTTTCTCTGATGAATGACAAAGTCAACAGAATAAAAAACATGTCAAAAAATTGCTAGGTTCTGGAAGAGACGGAAAATAGCAAGGTGGACAAAATGTAGAATTCTGCCACAACCGAGTTCCTCATAAGCCATGAGTAATAGTTTTTGTTATCTTTATTTTTATGACATATGTCCAGATAAAGTAATATTCATCTTATTAAATGAAGTGTGCATACGTGCTACATTCATTATCTTTTCATTCAACTACCACATGTTTTGAAAGTAGCGTAGGTGATAGAATAGTGAACAAAGTCTCTCTACTCATTGTTACCAACAAAAGTCATAGGGTGATGAAAAACTTTACTTAGAATTGACAATGATTTTTGGATGCAGACTTAGTAAGCTACAGCACAACAGAGCAGAAATAAGTAACTAAAGGATAAGCATCTTTTGAAGGTGATACTTTGAGAGACAAGATAGAGAAGGAAATATTAAAGAATGTCAAATAATTTGTTTTGCTATTTTACCACTGAGTTACCTAAATTGTTTCTAATTACATTTATAAAATGATAAAAGAAATACCTGCTCATTTTGACAGTTCAAAGAAGAGTTAAGGCTGAAATCAATGTTCACACTTATATTAAGAAATCAATTGTTTTGATGTTGTGTTACAGGAAGCCAACACCATAATGCATTTTCTTTCTTTTTATGAAATACCCAACCAGAATATATTAATATCCTATACAATAGGAGAGGAATATGCTAATTAGCCATTATGCCCTGAGGTGTAACAACCAAGCCCATCACGACCAGATCACAGATCAGCAGGAGGGTGGGCCAGCAAGGTACAAGCGGGCTGCAGAGAGCTACAGGAGGGGGCAGGACAGCAAGCTATAGGGGGGGGGAAGAGAAGTGGGGGAGCTAAAGGAGTACGGGGCAGCGGGCAGAGAGCTACACGATGGGGGGGGGGAGGGGAGAGGGGGGGGGGGGAGCTACATAGGGAAGGGCAGTGGGCAGAGAGCTATAGGGGGGCGGCAGTGACCTACTGGTTCATGGATTCATGCGCAGGGCTACTCGTAATATAAAATTGATGTACAAATCTTTTAAAACTTGCTCACCTAAATTTCTTTGTAATAGACATTCAGTTAATATGTGCAAATGTTTACACATCACAGTTACATTGTATTGTGAATCTTATCGATGTATTTACAAATTTAACATTTATTTAGAAATACTACTCTTTATTTCATAAAGTAAATGATGTCTTTCATATTGGCCTTTTGGGAAAAAAATTTATTTAAATCTTATCGATTTATTTAGACTAGAGATAAGCAGAATCCAAGACTATCTTTCAAAATTTCTTATAATCCAATCCTTTTTTTACGGTGGTGGGGCTGAAAGGAGAGATAAGAAATTCTGTATAGCAGAGTAAAGTAGAATATTAGGAAAAGAGATGTATTTTTGAATAAGAAAGTTTAGCTATTTGTAAGCATTTTTTTGGTATGCAGTCTACATTTACAAAAATGTGCATGTTTCAGCCAAGAAAGCTTTTATAATTTCAATCTTTACTATTAACAACGAGCTATATAATAAAAGCCTAAGCCACCATTATGGCAAAACGACCAGAACAACCAACCGGTCATTATGATGCGCACTGACTACCAGGGGGCAGACGCTCAACACAGGAGCTGCCCCCTGGTGGTTCATGTGCTCTCACATGGGGAGCGCCACTCAGCCAGAAGCCAGGCTCATGGCTGGTGATCGCAGTGGCAGTGGCAAGAGCCTCTCCCATCTCTGAGGCAGCGCTAAGGAGCAGGGAACAGGCTGGCGGTAAGGAGGAGGGGTCCCAGACTGCGAGAGGGTGCAGGCCGGGCTGAGGGATCTCTCCCAGTGCATGAATTTCATGCACCGGGCCTCTAGTATGTGATATAGTAGACTAAAGTATATTGATATTGGTTATGTTGTCATTAAATAGATATCATGACTACATTCTACAGTTTGAAGCTATTGTATTACTAGATTCATACATCACTGAAAGTATTATTTATCTCAGTAAAATGCTTAAAGAAAATTGTTTATTGTAAAAATACATACTGTACTTATCTTTTAATACTTACATCCCAACATCTTCTGAACAAAAATAAAAAATGATTCTTGCTAAAGTGCCAGACCAGGCACATGCATTTGCCCCTATACCTTTTAAGAGTTTGTTAAAAAAATAAAAATAAAAAGAGTAAGATGTGTAAGAGTAAACCTGTAATAGAAAAAAAGAATTATGGAGAATTGTGGAAGTTAAGATAGGGGAGAAGTCATCAAGAACAAGGAATTTCACCATATTTCTCTAAAACAGAGGATGAGGCGTCACACAGTGAGGAAAGAAAGTTGGCAAATGGAATTGTGAGGTGTACAGTGAATTTCGTTACCATAAAACAATGACACATCTGTAAAGAAATTGAGTAAACATTGGAGGAAAGCCATCTCTATGCAGGTTTTATTGTCATTGGGCAGTGCTTGAGTCGGGACTACCAGTGCCACACCAGTTCAGCTTCCTGGCCCCCCACACCCACCCTGCATTGCCCCACATAGAGTAGTTAGAATTTCCATTCCATGGAAATTACTTTACACCGGGAAAGTCTATGTAAAAGAACGGTTTTACTTAGCTATTACTTCAATTATTATTTTTCTAATTCATAAATTTGTGTCATCATTTTCATTATTCCCATATGTTGAATTTGTAATTTTTCTAGTTTTTCTCAAATTCTAAGTTTGTTTATTTAATTCTTTCCTCTTGAATTGTATATGTACTTAAAACTACAAAATTTCCTCTAGCGCAACTTTATACAGTGTCTAGATATTCTGAAATTAAAGATTTGATATTCTAAGAATTGATGAGAGATGAAAAAAATTACCTTTTTTTCCATCCCCTTGATATCTCATAGTTAAAAGAGATAAATCAAAATCTTTCTATCATGTTCAGTTTTTATATTTATTTTTCTTTATAAATTTTGATGCTAAATCATGTATTGATGTGGGAAATAAACATAAAAAATATAGAAAGTATTTTTTCTTCTTATTAAAATAATTGTTGTTAATCTTAATAGCTGTATCCAACATTTATAGCATAGCAAGATACTATTCTAAGTTCAATGTATATACTAATTCATTCAATTATTTCTATTTTGCAGATGAGAAATGAGAAAACTGAGGCTTAGGGAGATTATATAAATTAGTCTGAGTCATACAGGTAGTAAATATGAAAATGTTGACTCTAACCTAGGTCTCCAACTGCAGAGCTAAAGCTCATGTGTCACAATTATGTGTAGGGGAAAGAACATAGAAACTAGAATCAGTTGACATATTCTAGTCCCATCTCTGCTACAGGGAGCTCCAGTACAGGTTAATGAAGTTCTATGGTGCTAAGTTGGGATGGTGGTAAATGTGTTAAAAGTCTACTAAGTTAGCATCAAGGTCATGTGATTCTTGCTTTGCTGTTTCAGGAGTGAAGATAAATGTATGCATTCCAAATACTACTGATGGTGGTAAATAACATCATCTGAGATACGGCCAACTTTGACTAAGAGAGCATTCTGAAGTCATAAAACAGAGAAACGTTACCTAGACCCACTACCATTGATTTCATTAAAGCTATACTATAACCAACTGCTCTAAGTAATAGTGACTTAAGATTCCACACAGGCCTAGAACCAATGCTAGAATCTCAGAAGTCCTAGGGGTCAGCTGACATCAGAAAAGTCTTAATCCATGTAATAATTGCAGTGGACATGAACCTCCGATTTAATCATTACCGATATGCTGGGTTTGCACTGTTCAACCAACTTGGGTCATGTGTGAAGTATAATTTGGATTACAAAAACCGCTGCTGTTTACTTAAGCAAAAAAGAAAAAGAGAGAAAATACGGCTTCCTCCTCCCAAAGAAAGCATAATATAACTCCCAACTGAGTCAGCCCCTGATAAAACAGCCTCCTCAGAAGTTCCCCCAACTCTTTAAATTATACCCCATTATTCCAAGCTTGGTCATCTGACTGTAAAGGCAAATGGATGGGAATATAGTCCATTATCCAAGTGCATTGTAGTACCCAATATCATTGGGGTTCCAAACTAAGAAAGGAGAGAGTGAATAGTATCTCTACTATACTTACAAATTACTTCTCTAATTTGCGTAGTGCAGGATTAATTCAGGACTGCTAAAACAATCTGAGAGTTTTAAACAACTAAAATGTTATTAATCACTGAAGTCATTATGTCTTAGATTTAAAAGTTCTCTTTTTCCTCCTTGCCAATCACTTGTACTTTTTGTCTTAATTGGCTGCTATTTTCAATCAAGTACAATTGCCCTGAAGTAAAGTTAGAGTCACATTCCACTGATTAGAGTTGTCTTCTAATGATTAATGAGCCGTCTGAAATTCACACTGTGCTTATTTAGAACATGATAGCATCATTCAGTAATGAACTTTCAAGAGTTTATTTGTTTCCCGTAGCCATATTTCTAATCAAGTGCTCATATGCATAATGAATGATTTAAGAGAAATCTGTTTTTTGTCTTATTTACTAGAAGAGTCATCTTAATGGCAAGCCATGAGCATGTTTAGATGGATTATCTAGTCAGATATGAATATGAATTAAAACATTTCATGGATTCATGAAACAATAAAACATAATGGTCTTTAGAATTCTAATAAAGTCACATAAACTCAGATATGTAAGAAACTTTGAGACTCATTTAGTCAACCCCTTATCCAATTCCATGAATATAACTGCCAGTAGGTGATTCTCTAGCATCTTGTGGATGGACTGTGAATCTCACCACCTCTTGTGTCAGTCCCCTCTAGAAGGAATTAATTCTTTCACTAAATAAAATCATAAAATTTACTTTCCCCATTATCATCTGTAACTTCCCTTTTTCTGCCATGGTAACTGTTTATGTGCTAGGTAGTTATTTTAGACAAAGCAAACTGTCATCAATATTGACAGCCACATTAGAACAAAGTTTAATTTCAGAACAGGATGGCAAAGGTGGTGGAAAGGTCACCCAGGAATCACAGAAGTCAGGGAAAGGGAGCGAGGGTGAAGGGTCAGGAAGGGGCAGGGAAGCCTACTTTGATAGGTGAGATTTGAGCCAAGACCTGAGGGAAGTGAAGATATCTATTTCTTTGTCCAGAGTTCAAAGCAGAGAAAACAAAAAGTGAAAAGGCTATTGGGATAGAGCCTGAGTTTGGTGTCTTCCTTCAGGAGCTAGCAAGACTAGTGTAGCCAGAGCAGAGTAAGTGAGGAGAAATTGGAAGGTAGTTAAAATAAGACAGTGAGTGAGATATGACGTCTTTGCAAGATTTTGAGCGAAAGAGTGACATGGTCATTCTTAGTTTTCAACGAGTCACTCTCTTATGTGGGGAGAACATTCTAGAAGGTGAGGAGGAAGCAGAGATCACCTATGAGGTCTCTGCTCCAATAGTCAAGTGGAGAGATTGGCTTATGCCAAGATAATAATAGTGTATGTGTGCTCTGATTCTAGTTATGCTTTGTAGAAAAGGCCTACCTGACGTACTGATGTAATGGACATGCAAGAGGGAACAAAATATAATGGATCAGATTATTTTAACTTGAGCACCTGCGAGAATGGCTGTACCACTTGCTGAAGTGAGGAATCTTGGGAGAAGAGTGCCACTGCTGCAGGGGAGAATCAAATGCTTGGTTTTTATTTTAATGTGGCATTTAGGCGGCGTCCAAATGGGGATACTGAGTAGGCAGGTAGATATATGAGTTGGGGTTCAGCTGAACAGCATTAGTCCGATGTTTAGTTGTTTGATTTGTTAGATATCATCTATATTGCTTTCTCCTTAGTGTTTCAAAGGGCCGGGCTTGATGATGACAGATGTTCTTTTCCAGTCTAAATTTCAGGATTAATGATGTCAGCAGTACCCTGGAAGACACTGTAGTGTACCCATCCCCTTCAGGATGAAGGCACTCATTTCCCCAACTGCTTGGGTGCTTAGGGCTCACAGTTGCATCAGACTTGGGGGAACTGTCCTTTCTTTGAAGGGGGGTGCCGTGCACATCTTTTCCCCTGGGTGCAGATCACATCTAATGACTGGTCATTGGAGGATGGCTAATAAGGCCTGGGCCCTTTGCCTCAGTTTGGGAACCCTCTTGCACAAATGCATTACAGTTGGTTGTTTTGTTGTTGTTGTTTTTTGGGGGGGTGTTCTTTTGTGTGTGTGTTTTTAATCCTCACCTGAGGATACCTTTCCATTAATCTCTTAGACAGACTGGAAGAGAGAGGGAAAGATAGAAATATTGATGTGAGAGAAGCACATTGATTGGTTGCCTCCTGCACAAGCCCAGACCAGGACCTGAGCCAGGAGGAGCCTACAACCAAGGTATGTACCCTTGACCAGAATCAAACCCAAGACCAGAATCAACTTCGGTCCGCAGGCCAACGCCCTATCCACTGAGCCAAGCTGGCAAGGGCCACAAATGCACCACAGTTAAACTTCCTCCTCTCAATTTTCTTCCCTTACTCCTTAGAAGTATTCTTGAGAGTATTCCCTAATAAACCTTTGAGACCCAAACCTCCATCTCAGACTACGTTTTTCAGACAGCCTAACTTAAGCCACAAATGTTTCACAAAAGTAAATAGTCATAAATAAAGTGTTTTAACTTTTTAAAAAAAGTAATAGACATACATGGTGCAATTGATTTGGGTATTATTTACATTATTTATTATAAATATCTAAAAATACTAGTTAAAGAATAGCATTCAATTAAGCTGCCTCCTGTTTGGAATTATTTCAGCTCATATAGATTCATTCAGGGAAAATTGGAGTCATGACAAATGTGGATTTCATTTGCCTTACATTCTGTTTTAAAGTATACTTTTAATTAAGCCATCGATCCTCACACCTAAAGGAATTTTAACAGTGACTGTATTTAACTAAAACAGGAAAGTTTTTAAACCAAATAACACTTCAATTGCAAAAATACCTCAGAACAACATAGAATGCTCATTATTTTTATAATTCAAAAACTTCACAAAAGGCACCAGGATTAAACTCCCAAAGCTTTTGTGCAGGTTCTAATCTGTCATTCAAATTCCCGCTTTCTGAATAGGTTGCTTTTCATCATTTCAAAAAGTTGACATTTCTATGGTTAAGCTTAACCCCTCATTTAAAAATCGCTCCCCCTAACTTCCTTGTATTTTTCAGTATTTTTTAAAAAAACACTATGAACCAGCAAACTTTAAAAGTCAGAAAGAATGTTTTCTTTTTTAATTTGAAGCAGCAAAACAAGTATGACATTTAAATTTATTGAGTACATTTTTTTAGAAGGAAAGTTAGTGTCCTTTTATTGTTTCATGTGTTCAAAAAGCGTAGGAATTGTTTAGCAAACATCAGGAAACTACCACAAGGAAGAAAAAAAGCCAATCACTCATTTTAATCTTATTTGAGTTGTTGTTAAATAGGTTTTTAGATTACAGTGTGAGATGAAAAATCTTATCTATCAATCACCACCAAACTGGAGCTCTGGTGTAGGTTTGAATACTTTGAGGCTAAAGGAAGAGAAGGGACTGGGGTAGAGGGCAGGTGAAGGCTAGAAGGGGACAATGGGTGCAGGGGGAAAGGGAACATCTGTAATACTTTCAGCAATAAAGATCAAAAAGATTTTAAAAACTAAAGAAAAATGTGCTGAGTACATTTTCTTAGGTTCTACTATGTATTTACTAATATTGATTTAAAAACTTTTGGAAATACAGGAAGAAAAGCATAACACTGCAATTAACATAGGGGTGCATATGTGAATTACTGTTTTGGATTTCTTCAGATAAATACTCAGAAGTAGAATTGTTAGGTTATAAGCCATTTCCATTTTTAACTTTTTGAGGAACCTACATACTGTTTTCCATATCTACTATGTGATCCTCAAGCATGCATTGACTACTACTGTTCACCACATAGCACTGAGGTTTAAGTTCAAAGATCCTGGAGACAGACAAAGCTTATTGAATTCAGGCTCTGTCATTTGGTAGCTATGACTGAGTTCTGTTTCATCATCTATGAAATAAAGATAATAACAATTATATATCTTAGGTTTATTGTGAGTTCTAGGCGAAATCACACATGTCAACTGCTTAACATAGTGCCTGGCACAGAGTCAGGAGTCACTATACTGTCAGTTATTTTCTAGTTCAGGATCTGCATACGACATTTTCTGAAGACATGCACAAAAACAAAAAAGGTACAGCCTTATACCCAGTTGAGCGCATTCCCACCCTCCTAACTAGCCCTGCCTGTGAACAGACACCAGAAAAGCAACCGCTCATTTAAAAAAGTAGTTATCTCACACATACCAAGGATTTCCAACCATATTTCATCACCCACAACAATAACACTCATTATCTAAATCCTTGCATTAGTATGGGTATTGGCTTAATTCCTCAGAATTCTCACAGTTTAATAAGGAGGAAATACAAATGTGGAAGTTTTCCCCTTGAATCGTAATACACTAAAGAAATAAATGGAAGGAATTTAGGAAAGACTATCTTTTAAAAAACATTCCATGGTAGTCCAAAAAAGGAGTATAAATCTTGGAATATGTCAGGAATTCTGACTGTTCAGGATACATTTGTTTCTGCTATAAATTAGAGACATGAGGCTGAGTGAAGGTGAGGAGGTCGAGAATGATTTGGGGGAGGTTGGAATGTGGCAATAACTATTAATGGCTACATTCTAAGGGCTTAAAAAGCAGACCAATTTTTATTTTAGAATTTAAAAAAAAAATAAGACTATAACCTCAACTTAAGATAAGGCAAAATAACCCCAAACAACTCTCTTAGTATCTCAGGAAAGAAGAGCTGAGATGTTTTTCAAAAGTTAATCTTAAGGGAAAAGCCTTCTTATAATAAAAGCAGGTTTTCCTCTTAAGAGATACGATTCAGAATTGATTACCTTCCTTCACAGGATGCGACAATAGGAATGATTGACAAGCATGCCAAAGGCTTCATTCTTCTACCTGATTATCAGCTGTGCCTTCTGGGAGCTGATTTCAATGAGTTGTTATACTTTGAGGTGCTGTCATAGACTTTGGAAGGAGCTAGAAATGTTAGCTCCTCGTGTCTGCTATTCCAGCAGGGATTCCATGTCTGAATATTAGGTCTAACTTAATAATATAATTTTAAGAAATTTTTGGAACTGTATGGAGAAATGGAGTAGAGTTACCTCAATTAAATATTTATGAGAAAGCTATAGAACATCAGAACAGTGCTTTCTATATTCACTCTTACTTCTTGTCAGTGTGAATAGATTTTTACTATTGTAAACAGTGAGTTGAGTATTTGACTAGCATGGAAAATTTACATGCAATACCATTATTTTTACTGTTAATACTTCTCTGATCAGAAATTGAGTAAATACCCCTGGTAGCATGATGGGATCAATCTAACGCTTAGAACACTGATATCTATCTGCTAAAGGGAAGATGTGAACATTTATAAATTTAAATTGAATCAATCCTTCCTAGGGTAAATGAGTCCACAAAAATCACACACTAGGCATATTTAATCTGCACAGAAAGGTGTTAACTTTCCAGGAGTAATACATAAATTACTTAGCGTGGTGTCTAGCACATGACAGATACTCAATAAATCTTAACTATATTTTCATTTAGAAGGGATATTAGATTTTGAGTTACAAAGATCTAAAAATAAATGGCTTAAAAATACATGAACTTTGGTCTCATGTACAGTGGAGTTGACTTCATTGTATTACCAATATCTTAGAATGCTTCTATTTTCTGCTTTGCTGTTCTTAGCAGAAGCTTACATCCTCAGAACTACCTCATGCTCACAATATGGCTGCCATGATCCTACCTACTACACATAGGTAGAGGAAGGGAAAATGCTAGTTGTGCAAAATGGTGAAGGTCAGCTGAATCCATGCCATTTAAAACAAACTAACGAACAAACATACAAAACACTTCCAGAGTTCAAACCAACAACTTTTGCTCAAATACCATTGAACGCAGTCCCATGCCTTCCCTTTACTTTAGGGTAAGATGAAAAATGTATTTTAACTGAATGCATTGCCAAACCCGACAAAAACGAAATTAAGAAATAAGGAAAGTTGGATTTGGATAGGTACCTAGCAGTCTTTCCTATTGTTATTATTATGATTATAATTTTTGTGAGGTCCATGAATAAATGAATCTTTTTTTAGTGGTTTGTTTCTCTGTGTGACTATAATGTTTTCCTTTCAGCAATGTGCTGGAGCGAGCTTATACTGGCTTTCAAGAGCCAGCTGATAAAATTTCAAGAACTTTGCACACTGGTAATTAAATGTAGCAATTATTAAAAATTAAATAATATAAACATAATTGAATAACATATAAGAAACAGATAATAAATATTCAAAATTTTTATGCTAAAAATTTAATACATAATATGCTAATAGGCCTTCTGGATGTCATTTGGAACATTCTTCCAGATGAAGTTGCGGCAGTGGGGGCTGAGGCAGAGGTGGTTAGGGGCGATCAGGCAGGCAAGCAAGCAGTTAGAGGCAATCAGGCAGGCAGGTGAGTGGTTAGGGTCAATCAGGCAGGTAGGCAGGCCAGCAGTCAGGAGCCAGCAGTCCCAGATTGTGAGAGGGATGTCCAACTGCTGGTTTAGGCTAAATCTCTCTCACATCCCCCAAGGGGTTCTGGATTGCAAGTGGGTGCAGGCCAGGCTGAGGGACTCCCCCCGGCCCACACACACATGAATTTCATGCACCGGGCCTCTAGTAATGTATAATTATATACTTTCCTGAGGTTATGCTTATTCATTGTGTCTGTATGGTGAAAATAGTACATAATGGAAACATATAAGTGTGTGTGTTACCATGCATCTCTTCCCAATTCTGCATTTAGTGGCATCACATTGGTAGTTTCAAACTGGTCACGGAGGAGAATATTTTACCTCATGGAAGTTTACAAATACTAATATGTGGCCCCTTTTCCTTGAAATTAGGTTGTAAATATTTATTAGCACACTTCTGCCTTAGATGAACAAAAATATTTTTTAATAGTTTGCTGTATTGATGCTCGCCAGTATAGAGCTCAGGGTAGGGACAAATTTAATGTTTTATGAACATAATCACACCCAGAAGGTTAACCAGCGAATACATTAAAAGAGGGAAGGAATTTTTTCTCCCTCTATTCATGCCAGGCAACAACTCTCATGGGACCACCAGCAAGGCCCGCCAGATATTTCAGCTCTGAGCTGGAGAGAAGAATTCTTTTGTAACGAATCTCTAGGAGAGATAGGCATGGAAAGGAACTGTTACACGTTTTCCCCAAGGAGTAATAAGTTGGTTTATGCCCCTGAGCTTGGAACACTCATCAAAAAAGAAAAGAGATTCTTTTAAAAAAAAGCCTGCCTCACTGATTGTCACTCTAGAGGGTGAGAAAGTAAGACATTTTGGGTAAATAAAGATGCAATGTGAAGCGGAAAATCAATGAGACAATGCACTGGGAATAATTTGAAAGGCCGATTTGTTGATGATTTTTTAGTTTCTATTATTTCAAACACATTTATGTACTTGCATTCTCAAAACTAATCTCGAATTGAAGAAGACAGAAAAATTTAACATAATAAGACACTGCTATTTGATAATTATTATGCATTCACTCTCAAAATATTTGTTTCTCAGACATATATTGAAATGAGTGCCAAAACCATGCTGAAATATCAGAACAAAGTCATCAGTTGTGGTACTTTATGGAAATGCTTGGTCTACAGACTACATGCCATCTGATAAACACCTGCACAGTAAAATCACATTTCCCAGTTTGCCAAATATTTTTTAAAATATATTTTTCATTTATTTCAGAGAGGAAGGGAGAAGGAGAGGGACACAGAAACATCAATGATGAGAGAGAATCATTGACTGGCTGCCTCCTGCATACCTCACCCTGGGGATCGGGCTCACAACCTAGGCATGTGCCCCAACTAGGAATCAAACTGTGACCTCCTGGTTCATAGGTTGACACTCAACCACTGAGCCATGCCAGCCAGGCTAGTTTGTCAAATAATTCATATGAGTATTGGGGAGTGCATCCTCTGGGGAAAAAATTATGCATTTTGTTTATGAAATCATATTGTTACCTACTTTAAATGGAATTCTTTGGTAATGCCGAGAGGAGGCTTGACTTCTAGAGAATTCTAATTTATTCTTTGGTAATGAGAAATATGACTAATTATCAAATAGACCAAAATACCAGACTTCCCTGATCACCATAATTTCTTCCTGGAAGACTGATCTACATTTGAAGCCAAATGCTAACAGAATATTCAGCTTGCAAACTACATCTGAAGCGAGGGAGCCGGGTGGTGTTTAACCACATGTCCACCTTCTCTGTAGAGTACACTCTGACTTTCCTTGGCTGTCCATCAGAGCAGGAGAACAAGAGGTCAACTTCAATTGTTGTTATTTTTTTTCATTGTTTTACCATTTGGCTTTAGTTAAAAACTGTTTTAAAAACTGTTTATTTTTCATGTTAATGATATTTACTTTGTCCCAGGTAAGACACACTGATATCCTCAGATAATTCCTATCATTACTCTGAACATCTAAATGGATGTTTCAATAATCTAAATATTTCTTAGATATTTGTACCAGCTTACTATTGCTGAATAACAACTTCCCACAAATTGCATCACTTAATACAACACGGCATCTTTTCTCAGTTTCTGTGTTCCAGAAACCCGGTGAATAAAGGCTTCTGCCCAGGTTATCACCATGTTGCTTTGCGGGGGGGGAGGGGGCAGAGGGGGGTAGTTCCTCTACATAAATTCTTTTGATCAGGATTCAGAATAACAAGTTATGGTAATTGTAAGAAATAATAACAGCTGCTAGCCGAATGCCTATTATATCAGGGGCTCTACATACATTATTTCTTCCCACCTTACCTGTGACAAAATTGAAGCTCAATTAATATTAATGATGAGTAAATGTCAAAGTGGTAAAAATTAATTAATGTCAATTTATTGTTCCATACCCCCTCAGCTAGTAGGTCTCAGAGGTAGAGTTTCAAACGTAGCTCCATTTGAGTTTGGAGAGTATATTCTCTAAATTCTACACAGTTATTAATACTCTTACCCTGATAAATTCCTATTAAACTCATCTACAAACATTAATTGAGGGCCTACAATGTGCTGGCACTGTGCTAATGATAAGGAATATAATGGTGAACAAAATTAGTCTCTGCCTTCTAGAATCAGAGCTCAAGTTTCAGTCAGATCATAAATGTTCCTTATATCAAACAAAGAGCATATCTATGTTATTAGTATTATTAATACTAATTAGTAATTTTAATAATACTGCTTTACATTAAATATAACACATATGCTTCTAATATAGTCACAGTGAATAAACTTTTTAAAACTGCCATAGAATATTATAAAATTTTTATTTGAAGTATCTATTAGAAAAGGAAAAAGAAACTGTGTGTGTGTGTGCATGCACACATACAGTTGCTTTAATTAAAGAAAAATAAATTATTTGGTGAAAAATTATTATTAATCATCAAATAATTAAAAATCAGTAAGCCTTGAATTACAAACATGGATTGTCCTTATGAAGTGTGTGCCTTCGAAATGAAGCAAGGTTACCCCATTGCTAGACTGAATATGTGCTCTGGGCATGTACAAGGAGTGGTGCAAAACACACAAGGAAATCAATACATAACTAAATAGAACAGAGGGAGAGCAAGAGAATGATGGAGAGAGAGAGAGAGAGAGAGAGAGAGAGAGAGAGAGAGAGAAAGAGAGAGAGAGAGATTAATTTGACTTCAAATAATTTACCCAGAATTTTGAAAACAGAAAATTTAGGAAAAAACATTTTAGTATATATGTATATGTGAGTTTTATTTAATGGTTTTTATTTAGTATTATATAAGGAGAGAAAAACAAGTGTACCATAATGTTTTCAGTGACTTGGGCTTCTAAAAACCCTAATACAGTTGGTCTTATTTAGCAGTAACTACTTGGCCCTTTGTTTCTCTTTTTGTAGATGCCATTAAAACAGAAGGACTTTTGGAGTGAACTGATATGCATCCTATCTACACTACAGAAATCAAAATGCTAAACTTAAATTTTATTGTCAATTACAAAGAAACAACTATTGCCACCTAACGGTGGCAATGCAAATTGCAGTAGGTTCTATTAGCATCAGCAACTTTCATAGCACATTGGATTCTATAAAAATGGTGTCAGTTCAATATTCAAATAACATTACAATAAAAATATGGCAATTATAAATATGGAAATATCTATTGATATTACTAATTCAGTATTATATAATTATAGGGCTTGGAAAAACTTTCTGCCTCATATTAATACCTGACAATAATAGTTTTTTGATGAATGTTTTCTATTACTCCTATTATAACAAAAGCACAATATAGCATTAGACAATTATTTTTATGACTTTATCTAGGTTTTTCAATTATATTGGGAAAATGTACTAAATGCACAAGGTTAATTCCTTTGAGTTTACCATGAAATAACATCTAAATATTTGATAGTGGCTTTCGAATTATTTTTGGTTCATGTGTTTAAGTGTGCCATGAATTTTCCTTTCTTTGGGGAAATATATGTAAAATGTTTAGTTAAAACTAATGTTTATTGTATTATTAAAGATGGATTACCATAATGCCAAAGTTAGGTAATCAGTCAGTATAATGATTTAAGGGGGATGTGATAACCATTAATATTCGGGATATGCCCGCTAAAGAGACAGCCACAGAGAGTTGCCTTCCTAGCGGGATTTGTAGGTTACTCAAATTATTGCACTGCCGTGTTGGCAAATTCTATGCTGCTAGTATGTCAAGGTACTCTCGAGTTAAAGTTGCTGTTTTTAAGATGGCTGACTATATCATGTGCTTGCATTTGTTGTGTCTTGTTGACATCGGTACTCTTTGGAAGAAGAACATGGGGCAGAAAACTTGGATGAGTAATCAGAAAAGGTACTCATAAAAGTATCTGTGGGCACTGAAGGGTAGGGCAAGTGTGGAAGGCTGTGCCCAGTGGAATTGCCCTCCCGCTCTGGCACTGAATTCTTAGGGGAACCCAAGTGAAAGGGAGAATTTGAGGGCAATGTTAAGAGCATAGAGAGACCATTACCAACTATGCTATGCTGGTGGTAAAGCGTTCAGATTTGGGGTCAAAGAACCTCCATATTGTGAATGAGAAAGGGGTTTTGTAATGAATCTAACCAGTCAAGTGACCAAAAGTAATCTCATAGAGTGGCCACAAAGAAACTCTCAACAAAATTAGAAGTAAATAACAATACAATTAGAAAGCAATAGCAAAAACATAGGCATTTGGAAAATCTAAAATGCTTATTAATTGTTTGGTTAAAGAAGAAATAATAAATAACCCACATACTAAAATGGATGTCTGATAGATATAATATCAAATAAAAAAGGCAGTTGAAGATTCATAAAATGATAGCATTTATGTAAGTTTAAACATATACATCATTATCGGGTATAAATACGTAGGCGCTGGCTACCATATCATGCACGAGAATGACATAAAGCATCTTCATAGCAGTGAATACTTCTGGGAAATCAGGAAGAGTTAGAGGTATAACTGGATCTAAAACAATTTCTCTAAAAAATAGGTCTGATGCAAAAGTGGTGAAGTATTCATTTATCTTAAATCTGGTTGTAGGAAGCTGAGCTTTTTAAAATCTTTTTTAAAAAATATATAAGGTAAGTTGCAATTAAAATAAAAGAATGCCACTTAAGAAATAGATCAGCAATGTAGAAATCAATGTCCTTATAGTCTGAGAAACTGTTTCTATCCTGGCCCTTCCATTTGGGAGTGTGGGGCTTTGGATAAATCACGTCATTACACTGGGCCCCAGTCCCCATGTCATAGCATAACTATGTTTTGTTCGCCTAATTTATAACTACCACATGATAGATGCTCAACAAATATGTATTCCCACATTTGTTGAATAAATGCGTGAATAAAGGAACAATCATGACCTGGAGGACTAGAATCATAATGAGGGAGCAATGCACACCCTTTCTCAATTTAGAACCCAGGAACATGTCCGATAGAACAAACAAAAGATAATCGTTTCTGTGTTTGCCAGGAGGTGTGCAATGAGTCTTGCCAGGTTTTAACCTTTATCTTCTGCTTGTAGCAAATAAAACATTACTTTCTGCCACATGAGAACGCTGCACCTTTGGTCATTATGTCTATTATTTGTCCTGATTTAAAGAAGTTTTTCAGGGTGTAGTTCAATGAGTCATTCTTAAGTGGCCTTCTCAGTAACATCTATTTCCCTTAGAAATGGTGCTTAGATCTTGGATATGATTTTGCTTGTGAAAATGAACCCTATTTGGCAACATTTAACCTGATAGTCATTAAAAGCAAGCCTTCTTTCTACCACCCTGTAGCTCCCCTCTCCCCCCAAAGAGGCATGTTTCTATTAACTATCTCTGTACTAAATATTAAACTCCCATCACAGAACATGAAGTTTCTGAACTACCTGGTGCCAAAATAACCAATTGAAAGGTGAATAATTCAGTCAAGATGATTTTGTGGAATTCTTTAGAAGAAAATATGCTTAGTTGAAAAAAATAATTAGCCATTTCCCTGAACTGGGCTTCTTTTTCAAATGAACTTATCAAAACCATCTGTATGTCTAGACATGGCCCAAGATAAAGTATTCCCAAAAGTATATTAAGTAATGAAAATGAACAAGTTGGAAAATGAATAGTACTTTAGGGAATATTAGTAATCCTGGTAAAAGAATTTAAGGGATGGTTTAAGTTTGAAACCTACTTGAAGTCTACATGCTTAGTACTCCAAGGTGAGCAATTTACTTATATATTAATTTCAAAAATAGTTATTTTACCATCTGGCAACAATATTTTGCAAGGTATAACTACATTACCTAAGACCTTATCTTATGCAGTTCTGAGAAATAAACTGTGGATATTTTTCTTTGTGGAACTAAAAGGTGAGATTATTGATTTTTAAAATCTGATATATTTTACTATGTATTTTTTTATATATATACTTGCTGTAAATCTTATGGAATCATAACCATAGAGGTAATTTTGATTTGTATAATAAGTAGGCTGTATATGCTTAGGCTTTTATTTCAGGTCTAATAACATTCTACGTTAGAGCTCTTCTAATTTTTCACAAGACCTGGACAAATACTCCCAGTTAAAGTTTACTAGAAAAGCAACATGCTTAATTTCTCCTGTTTCAGCATTGCTCTCTCACTATACCAATAGAGAGAGGTGGAGAAAAAGAAAAATGTCAACGAGAAAAGTAAGACTATGACGACACTAACGTAGGATCTGTGATCCCATGGGAAATGTACCACAGCACCTGGATCATAATTTTATTTTTTTTAAATTATTTTCTTTTTCTAAACTGTTTTATTGAGATGTAATTTATTTTCTTCTATTTTGTAGGTTGTCTTTTCAGTGTTTGAAATAAATAACAGGAGGTTTATAATCTGACCACTTTCTTCAACCTCAGCTTTAGTACCCAAAGGGATCCCAGTGAGCACGTTGGTATTGATTAATTGACTACTTATACTGATTCTTACTACGATGGGCTCTTAGACTATTATCAGCCAGTACAGAAGTACTGCAGTATTTTAACAACCCATACCTGTGTTAACATTGGCTTTCCCCTAGGAGTGTCAATCCTGAAGGCATGTGATTGCTTTTCCCATTATTAGTTCCTACAACTTTGTCTTTCTCTCCCAAGTGTCATGAATTGTTTTTTAAGCCTTCTTGTTTTACTTCTATGTCAGTTGTATTCAAATGAGAATAATGATATGTGTTTATCATTATCATTCATTATTTATCAAGCTCAAGCTTGATTAAGTAATTAATATTTGAGTGACTCGGAGTTATCCAGGTTTTTTATTTTTAGTTGTGTGTGTTGTTGGTTTTCTTAGTTTTTCTTTTTCTTTTTTTTTTTTTTTTTTGTGAGAAAGCAGTCTGCAGAAAAGAGATTTGACTAAGAACTGAGTAAAGATCAGGATTCTGGTCTCTGACATGTGGAGTGTCCAAACTGTACGGGGCCTGCCTGGCAGGATTCAAGAGGGCTGTGCTAACCTTCAGAATTAGAATGTCGTGGGGTTTTTCCCCCTTTTTATTAAATTTATTTGGATAACACTGGTTAACAAAATTATACAAGTTTCCATGCACAATTCTATAACACATCATCTGTACACTGTATTTTGTGTTTACCACCCCAATTCAAGTCTCTTTCCATCACTATTTATCCCCTATATACCCTCATCTACTCCCCACCCCTCTTTTCCTGCAATAACCAACCTGTTGTCCATGTCCATGATTTTTTTCTTTTTTCTTTTTTGCTCAATCCCTTCACTCCACTCCCAGCTGCCCCCACCCCCCACCAGCCACTCTCCCTCCCGAGAGCTGTCAGTCTGCTCTCTATCTGAATCTGTATCTATTTTGCTTGCTAGTTCATTTTGTTCAATAGATCCCACATATGAGTGAGGTCATGTGATACTTATTGTTCTCTGACTGGCTTATGTCGCCTAGCAGATGAGTCTCAACTGGGCTGACTGGGCACTTCAAGTCTCTGCCACGTATCTGTTCCATGCCAGTAGCTACCTCAGGAATGTCCTCATGGAGATGACAGAAGCACAGGAAAGAGCAAGGCCTCTCGAGGTATAGACTTAGAAGCACCGTACTTGCACTTCTGCTTCATTCTCCTCAATTGTTTTCAATTTTCAATTGGGTTATTTTAAAGCAAATAGGTGAACCTGGTGAAAGGGAGAAGAGAGTGAAGAGAGAGTGTGGGAAAGAGAGGCTTTGGAATAACTTCCATGTGAGGACAGCCTGGGACCCCTTTCTCCAACCTCATCTCCTTCCATCCTTTCTTTCACTTTATGGTTGGAACACATCATAATTCCCCAACTTGTACACTATTTCAAGCCTCTGGGGTCTTACTTGGACTGCTCTGTGTCCAAGTAGAGTTCTTACGGCTTCAAAACCCCCTGCTTTATGCCCTAAAAAAAAAGAGAGGAGAAGAGCCCTGATTGGTTTGGCTCAGTGGATAGAGCGTTGGCTTGCAGACTGAAGAGTCCCTGGTTCGGTTGAGAGAGAGAGAGAGAGAGAGAGAGAGAGAGAGAATTAGTGTTTTGGGTTTCTTCGGATATATTCTCGGAAGTGGAATTGCTGGGTCATAAGGCAGTTCCATCTTTAATTTTTTGAGGCAGCTGCACAGTGGCTGCGCTTCTCACCAGGGAAGTCTCACTCTAGGTTACCAGAGGGGAAGTGTTAGTTTATGTACTTACTAGAGGCCCAGTGCATGAAATTCATGCATGGGTGCTGTCCCTAGGCCTGGCTGGTGATCAAAGCACAAGCGTCTGGTGTGGAAGGGCAGGTCCCAGCTGACCTCCGGGCTCTGGGCAGCTCCTGGGTCCTCGGGCCCCCACACGCCCCCCTCCACCTGAGTCACTGGGCCCCCACCAGGTTCCCTCAGGGCGTAGGAGCTGGGTGGCAGTCCCGCCCCCTGCTGCCAGCACTGGTTGCACCTGCCTTGGCCTGGAACACCTGCTCACCTGTTCTACCATCTCGCCACAATCCTGCTCTCATTGGGCCCATTGGGTCAGCAGCATCTCCACTGCTGCCCGCTGCCACAGCCGAGTCGCCGCCGCCCACCATGTTCTGCGCCACCCCCTCGTGGTCAGTGCATGTCATAGCAAGCAGTCGAACTCCTGGTAGAGGGGACAATTTACATATTAAGCCTTTATTATATAGGATGTGTGCATGTAGGTATGTTAATGAAATTTACCAAAGGACTTACTGAGAATCATTGGCGCCAAATGGAAGTGAGCGGCTATTAGCATCACGCAAGGAGCTTTAGATAACCACTTCCTTCCGGGCCCTGTGTTTTGCACTGTCTCAGGCAAGCGGATTCCTCTTCTTGGGGGCCTGATGACATTCGGCCCTGGGATGCAGCTTCTTTGTTTCTGCGCCTCCGTGACTGTTTATACAGAGCCCCCAGCCTTGCCATCTGCAAATACTCAAGTTCGCTCCAAGTGCAGTCGTTGCATTTCTTTGCGGCCTCCCAGTGTCCTTGGCGAAATGCCCGCAGGCCAGCTGCCATTTTATTGTTGACCCCTGAATGGAGTTTCTTCTGTGTCCTCCCGCAGCTCTCTCCGACCCGAGCATTCAGTGGGGCATGGCCCTTCCCAACCTGGGTTCCCGACCTCCTCTATGTCCTGCTCTGCAGGCTGGGTTTGCTCTCTAGCACGAATGCCCTAGGCAGGAAGGGGTAGTTCATGCTAGTAGGGGGAGCTACTTCCTGGCCAAGGTCTGAATTGAAGCACCTGTCTCCATCCATTTGAGGGAGGCGTTGCCTGGCATTTAGTTATATAAGTAGACATTTCTCTCGCATGAACAGCCCAGCCATGCTACTGCTGCAAGTACAGGGAATAACAACTCACTGAGCAGATTATATTTTTTACTCCAAATATAAGATGGAGTGTGCTGGTGATAGTTGACTTGATTCAATGACTATGTCCCTTAATTAGTTACCTGAAAACGAAGTTACTCCTGTGGTCTAATATTTTGCAATATTAACCTATGCTCCCTCTCTTCCTTAGATTTTCTCTTCCCCTTCTCCTTTCAAATAGGAATTTTTGAATCTGTTCCTGTTATATCAAGAGAGGTCTACAGAAGGGAAAAAGCCCATGCTGTCTGATCAACTAGTATTTCCTGATCTGGATGTTTAAAAGGCAAAACCCCGAAGCTAAAGATGAGTTGGCTAAATGTAAAAATATTTTTTTCTTTTTCCTTTTTTTTCACTGTTAATTTTTTTATTGATTAAGATATTACATATGTGTCCTTATCCCCACTTTACCCCTTATCACTCATGCCCTTACCCCCCTGTTGTCCGTGTCCATTGGTTAGGCCTATATGCTTGCATATAAGTCCTTTGGTTGATCTCTCCCCCTTACCCCCACCCACCCCTACCTTCCCTCCATTGGGAGAGAAGGCTTTTCAGAGACCAGCAAGAGATGAGCACCAGCAGGAGAGAGGGAAACACCAGCGACTATGTCCAGTCTATTGGGTGGCCTGGGCAGGCGGTAAAGGGAGGGTCTGCATGATCCAGTGCACCAGGTATCTCCAACACCTTCTATGGCAAAGGCAGGTCACATAAATGGTTGCAAAGGGCCTAAACCAAAACACAACAAAAATCTGAAACTATTAGAAAAATCCCCACTGGCACTCTGCCTCAGTACTTGGGGGGTTGGATGGGTCTATGGCCCGGGGGGAAAGGTCAGCCCTGTCTCAGCTCCTGTGATTGTTGCCATGTGAGGAGGTGATCCATTATTGCTAGATTTTCTCACTTTTCAGAGAAGCCAGACATTTTGTTTTTTTAAGTGAACTCTCCTGACTTTTAAAAGTTTGCTAAAATGCTTTTAAAACATAGCATACGGTGGCCAAACAAACCCCATCTGCAGGATAGATGAACCCTCCACGTCTCCAACATGCAACCGTTAGTGTAGGCAGGACCTCAAAGATTCCTATGCAAGTCCTACCTGCTTTGGCTCAGTGGCTAGAGCGTTGGCCTGCAGACTGACGGGCACATGCCCAGTCAAGGGTACATGCCCCGGTTGCACGCTCACTCCCCAGTAGGGGGCATGCAGGAGGCAGCCGATCAATGATTCTCTCCCATCATTGATGTTTCTATCTCTCTCTCCCTCTCTGAAATCAATAAAATTTTATTTTTTTAAAAAAGATTCCTATGCCTGAGGCTGGCACTGAAGCAGCAAAGGGCTGGGCTCTGAAGGGGTCATGAAGAGAGGGTCCTGGTAATATGCTCTCTGATGACCAAGGACCAGAGACACCTGTACCACCAGTGTCTTGGCCCCGTGGCCTAATTCAAGAGCATGAGCAAGAAGTGGGGATTCCAATGAGCAACCAGGATGTCTGTTTCACCAGCCAAGCAGGAGGAAGTTTTGAAAACAGAAATTGATTTACGTTATGGAGAAAAGGTACATGTTAATTCATGTGCAAGAATTTGTGGATTGAGATTTATCCTGCTATGCCCAAGGACTGGTCAGGTATTGCTAACAATTACTGGGTGAGCACAAAATGACCCCCAGCGTTGCACCCATGAAACATTCCCATAACCATCGGGCCATCTGGTGACCTAGCCATATGCTGCAAACTGTTATGGGGGAGGGGACTCCTATTCCATAGAGAATCCGGAGAGACCTCTGTCATGCTTTTTTATTTTTAGCAGTTTTTCACATAATATAAAAGTGACCCACTATAATTATGCGATTCAATGATTCCAGTAAATTTATAGAGTTCTGCAACCATCACCACAATCCAGTTTTAGAAAAGTTGTATCACTGCAGGAAGATTGCTTATGCCCTGTCTAGTTGGTTCTCACTCCCCTTCCTAGCCGTGGGAAACCACTGATCTGCTTTTTGTCTATACATTTTCTTGTCTAGACCTTTCATTGAAATGGAATCATAAAATAGGTACTTTTCTGTATCTGACATCTTTCACTTAACATGATGCTTTTGAAGTTCATTCACATTGAAACATGTATCAGTAGTTTGTTTTTGATTGTGGAGTAGTATGCCTCTGTATGGATATGCCACATTAAAAAAAAATACATTCACCTGTTGATAGATAATTGGATTGCTTCCTGTTTGGGGCTTTTATGAATAATGCTGCCATGAACATTCATGCACATGTGTTTGTGTGGCACTGCCCAGCTTTTGAGAGGGAATGTCTCAATATCAGCATGAAGAGCAGAAGCTGAGGTGTGCTTGGGGAACCAGGAGAAGTAACCTGATAGGTTCTGCCAAGCATCTGCTCTCCATTGGGGTCTGCTTCAGGCTTCTCTCAGAACCAAGTCCTAATCAGAAACACTGTGCCAGGGGTTGGGGGAGAAATGAGGAGAGTGGTTGTTACTTTAACCAAATAAAAACAGGAGGCCCTTCCCAGGGAGGATGTTGGCTCTCAAGGTGGAGGGGGAATTTGCCATTAAATTGAAGCCCTAATTATGTGCAGCCCATCAGGGGCTAGCGTGACACAGCTTGCACCTTGTGGCTGAGTAACCATGAGGTATGGATCAATGCAGGAAAAAGTGAGATTTGAGATTCACTTTCTGGCACCACTTATTGGATTACATAAATGGGAATACTGGCACGACTTTCACATGGCTGTAGGTTACATTTCTGTCCGTGCATCTTTAAGAAGTTAGTTTCAAGCAATAATGTGTTTGCTATACATTCCACTCACTTAGAAGTCCTAGAAGTATGATACATAAATTGGTATTGTTAATACAAAGTTATAAGAATGGAATTAAGTTCTTTTTAGTCTAACATTATCTTTTTACATTTATTACACAATAAAATGTATATGTATTTTTTAGAAAATTTTTATATTTATATTTATATTTTTTGTATTTATATTTTTAGAAAAGTAAATGGCACCCGATGCAGCTACAATTTCAAAGAATATCTTCCCAGAAGAAATACGTGCACACACAGTCTTATAAATCCCAAACAACCTTAAGTTTTCTGGCCTTCTGAGATCACTGTTTTCCTAACTGTCTGAATGTCTGTTCTTTTAG
>NW_006296225.1:29842-35223 GCF_000327345.1 Myotis davidii | reverse complement strand
GCCTATCACTCCACTTTGAATAGCTCTGGTCTCTCTTGTCAGGTTGACCATCTGTAGTAGAGGGAAACTGGAAAAGATAAAAACCCATTCATGGGAAACCACACCCCTTGCTCACAGACTATGTGGTGCTTTCTCACAGTCCTGGCTCAAGCCATGCCGCCTTACCTAGCCATCTGGTCCACCCACTCCAGTAGAGTATTGAGTCTGGGCGGATGCTATCATAGAATGAGTCATCAGTGCTCTTAAGTTTGTGACTTTTCAAAAGACAGGCCAGAGGAGGAAACTCTTTCATTAGTAGATGTAAAAACAAGAGGAAGATGTTTGTATTCCATAATTTGTGACTCTCAAGATATGAGTATCACTTGTCTTCTCCCTGCAGATTAAGACACCTTTAACACATCTATCTGGAATAGTTGTATGAAGACTGATTCCTGCTTGTTGTTCCTCAAGTTGCTTAACGCTTTGCCAGGAGACTGCGATGCCTTATAGAGCCAGGAGCCCTTGCGCTATCTGAACTTGTCTACTCTGCATATCAAGTTCCTCCACTGATGTCTGCCGTTGCCCTTCTCTGAGAACCCTATGAGCCATACTGGGTTGTCAGCAGTAAATTTATTTTCAGGAAGAATCCTGATAGTCCCTATTTTCCTATGTGAATCACAGAAATCTTGTTCAAGTGAAGGGAGCAATGTGGCTCTCTGAACCTCAGCTCAAGTAATATCTTTCATTCCTACAACACAATCCAATTCTTTTTATTCTGTTTGATTCAACCTCTTAATGTCAACCCTTCCTTCACTTCCTTCATTAGACTCACACTGGCACTATGCCATGTGGTTAAATAATCTTACTAAAAATTAGAGTGAAAAAGCAAGGTTAGGGCTCTGATATAGGATTATCATGAGGATTACACAGTAAATATACAAAAGAACTCTGAATAGTGGCTGGCCATAGTAGATACTCAACCAGTGTAAGTGATCTTGATAGAGATGATGATTACAACACAGAGAAACATTCTACTGAATGTTTTATTTGTTCCATTCATCTCTCTGTTCTGACACCTATACCACATGTTTTCATTTAAAAATACAACTGAATATCTGGTAAAGCAATATTTCATTTTGTTAAAAATATTTTTTATTGATTTCAGAAAGGAAGAGAAAGGGAGAGAGAGATAGAATCATCAATGATGAGACAGAATCATTGATCAGCTGCCTCTTGCATGACTCCCACTTGGGATCGAGCCTGCAACCCAGGCATGTGCCCTGACTTGGAATTGAAACGTGACCTCCTGGTTCATAGGTAAATGCTCAACCACTGATCCATACCGCCCGGCAATATTTCATTTTTTAAAGTTATTTTTTCCTGTATATTTTTACTTCCAGATGAATTTCAGAACCATTATGTCAAACACCAATGAAAGTCCTGATCAAAAGTAAAATGATACATAGTATATAAATTTGGAGAGAATTAACATGAGTACAGTATTAACTAGACCACATATATGTCTCCATACATTCACACATTGTACTTTGTCCACCAGTAGAGATTCATTGTAATATGTCTCACACATTTCTAGACACATTTATTCATAATAGTTTTATATAATTTGTTGCTATTGTGCATTACCCATAATAATCTAAATGGTTGCTATTTGTTTTTATAAATGCTGTTGAATTTATGCATTTTCTGTACTTTAGCCATCTTACTGAATACTCTCATAGTTTCTCAGTTAAGTTTGAGAACCTGAAAAAATTAAATAATAGAAAATGTGAGTCACATGCTTTTTTTTCTGGAAGGAGACACCATATTTAAAAATATATACACATAAATGACATTTTTATTACTTTCATTAATCTTTTGTTTTTCTATAAGAACATTATTCTTCTAACATCAGTTTTGGCAAGAAGTTATGCCTGGCTGAAATACCATTTTAGTTAATTTTTTTCAGAAAAAATAGAGTCTGGCATAACTTGTTCTTATTTAACTCATGGTGGCTTCATTGATGGCCATTTCCTTTGCAAAGTAAATAGGCAATTCATTCTAAAACTTTCCCTAGAGTTGTTCTCAGACTCACTGGGTATATTTTGTGACTTATATGTTAATTTTAAATTACATGTATTGGGGTGACATTGGTCAACCTGAACATATAGGTTTCAGGTGTGGGTTTCTATGTTACATGATCTGTATATTGCACTGTATGCCCACCACCCAAAATCAAATCTCCTGTCACTTCTCCATTATATGTTTTTTACTTTTTTGAAACCTGAATTAAAAATTACCTGGTTTTTGTTCATTCATTCAATGACTTGATCTTGCTTCATGGTGGTTGGCAGCTGTTTAGCAATTTCATCTGCAAGTTCCCTTGGCCCCTGGGATGTAATAAACCTAAGACAGGAGAGCTGAGTTGATAGGTGATATCTGAAGGTATAGTCATCTGTTTTGGCCTTCAGCTCCCTCATGCTAATGTTTTCTTTTTCCTGTATTTCTAGTCTAAGAATTATTTTATTTGACAGAAAGAATTTAAAAAGTAAGGATTGAACAGTTCATCATTCTCATGAATCCATTCTCAAGCAAGCTCTTTGTTGTTCTTCATCTGATCATACCTGATCATATTTATTTTATGTATTTTACAATTTTTTAAGCCCAAGCTTTCTCTGGCCCATCTTACATATCTATTGCTATTTTCTATATTTATTCTAGGTTGCATGCCCCTCCTTCTTTCTTCCCAATATGTTTATTTAGTGGCTGAGCTCATTATATAACTTTTTATGCAGTCATTTCAGATTCATATGAATCTCTCCTCTGAATTGGGGAGGATTCGAGTCTATGTAAATAAATTTAATTTTTGTGCTGGTATCAACCTTCTTAAATTGAAACTTTTTTCAGAGTCTCAGGCTATGTTATTCTACCTAGATATATTCAGAACTTGTGAAGTTCACCCCCTAAAATCTAAAACTTAGATTTTATTTTTGGATTTAAATGGTATCTTATTAATATATCTTTTTGCTATCTTTCCCAATGTCCAAATGAAATACTAAGGAAATTAAACGGGAAATATGCATATGCATGCAAACAGGCACACATACACTCTACAAGTAACAGTAAATTGATGGAATGATTCTAACAGAAACCAAATGTTCACTAATTACCATGTTGAGTGAGTATACTGAAACATGCTTTTGGTAAGCTACCTGTGCTACTTGGCCTGACACAGTGTAGTCTAGTCACAATAGAGTAGACTGAAAAGAATAATCTGTCTATACCTGGCCCTATTCATAAATTCAGTGACTCTAACAACCTGTAAACTGGGCAAATAGCTCTAAGCTATTGCATGGATGATTCTCTTTGAGTAAATTATAATGCTGCTTCTACTCCAATCCCAAGACCCAATCTCATTTTTTCATATATTCATTCTTTATCCCTACATCTTAGGCATAAAATTTCCAGAAAACAGCTAGACAGGAAATGGCGATGGTGCGAGAGGCTGGGAAAAAATTAGGCAGGAGATTGATCATGTTTTTTCTATATGGAGCTCTGAGGGTAGCAATAAGGGTGGCTCTGGTGGTATATAATAGCATGTATAAGTGATTTTTAAAATTTACTCATTATGGAATATATTGATCTCCTCATTACCTTTTAAATCTTTCCCATTTTACCTTCAACTTCTCTCTCCTTCACTCTGTCCCAGTTTCATTGGTCCCCTAAAATTCTGTAAATCCACCAATCATGTTTCCAATTCAAGAACTTGGTACTTGCCACATCCTTGGCCTATAATGCTCTTCCCAGGGACAGCTGCATGACTCACTCATTTCCTTCATACGCATTTATCACCTCGCACTAAGGCTTTCACTAATAATCCCATGAAAAATAGCCACACTATTGCTCTCACTCTGTCTCAATTTTCTCAACATTTGTCATCATCTGACATTCTAAGTAATTACCCACTCATATTGTTTTCAGTTTCCCATGATGATAATTTAAGCTCCAGGGCGTCAAGGAGTTTGTTTAATTTATTGTGGGGTTTTTTTTTTTTTCAGAGGCTAGAGTCATGCCTGAGTAATAGTTAATGCTTTGGGGTAAAGGAATGAATCACATTTTATCTTGGAGAACGAGCAATGGACATGAAAGTAGATTACACTTCCACATCCGTGTAGAATTGTACTTGATGCAGCTTTCTAAGAATATGAAAATTAGATTATGTGCTGTGCACATCAACATGATATCTAGCTGTATATCTGAGAAGGAATTTAGAACAGAATGCAAATAAAGTTAACCCAAGGCCATTTCACACATATCATTGGTTGACAAATACTAAGTATGAAGGAATCTTTATTGTAGTCAGTCATTACAGCAAAATCTCATTACAAAGAGAAGCAAACATAATTTTAAAGTTCAGGAAAAATTTTCTGAAATTAATTTACTTTGGGAACAGGAAGAATACACACACATACACATACACACAGATGTAATAGAAGAGGAGTAGAAATATATAAGAAGAGCATAAGTTGGGATAAAGATATTATTATAGAATAAAAACAGAGATTAGTAAAATAAAAATATAAGGAAAAAATGAAATGGACACTGAATGGATTAAATGTAACTTCGACATTGAGAAATATCAATTCAGAGATAAAAAATGTAAGGGCATCTGGCAGAGTACAGCTATAAAAGACAATAAGAATGAGACAATGAGGAAGATGATTGATCTGAAGCAGAGAACACATAAAGGTGACCCTGAAGAGCAATTTGTATACTTAGAGTGGTGCTGGGACAAAGCAGTTGATAAATGGTAGGAGACTTTTCTTCAGCAATTTTACATGTCAGAAGACAATGGGATCATCTATACAATTTTGATGGAAATATAATGTGATCACCAAAATTACTACTCCCAACTATTTGAAGCTGAAGACAAACATAACAGAAAGATATTTTCAGAAATCCAAGAGAAAAAAACTTAAAAATTTTGATTTCTAGTTACAAAGCTTAACAAGGTAGCATGATATATAATGAATATGGAAGTATCAATAACAAGTCTTCGGTATGGTTACTGAGGAAACTTCAAATTGACTGATATTGTGAGAGAAGTCATGTCCTAAATGAGGTCATGTATAATGAAAAGGTAAAGAAATTTGGACTTTATCTTATAGGAGACAAGACTACCTCCTCCCCCGGGACTTTAGAAGGCAGTTGCAAATCCAGGTTGCACCTGTGCTTCTGACCAAGAAGCTATAGATTGGAGGTTCCAATGGCTCCCCCTTGCTTGGGTTCCATTAATTTTCTAGAGAGACTCACCAAACTCAGAGACACATTTTACTCACTAGATTACCTCTCTTAGATTACCAGTTTGTTATAAAGGGATAAAATTGAGGAATAGCCATGGACTA
>NW_006296225.1:18734-29793 GCF_000327345.1 Myotis davidii | reverse complement strand
AATGCCCTCTCGCGCACAAATCTCAGGTGTTCACCATCTTTCATACTATTTTATTATCTAGTTTAATTTTCTTCTGTTTTCTTTATTGTATCTGGGAATTTCAGAACAGGTGAAGTATCTCTCAAGGGACAAATTCCCCTATTGCCATCTTTTTTTTTTCTTTTCCACAGAGGAGGCATCAAGCTTTCACTGACCATAACCAGAGTGGGTGACTCAGCAGAAAAAAAAGATATAGCAGCTTCCCTGCACACTGTTGGGACAAGACATCTGAATCCCTGCTTAATGGTTATGGCTAAGGATGTGTCCTTTCCATTGGCCTAGGTACTCTACCTCTCTTCTTAACAGCTCTTTCTTCTCTGAATTAGCATGGGGGTGGGGATTAGTCTGATTAAATCATCCATAGCATCTTAGATCACCAACCGTTAACACCATTGGATAGTCTCAGGATGCTTAAGATGTTTAAAACAGGAGAAATAAAGATCATATTATTTTCAACAAACCTAAGTTCAAAAATAAAAGAATAATTTTAGAAATTATTTTGAGTGTGATTGGTTTCTCAAAGAAAGGAGAGCTTAAATAGATATAGAAAAGCATATATTTTAACTAAAATTGTTCTTTTTTTAATATGTACATGTGGGTGTAAAAAATAACACATAATATACATATTGGTCTCTGCCCCAATTCCTGGAACAGAGCTCTAAATCCCTTGTAATTTCCTACATACTAAGAGCAGTAGGGGCATTTCTTGTTTTAATATTTATCTTTGACCTCACTTCTGAAACGTGATTCCCAACCCTTGTAAATTCATAATCAATGAGACCACTAGTAGCCTCTTTTATTTTACTGAGATGACTCTGGGTGGGCTCCTGGATAGAGGCTGCTCACAACAAAGACCAAGCTATGATTAGAAGTTTGATATTTTCAGCCTCCCCAACCACTCTGTAGAGAGGGGAGAGGGACTGGAAATGGAGTTAATGATTGATCATGCTTACTTGAGGAAGCCTCCATAGGACTCCAATAGCATGAGTTTGGAGAGCTTCCAGGTTAATGAATATATCCACACCTGGAGAGTGATGCATCCCACCTCCACGGGGATAGAAGTACCTGCACTCCAGACCCTTCCAGACCTCACACTTATCTCTTCATCTGGTTGTTCATCTGTATCCTTTATCATATCTATCCTATATAATAAAAGCCTAGGTGGCATCACACCAGCAGAGAAGTGCAGTTGGGGGCAATCGGGCTGGCAGGGGAGGGCAGTTGAGGGTGATCAGGCTAGCAGGGGAGCAGTTAGGGGGTGATCAGGCTGGCAGGCAGATGAGCAGTAAGGAGCCAGCAGTCCCGGATTGTGAGAGGGATGTCCAACTGCCAGTTTAGGCCGATCCCACAGGGGTCCCAGATTGGAGAGAGTGCAAGCCGGGCTGAGGGGCAACCCCCCCACCCCCCATTACAAATTTCATGCACCAAGCCTCTAGTATATATGTAAAAGCCTAATATGCAAAGTGTCCTCTGGAGAGTTTGACTGACTGGGAGTTCAATTGCTTGCTGTGATGTGCGCTCACCACCAGGGGATGGCATGGAATGAAGAGAGTCCCTGGCAGACAGTTGGCAGCCACTAGGGACTCTACCTGTGCATGAATTTCATGCACTGGGCCTCTAGTCTTTTAATAAACTGGTAAACACGTGTTTGCTTAAGTTCTGTAAGCATCTCTAGCAAATTAATTAAACCTGAGAAAGGGGTTGTGGGACCTCTGATTAGTAGCCAAATTCAACTGAAGGTGTAAGTGGGGACCTGCTACTTTTGATATGAAGTAAGGTGGGAACAGTCTTATGGGACTGAGCACTTACCTTGTGGGATCTAGCACTATCTCCAGGTAGACAGTGTTAGACTTATGTTACATTGTAGGACAGCCATCTGGTGTTGTGGAGAATTGCTTGGTGTGGGGAGAAACCTTCTCAGATATGGTGATTGCAAGTATCAGAAGTAAAGTATTCCACATGAGTAGTAAAGGATACACACAGGAAAGGAAGATATAGGAGGAAAAGACAACTGGGTTGTTTTTCTCATACAAGGTGATTTGTGCTTTCTTTCTATATTTTCATATGAGAATATTAACTAGGATGTCTCTTAGAAGCCAATGCATGCGGTGATATTTATTTACTGCCTATATTGATTAATGACTACATTAATTTATATATTTATATATACATATATATGTTATTATTCATGTAGTTTGGAAGAAGAAATGAAAGTTCAAATGTGATTGGAAATTTATTCAGGATCGCAGAATTACTAAACAGCAAAGGAAAGATTCATTCTCAGATCTCTTCAACAAATTTCTATCACGGTCCCATTCTACTTTCCCATATCTCATTATAAAAAATACCTACATTTATGCCTGAACTGACATAGCTCAATGGTTAAGCATCGACCTATGAACCAGGAGGTCACGGTTGGATTCCAGGTCAGGGCACATGCCTGGGTTGCAGGCTCAAGTCCCAGTGTGGGGTATGTAAGAGGCAGCCCGTCAATGATTCTCTATCATCATTAGTGTTTCTATTTCTCTCTCCCTCTCCCTTACTCTCTGAAATCAATAAAAATATTTAAAAGTAAAAAAATACATACAAAAACCCTTGAATTTATGCTAAAAATTAATCAATTATAGTAAATACTAGAGGCCCGGTGTATGAAAATTCATGCACTGGAGGGGGGTCACTCAGCCCGGCCTGCCCCCTCTCACAGTCTGGGAGCCTTCAGGAGGTGACTCGGTGATCAGGGGAAGGCAGTGCCCACATCACACCTCTACTGCTGCCACTGCCGGCAGCTCAAACCTCGGCCGGCCCTGGTTACCCGAGCCTCAGGCAGTCCTGGGCAGCTGGGGGGCTGAGGGAACTGGGGGACTCCAGAGGCAAGCACTGCAGCAGAGCTGAGGAGACTGGGCACCGCCATCTTGTGGCTCTGGGCGCCACCATCTTTGACGGCGTTACAGTCAATTAGCATATCCCCTCCTTACTGGTTGTGGGCACTGTCATCTTTGAAGGTGGGACAGTCAATTAGCATATCCCCTCCTTATTGGCTGTGGGCATTGCCATCTTTGAGGGTGGGGCAGTCACTTAGCATATTCCCTCCTTATTGGCTGTGGGTGCCGCCATCTTTGCGATGGTGTGAGGGTCAATTAGCATATTCCCTCTTTATTAGATAGGATTGCTATTTTTTTCATTCTAAATACATTCTTTACAAAATTTTATTGTTGGAAGAAGTTGAAGAAATTCATTTACATGTGTATTTGCTCTAAGAAGCATTGATACATTAGCTCTAAGATTGACTCTTCAGTCAACACATGTATAGCAAGTGCATAACAGCATAATGAACACACATCTTACAGTGTTTCTTTGGAGAATCACTTATTTCACTGTTTTGAGGAAGAGAAACAGATTTAAAAATTCCTTTACTCCATTTTTAGACATCCTTCTACAACTAAATGATTTTGTTTAATTTCCCCAAATTATTGTGTTATAATTTTAACAGTGTCCACTGACTTTTGCCCTCAGTGAAACAAAAGGTTCTTTCAAGGAACTGACAACAACAACAAAAGAATTACTGGTAATAATATTTTGGTTCATTTTGTTATACCAAAGATTTCATTTATGCTTATTGTTGATAACTTCCTCAAATTCCATCCAAAAAGAAGTCAAATGATCCAGCTTGTTTTGGTGAAAATATATGTGTAACTTTAAAAAGTCAGCTGTTTCACTGAATAGTTGTATTTGATCAGATTTGGGTCTTGGAATGCAAAGAAACATACCAGTCATAAAATAGGAAAATATCATAAAAAAGTTTAAAGGTGAATGAAATGACACAGCCCAACTCCTCTACATCTAGGTAAAGAGAGGACTCTCAGAGCCTGTCTGCTGCCACCATGGAGCTTCCCTCTACCCCTGCCCAGGTAAAGATGCAGAGCTCGGTTGCAAAGGCCAGAACCAAGGATGATTCTTTCATTGTTCTGGTTGACACTTGTGAGGATGGAAGTTCAAGGCCTAATTATTCTCCTTTTTAAAATGAAAATATCTGCTCAAAAATTTTCAGAACACTTATTTATAAAGATATATGTACCCCAATGTTCATTGTAGCATTATTCATGGTAGCCAAGACATGGATAAGAGCAAAGTGTCCTTTGATGGATGATTAGATAAAGAAAATGTGGTACGCATATACAATGGAATACGACTCAGCTATAAAAATGGTGAAATATTACCATTGTGACAATACAGATGAATCTTAAGAGTATCATGCTAAGTGAAATAAGTCAAATTAAAAATGATTAAGAACCATATGATTTCACTCATCCTATATAATAAAAGCCCAGCGGCCGAAACAGTGGAACAACCAGAATGATCAGAGACCAGAACACCTATGACCCCTTGCCCGGGATGGCCCCGCCCCCCAGGGAGTGGTTAGAGGTTATCAGGCAGGCAGGCTAGTGGTTAGGGGCAATCAGGCAAGCAGGCGAGTGGTTTGGGGTGATCAGGAAGTCAGGCAGAGGTGGTTAGGGGCGATCAGGCAGGCAAGCGAGCAGTTAGGAGCCAGGGATCCCGGATTGCAAGAGGGATGTCTGACTGCCGGTTTAGGCCCGATCCATGGGATCGCCTAAACTGGCAGTCGGACATCCCCCAAAAGGTCCTGGATTGAGAGAGGGTGCAGTCCGGGCTTAGTGACCCTCTCCGACCCTGTGCATGAATTTCATGCACCAGGCCTCTAGTGTAAAACATAAAACAGAAAGCAACAAATGAGCAAATAAACATAAATATAGATAAGAGAATGGTGGTTACCAGAGGAGAAATGGAGATGGGGGTAAGATAAAGAGGGTAAAGGAGGTCAAATATATGGTAACAGAAGAGACTAGACTTTGCTAGTGAGCATACAATGCAATAACTGGATGGTGTGTTATAGAATTGTACACCTGAAGTTTATGTGATGTTATTAACCAATGTTACCCTAATAAATTAAAAAATATGTCAAAATGCAAACTTCAACCCTTTTACCTTATTAGAATACAAACTCAAGTCCCCAAGAACTTTGCCCCTGGCTACGTCTCAGACCTCATCTCCATCCCTCTCCCACCTCTCATCAGCTCCCACTGCTCTCAAACACACAAGGCATGCTCCTGTCCCAACGACTTTGCAGTTATTGTATTCGGTGTCTGAAACTCATTTCCTCCCATAGGCTACTTAGTTTGCTCCCTTAATTTCCTTAGTTCTCTGTTTATGTCACCTCATTAGAGAGGTCTTTCTCGAATAGACAGTTTAAAATAGGATCTTTTCTCTTCCCATTGCTTTGTTCCCTTGCATTACTGTTCTTTATACTCCTTGATTACCAGCTTGCATATGATGTGTTATTTTTTTATTGTCTCTCTGCCTCTATCAGAATTGAAAGCTCCAGGAGTGGGGGGTGCATTCATTTTATTATGTTTTCCACAGCTATGCCCCTAGCACTTAGTAGGATCTCAAAACACTGATTAATGAAATCGTTAAGTAAAATTAGCTACACATGCTTGTTTTACTTCAAGCATCCAAAGTGATCAACTGAATGGCTTTATTATTTAATGACCAGGAAATGGAGATGAAGGATAGAGAGTTTAGTGAGTGGAAAATTTTGAAGAGCATTTCAGAGAGAAGAGAGTTAAGGCACACCTAGAACTTGGATTATCCCAAGAAGAGCGAGGAGTCTGAAGTTACATTGTGATCACTAAGTCAGGCTTCTACTTTATCCACAATTTTTCACTGACTTCTATTGGTCTCCTGTTACCTCTTTTGAAGATTTAAGCTTTAAAATTATGAAGTTAAACTAATACCATTTCCTTTTAAAAGGAAACAGAAACACCATTAACCTGCTTAGATTAACTCTAGAAACGCCTATTTAGAAAATGATTTTTGGGTGCTGTTTCATTGTTGTTGTTTTTTACTATAGCTTCCATATAATGGCTTTTAACTTCTCCATACAGAAAGTGCTTACTAGGATTAATTAATAAAAATCTGCTCTGATTCTTGGAGCTTTATAGCACTGATATTTTTGTTCAGGAAAGAAGAATATGAGCTAGCTAAGAATAATAATGTGCAAGATAGAATGTGGTGATAGCATACTATTATTCACTTAAACATCTCTGAAATCATACTTCCTTTATTATTTTTTGTGATGCCAAAAATATGCCTACCATTATAAGAAATGTCTTATCTGTATCTTGTATGTTTTTACGAATAAGATAGCTGTGTTCTGACTTGCTGTTCTATTTCATTGTGCTGAACTTAAGGCTTTCAATCTTCCTTTATAGAAGCAGAGAGTACTGCAATAGTTTATACTTTTAGAGATTTCACCCTTAAAGGCCTTATATTTTATGAGGAAATTAATTTATTATACACATAATAAATTAATTTCCTCATACAAAATAATGTGTTTTTCATGTTCAAGCATGTTCCTTGTTTTATAATATTTTATACAGTATCTTAAATGTATAAGTTGTCAAAAGTTTAGCAAAGAAGTGACAAATAATTACATTATTGTTCCTTCAGAGTTTAAACTAATACCACAGACATAAATATTTATTCCCACAATTTAAAAAATATATATCTGCTCAATAAGACCTCCTCAAAATTTTCACAATATTATATTTAGAGGTACTGTTAATGAAAAGAGATTTTATTTTCATTGTGACTCACCACCCTGAGGCAGCTAAAGGCACCATTTTATTGCTGAATTTTCTAGGAGGTATGATAACAATAAAGTAGACTGTAGTTGAATTCTGAACATGAACAAAACATGAAAAAAGATAAATTTAGTAAATTTACAGTTGCTTGTATGGAAAATAGTACATTAATTAATAATAATGTAAGAATAAACTCTATGCTTACAACTGTAAACCTACCTTTGCCCCACAGCTAGATATGTAACCATGTGAAACACTTGTAACACCTTCAAGAACCAGCTTTTTAGACACATGGGCATTTGGCTCGTGATTCTCTAACTAATGATATAGTCTCTGCCCATGAAATGTAACGTATCTACTAGTAAGTGGTTCCTCAGCAGTTACTGCCATTGTGCATAATGCTCTACTCTGTAATCCAGCATCTATGTCTGTGCAGAGTCTTGCTGGGAAAGAAATATAAGTGGCAATTATATCTCTTCCAATGGCCCAATGTCAGGCTCTGGTTTCGGCAAAGCCCTCCCTCTTAACCCATATGCTCTAGAGAATATAGATGTGGATCCTTTTTCTAAAAATGTTTCAGATGCTTGGACAGGTTCATTTCCAAGCTAACTTCTATCTTTATTTCTGGTTTTATGGTCAGTTCTCTATAGATGCCCAGTTGCTTTAACTGAGGTAGTTTATATTTGAAGTGGAAGTTGACAGTAACATCTAATTCAGTGGTTCTTAACCTGTGGGTCAGGACCCCTTTGGGGGTCGAACGACCCTTTCACAGGGGTCGCCTAAGACCATCGGAAAACACATATATAATTACATATTCTTTTGTGATTAATCACTATGCTTTAATTATGTTCAATTTGTAACAATGAAATTGGGGGTCACCACAACATGAGGAACTGTATTAAAGGGTCGAGGCATTAGGAAGGTTGAGAACCACTGATCTAGTGAAAGAAGTCTCCTTGTACATGGACTTCATTTACTTCCAGCTGAAGAAACAACAACAACAACAACAACAAAGGAACAAGATGAAGAAAGTCTCGAAGCCCTAAAGGCAAATTTGTAGAAATGTCTGTTAAGAGATGACAAAATCACAAGAGATTTATGCTCATTAGCTTTACTTTCTTTCTCTGCTTCTGTGAGGCAGAAGAGATAATTTAGCAGAGCCGGGCGCAGGTAACTAAAAGTAAATAGTTCATCTTGCTCTTCTCAGAGAAAGCCTTCCTGTGGTGTAGGAGGAAGGATGTAATGGGGAGGAAAAGCCAAGAGGAACGTCCAAGATTGAGCTTAATGCCCAGCTGGGTAAAATTCTAGGGATAGTTCTAGAATGCTTGCAGATTTTTCTGTGCATGTTTGCAGATACAAGGGAGGACATAGGAGGAAAGAAATAAGCTTCAAATGCAATGAAAGGCAGAAAAAAAAATGAAACTATGCAGAAAAGCCTTAGAAATTATAGATAGTATATAGAGCCTAAGAAAGTTAAAGTTGGTTAAGTGGGGGTTATGTTTTCTTTTTAGAAGAGAAGTTATAAATGTGAAAAAGTAATATGATATGGAGGTGAGGTGGTGAATTAAGAAAAGCAAATTGCACTCATATTGTTCAAGTAATGTTACTGAGGCATCAATGCCACCTGGTGGCCAACATCAACTTTAATTCCAGTTGCTTCCTGTTTTAGGAAGAGAGTACCAAAACATTTTTTTTTAAAGGAAGACACAGGAGATAAACACACTGCCAATGCTTCCCCAACGACCTCTAATTTGTGCTCTCTTCCAAGCCTATCCTACTGGTAGGAGCCTGTGCAAATCCCAGTAGCTGCTTATCTCTTTTGGAAGAGAACAGAAGAATTACTTCATGAGGATAGTACTTTGCACTTTTAGTTACGTATCAGAGTATTTTTTTTTAGAAAAATAAACATTATTCCCAATTTCATGCTAATATTTGTACCAATTCAAATAAAATATTCCAGTATTTTTACTTGAATTTTTTGTTTTTATATTTATATCTCTTTTCCATTCCTCTGAAAACCTCTTGGCTCATGAAACCATGAGCCAATACTATGTCATACTATTTGTCCTGCTTTAACATGCATATTTAATTGGAAGCCCCATATAGAAAGTTAAGCACTCCGTTTTTCTTGTAAGACATTCAACAACCACTTGACATAATTTCACTTCTTTTCCCCTCACAGCATGATTTGATGAGGTGCTTTCTTATAACTGCTCTGTGCTAAGAGGCAGCCAAGTGACTCTCAGTCCCAGGCGCTGAAGGAATGGTGCATTGAGAGGCGTGGAAAGAATGTAGAGACAAAGAATGAAAGAGAATTTCTTGCAACTTATATCTTTATTGTCTTGGTCTCAAAACCTTGGCACTGGACAAAACTGCCTATAGACCTACTGCTTATATTGATAACAAGTTGTCTCCTTAGGGTTTCAACTATTGTTAATCAGATTGCAGAAAATCTGCCTTCACAGTGTTAATGGGTAAAACCATCATGTTTGGTGGAAATGTTTCAGAAAACGACATAACTTCCAAATCACCAACCCTAAATATCACAGAGTATAGCCAAAAAAGACAGTGCTTTGATACTCCTATAAATGTAACTTAAGAATGATAACTCTTATGGACACATATGTAATACCCTTTGTAATACTTTAATGATATTTAATGATATTTGTAATACTTTAATGATAACTCTTATGGACACATATGTAATACCCTTTGTAATACTTTAAGCAATAAAAAAAGAATGATAACTCCTAAATATTTTAAAGTATAGCATAAAAGGAAAGCATTTTGATACTTCAAAGTCTGCATTTCTTTCAAAGGATATAAAACTCAAAGATATTAATAAATTTTGACCAAGAATAATTACCTACTCTGAAGCATTAGAATTATAATAGCCCATATAAGACACATTTCCAGTCAGCTCTCTTTCTCTAAGAGTTATACAGAAATTTTCAAGACATGTTGTTATTTTTTTAAAAGAATTCATAGTAATAAAAATTATGTAGGCTCAATTTTTAAACCTTTTCCTGAGTTATATTGACCTTGACACATAAAAGTGATTGTTAAGCACAGCTGGCGTGACTCAGTGGTTGAGTGTCGACCTATGAACCTGAAGATCACAGTTAGATTTAGGAACATACCAATGTTGTAGGCTCAATACCCAGTGGGGGGCATGCAGGAGGCAGCAGATCAAAGCTTTGGTGCTGAAATAAGACTTCTGGCACAGCCCAAGTTTATAGATCATTAATCATTTAATCTTGATGTGAATCAGTTTCTTGATACAAAAGAAATAATAAAAAAGAAATAATAAAAGTATCTCAAATATTTGTTTGAGAGTTTAAATTACAACCTTTATTCCAGCACAGAGTAAATACTCAAAGAATATTGGCAATATCAGCTAAGATATAATAAAATGATAAGATTATGGAGAAAAACTCTCTAGTTAAAAACAGTGGTTGTTAGAGCAAGGAAATTTTGAAAAAACTCAAAATGAAAGGACACATCCTTGGGATATTTTCATTCACATGATTCCCCTCCCATCTAAACTGAGATCACACTATGTCCCAAAGTGGTGGCTCTCCTGGTTGCAAGAGGAACTCAACTAGCCTTTGAGGCAAGGAGAGGAGATTTCTCTGTTAAATGAGGTCAGAAAAATCTATCACTTTAAATGGAAATAATAACTAACTCCAAAGCAGTAACCAAATAGAATGCTGCAGTTTGAAATGTCTGTTTCATTTAAATTTAGATGTTTCAAATGCTTATATTTTAAATCTTAATACCCTGAAATAATTTTCTCTCAAAATCCTTCAGTACAAGTGGAGAGTGAATCTAATGGTTGAGGAAACGCTTCACTCAACCCTTTTTAGTTGACATTGATACTATCCAAGAAATAACCACTTCAATATTTGAAGCCATAACTTAGCATATGGTACTAATTCACACAAAGGGTAATCTTAAGGCACTTCTCTTTCAATAATAGAATAACAAAAAATTTCAGCGAGGTTTGCTGCATTCTTACTTAAGAACAACATTCAAACATAGGCAACCAGAGAGCCATTTGTCAAAAAACCTCCCAATTGGACTTTATTCCTAAGAATCAGGTTGTTCTTAGAATCACATAACTAAAATGGAAAAGAATATCTCCATTCCTTTGCTGGCTGTTTCCTGAATAATCCAAGTCCCCTTCTGTCTGCCTGGCTTACATATTCCTTCCTGAGGAAGTTTTTCTCCACTCCTATTCCTGGGTGAGTTGATCATTTCATCCTCTGAAATACAGTGGGGCTTATTTCTGCTAATCTTTGGGTTTAACCTGTACTTTTTCTCTCATTGATTGTTTTATGTCGATGCAATCTTAGCTG
>NW_006296225.1:1731-18697 GCF_000327345.1 Myotis davidii | reverse complement strand
TCACATAACTAAAATGGAAAAGAATATCTCCATTCCTTTGCTGGCTGTTTCCTGAATAATCCAAGTCCCCTTCTGTCTGCCTGGCTTACATATTCCTTCCTGAGGAAGTTTTTCTCCACTCCTATTCCTGGGTGAGTTGATCATTTCATCCTCTGAAATACAGTGGGGCTTATTTCTGCTAATCTTTGGGTTTAACCTGTACTTTTTCTTTCATTGATTGTTTTATGTCCATGCAACCTTAGCTGACAAAACAATCCTATATAAGAAAGAAGTAATATGCAAATTGACCACCACACCCTTGCACAAGACGGCCACTCCCATGTGGCCATAAGATGGCTGGCAGGGGAGGGCAGTTAGGGGCAACAAAGCCAGCAGGGGAGGGCAATTAGGGGCTAACAGGTCAGCAGGGGAGAGCAGTTAGGGCGACCAGGCCTGTAGGGGAGGGCAGTTAGGGGCAACAAGGCCACCAGGGGAGGGCAGTTGGAGGTGATTGGGCTGGCAGAGATGGGCAGTTGGGAGTGATCGGGCCTGCAGGGGAGGGCAGTTGGGGGCAATCAGGCCAGTAGGGGAGCAGTTAGGTGTTGATCAGGCTGGCAGGGGAGTGATTAAGGGGCAATCAGGCAGGCAGGCAGGCGAGCTGTTGGGAGCCAACAGTCCTGGATAGTGAGAGAGATGTCCGACTGCCGGTTTAGGCCCAATCCCACAGGGTTTGGGCCTAAACCAGCAGTCAGACACTCCCTGAGGATTGGAAAGGGTGCGGGCTGGGCTAAGGGACATCCTCCCCTCCCCGCCGCCAGTGTACAAATTTCATGCACCAGGCCTCTAGTGTGTTTATAAGAATCATTTTCCAGCCAGTTGTCTGTAAGTCAGAACTCAAATGGCTACTGAAACCATATCAAATGTAACTGTTCATGCTGGCAGCCAGGGTACAAGTTGTATTGCATCTGTAATATAAAACACCATACAGATCTTCTCTTCATGATCTTGAACCATGGCATGTTTTTGTGAATGCCTATTTAGTCTGGCTTGCACAGACACATAAAGCAAACAAAAATTTCACAACGCAAGATTTTCTTTTATAATGTGTGAGGGATTCTGTCTACTGCAATACTATTCTCTTTTATTCTATTTGATTTTTTATGCTGGTTATGGAAGACTAAATTAATTTCTTACATTGCCTGAGAATTAGAGAGTACTTAAAGGCACATTACATATCATATCATTCTTGTATAAAATCTTCCACATGGGGTTTGCCTTGGCATTGAGCTTCTCAATAAAATGCCTGGATGTTGCAAGGTTTAAAAAAAGTAAGATTGCAGACATATAAGTCAAATAACTAAGGAATTTTTCTTTAAATGAAAAAAAAATTGCTAGTTATCAGAGTCATAATTTTCCAAATTATTGATGCAGCCTTCTAGTTCTATTCCTGACTAGCACTATGCTGGCCACCAGACGCCTCCTACCCACATTACACCAATCACAAATTTGTTTTTATAATGAATGTTCACTGCATAAGCATGATGCATGAAAGATACACTTCCTGTGTGCTGTTCTCCATAGGCAGCTGGGGAGGAAAAGGCTGATTCTTTACACAAAGTCTCCTTGTTGTCAGGATGTATGGTCTGTAGTTTCCAGACAGGGTGTCACCTCAGAAGCTGGCAACAAGGTACAGGAAAATGTCAGCCTTTGCTACTGAACTTAAATGAAGTCTACTGCTTAGAGCAGTGCAGCCCCTCATCCAAAACCTAGATGGCTTTGTTATGTGAGCTTCCTGACGATGGGACAACAATATCTTCATAACTCAAAGGCACATGTAGCTTTCATGTAAAAAAAAAGAGTCTAGCTGCATAGCAGAAAGCAGTGGAGAAAGATAATGACTGAAAAAGTACCAGAACTACAGGCTCAATATAAGTAGCATGCTGCCTTTTATGTTTTTCAGGGTAGCAGGGAAGAAGAGCCTAACCCTTAGCCTGATGGCATTTCTCATTAAACTAATCGCAGTCTCTTTGTTCTGACTTGAGCATTCTGAAAGAACAATTTCTGATGTGGATGGTTTCTGACATAGAACATTTTAGCTCCTTGACAGTTCTTTATTGGTACAAGTTAATACAATAGAATAGGGGCTGATAAATTGAAGACCACGGATTTTAAAGAGACTAAGAAACTTTAAGAGCACTTCAATGCCTTTCTTTTATTGATCTGGAAATTGAGAACCAGAAGGTGATGTGACTTTCCAAAACCATGGGTTGAAAATTAATCTATGAGCCTGTCGGCGTGGCTCAGTGGTTGAGCATCGACCTATGAACCAGGAGTTCACAGTTCGATTCCTAATGTGAGGCATGTCGGAGGCAGCCAATCAACGATTCTCTCCCATCACTGATCTTTCTAACTCTCTCTCCCTCTCCCTTCCTCACTGAAATCAATAAAAAAAATTTTAAAAATTAATCTACGAGATATTCTCCCCACAGTAGATTACTCTAAAGTAAATGGAAATATGAAGTCTTCTCACATTTGATTATTCCAGTTTCACTGGGGAAATGTCATGAATAAACATGCAAATCTGATGTTTCACCCCATTAAAACACCACCACAGGATAGCCAGTGAGCACAATTTGAGAGACCAGAATTTTGCTTTGAGGTTGGAGAAATCCGCGTATAATCCAGATGTGTGCCATTACAAAATCAGTATGATATATCTAAACCTCCTTTTTTATCTTTAAAATGAGAATAATAGCACATTAATGATAACTAACCCATTTTTAAGGAAATGAGTAAATATACAGTAGGTACCCAATAAATGTTATTATTAAAATATTTTATTGTATCTTATGTCTGAATTCTTTATAAATGTAAGTCAGAGGTTAAACCTTGTCCTTATGGTGGAGTCCAGGTAAGACTAAGTGAGCTACTGTAGCAATTTTCAACAGCCTCACTTGGGAGTTTGTTAGAAATGCAAATTTTTAGATTCTATCCCAAACCTTCTGAATCAGACACTTTGGGGATAGAGTCCAGAAATCTGTGTTTTAAAAAGCCCTCCAAGGGATTCTGGTGAATGTTAAGGTTTGAGAGTACTGGTTTTCTTGATTCAGGTAGGGTGGAGATGGAGATAAATGGGGAAAGTCAGTGGGATCCTATCAGGGAATCCAATTTGAAGGCAACTTCTCATCCAAGAAGACTGGGAAGGCATGAAAAACCAGTTTTGAGGCAAAGCGTCAGTCACAAGATGAGGTAGGGGTGATGAGAGAAAGAAAAATGCCTTAAGTCAAGAGACATTCCATCTCTAGGGCACCCCAGTACAGAATGGAGATAATGGGGAAGACACTGTAAGCTCTGAGCCCAGAAGCTGCTCAATCTCAAATTACTTTAAACCTATTAATTCTATTAAACTCTAACTTATCTTAAACAGATTCTACATGGAACATCTATGTTGAGTAAATCATTGACCTGGTCAGACTGAAGGTTTGTGGAGATAGGCTTTTGTGACTTGAAAATCCAACCCTAGTAATTTCCTTCTACATTCTCATGATTTCAACAATTGTTCTTAGAAAGGAACTTTGGGCTTTTTAGATCAGGAGCAGGAGTGGAAATGCCCACTTTAGCCTGGTTTAGCCCCTGATTATAGGCCAAAGATGCTGCAGTTACGACAACCAGCAATGATGTACCCAAACTACATCCACTGGTAGGAAGACCAATCGCATTACTCTACAGTCACCAGACATTTGTTATATTCACATTCTGCTATTTGTCCACCTGCATGTATGCTGTGAATAAAGGGGAACAGATGTGTACCCTCCATTCTGCACAGCATCGTATGGACAATCTTGTGAAGTTATGCTTCGGAACTAAATCTGCAACTTCCAACAGGCAGAAATTTTGTCCCAACTTCTTTATGCAAAGACTGGAGGGAGTCCTAGCCATCCAGTTTTCTCCTACTGCTTTTCAGCGTAGTCTCTGGATCCAGCCACTTGGGACCCCCCTACATGGCCCCTCATCCAATTTCTATGTTTTCTATTCCATCTAAAGTATTTTCTACTTCAATCAAGCCACATCTTTGATTCTCTTCAGTTAATTCACTCATCCAATCAATACATATTCATTGTGTGCATAATTAGTATTAAACACTATCAAGTTATTGAGGACTGAACAAGTCTTGTTTCTGTCCCAGCTTTGGCTTAGAGTCTAGTGGTGGGGGACAGACAAGGTGACAGGTCTTCCCAATATGGTGTGAGGAGTTTATAAGCTCTTAGAGGACAGAAACTTTGTCTTATGTCACGGACATCAGACACACCTGTGCTGCCCACATAGTGAGACTTTGCCTCAGGTGATAGTGAGTGAACTGATACCTGGGAATAGTAAATTCTTGTCTGAATTTGTCCTTTGTTTGGAAGGAATAGCCATGAAAGTGGAATGTCTCAGGAAGAATTTTTTTTCTGAGAAATTTTGTAATGACATGAACTAAAATCAGAGGATAGAAAGAGAATGAGAAAGCATTTGTGGGCTGACTCAGGAGAACCTCAAATAAGGGGTTCTCAGGCAGAAACAGCAATTCCCAGAACACATGGCAAAGGATGGTCTCTCAAGTCATCCTTTCTGGTCTGGAGTCCCTGGCATGTGATACAACATGCTGCCCTTTGCCCCATTCCCTTGAGGGAGAGCTCATCCTGCCTTCCCGCCCCCTCACAAAAGATCTCTGATCTCCCATTGCTCCTACCATTGCTGGAGGCACTGTGTCTCTCTCAGCACAAATGCAGCTTCATGCTTTGTGGCTTCAGTGGCCACACTGTTGACTAGATGGTAAGAAATTATGTTTCACACAGTGGTTATTGTTATGTTAGAGGTTCTCACTTTCAATGATCATAAAAATGAGTAATAGGATTCCCAGAGCTTAAAAATCAATGACACAAAGCACATCTAATTGAAAAAGAAACAAATTCTCTCCTGCGTGTCCTTTGTCATGGGATGTCATTTGTTTGCCCTGTAAATCTTCAGATAAAAGAATTCTTGAAGTGTGTGCTGCCAGGATATGCTTGAGTGTGCTAAATCTACTGATGCAGTATACAAAGCAGTCAAAGGAAATGATGGTATCAGTACTGTGGACTGTGTTAATGCAAACTGTTAAGGTCATAGGGAATTTGTGTGTGGCTCTAATGAACTTGGAAATTTTTATTTTGGCAGATGATTGGCAAAGCTGATTTTTACATGTAAGATGGTAGGCTGGAGTTTTGAGATAAGCTACCCTAGTCTACCGTCTTACATGTAAAAATGGTGGGTTTTAGATTTAAGTGAAGGTAGCACTTTTACCCAGGACATGCTGCATTTGTAAACAGAGTAGGTGATGATGACCTAATATGATCAGAGAATGAGGGGTCCCACATTGCTGGGATTCTTTTTTTTTTAATAGCATGTGGCTTAAATTTTGCTGTTGGAGACTGAATTCTTGATTTGATTATCTCTGCTAAGAGGGTATAGTCAGGTGGCCAGTGTAATTTTAAGTACAATTTGCTACCAGCAATCTACAGTTATCGTTGAAGGAAAAATTCATCACTGAGATAATGTAGGAAATAAAAAACACATTAATTACATGCTTTTGTTTTTAATTGAATTTATTGAGGTGACATTGATTAATAAAATTCTATAGGTTTCAGGTGAACCATTCTATAATCCATCATATTTGTATTATATTGTGCTTACCATCCCCAAGTTAAGTCTCCTCCCACCACTATTTACATGCTTTCTATGTGCAAGCCACTCTAGATTTATCTCCCAATTTTTGCAAAAATATGAACTCTGCATAGTTGCATGGCTGGCTACCACTAGCCCATAGAATGCTTTACATCAAACTAGAAAAGGCTCCCAGTAATCTGAAAGACAAAGTCATATGGCACAAGGTTTAGTGAGGGAAGTATAGGCTGCCTTTCAGTGTCATCTCACACACTTCTGTGGGATACAAGTTTTGCAATTGTTCATGATGCTTGATCAGTCCTTTCTGCAAAATTGACTCCAGGTTTTAAGTATTTATACCACATCCAAGATAAGTGAGACTCTGTCCAATGACTGTGTTCTGTATCAAGCACTCATATCACCTCATCACTGAGATGGATGATGAATAACCTGAACTGATGAGAATTAAGCTAGTCATATGCACCTGAATGAGGAAGAAGGGTCATAACTCAGTAGGTGTAAATGGTAGAGAAATCACTGAGCTTTTGTCTTCTCTGACTTGGCATGATCCTTAATACATGGTCTCTCATGACCACGCATGTGTCCACTGAGTCTCATCACCACAAATGTAAAATGATTGGGTTGTCAGAAACTATAACTGGGAATCTTGAAACCTCCACTGTGCTGTTCCTGTGATGTTTGTTGTTTTCTGTCTTGTCCTAAAGGGAAATATTTTGGAAATTAAACCTTTGTCAGAGCTACTATTTACAAATATCATCTCCCATTTGGTTGTCTGCCTCTTTGTTTTATTGTCAGTTTTTGTTTGTTTTTCTGTGCAGAAACTTTTCAGTGTGATATAGTACCATTCATTTATTTTTGCCTTTACTTCCCTTATCTTTAGAGTCAAGTTCATAATGTTCTTTATGACCAAGGTCCATAAGTTTGATACCCACGTCTTCTTCTATGTAACTTATTGTTTCAGGTCTTATATTTAGGTCTTTGATCATCATGAATTAATTTTCGTACATGGGGACACACTGTAATCCAGTTTCATTCGTTGGCATGTGGCTTTCCAGTTTTCCCAGCACCCTTTATTGAAGAGATTATCTTTACTCCATTGTGTGTTTCTGGCTCCTTTGTCGAAAATCACCTGCCCATATACATACGGTTTTATATTATAAGATCTACATATTTCACTGTGTGCCCACTACCCAAAGTCAAGTCTTCTCCCGTCACCCTATGTTAGGACCTCCTTCACCCCTACCCCATTCCCTCTGCAACCACCACACTGCTGTTTGGGTTCATGAGTTTCAGTTTTATATCCCACATATAAGGGAAATCTTATGGTTCTTAGCTTTCTTGACTGACTTATTTCACTTAGCATCATATTCTCAAGGTCCATCCATGTTGTTAACAAATAACAGTATTTCATCCTTTTTATAGCTGAGTAGTATTCTATTGTATATATGTACCACATCTTCTTTATTCAGTCCTCCATCACAGGACACTTGCTTTCATGTCTTGACCACCATGAATAATGCTGCAATGAACACAGGGGTGCATATATCTTTGTGAATACATGATTTTGAGTCTTTCTGGTATATACCCAGGAGAGGGATTGCTGGGTCATATGGTAGCTCTATTCTTAATTTTTTGAGGAATCGCCAGACTGTTTTCCATAGTGGCTGTATCAGTTTACATTCCCACCAGCAGTGAATGAGGGGTCCCTTTTTCCACAACCTCTCCTACACTTGTTACTACCTGTCCTGTTGATAATAGCCATTCCAACAGGTGTGAGGTGGTATCTCGTTGTAGTTTTGATTTGCATTTTTCCTAATTGCTAGTGAGATTGAACGTCTTTTCATAAATCTATTGGCTGTTTGTATGTCTTCTTGGGAGAGATATCTGTTCACTTCCTTTGCCCATTTGTTTGTTTGTTTGTTTGTTTGGTGTTGAGTTTTATGACTTTGGGTGGTGGGCACACAATGCAATATGCAGAACTTGTAACATAGAAACCAATACCTGAAACCGGTATGATCGTATGAACCAATGTTAATATGAAGCTCATTTTACCTTGAGTTTGATCATCATCTGAACCCAAGAGCACAGTTTCTAGTAAAGCATCATAGGTGTTGCATCAGATTATTGGGCAGAAAGAGGAACAGAAGAGAATTTCATTGCAGAGAGAGATAGGTTTTCAGATAAACTAAGAAATGTTCTGGTTTCAAGAAAATGGATCTGTGCAGACTAGAGGCCCTTGGTGCTCTCTGCTTTGCATAAGCAGAAGTCATTTTGCCCAGGAACCACAGTTTATGTTGGCTGGATCCCAACGCTCTACAACTGAATTGTCTTTGTACTGAGAGTGTTAGAGCAGGATAGAAATGTAAAGCAATTTTTATCATCTGCCTACTATGTGACAGAAGTTGTCTGTGAGAAGCAAAACAAAACAAACACACACACAAAAAAAAACAAAGGGAAATAGTCGTATTTTTCCCATTTTATAAGTGAGGGAGCTGAAGCTGGATGGCGGTAAGTGAATTGCTCAAGGGAAGAGAGAGGAAGTGGTGGGGTTCGTATTTAAGCCTAAGCTGACTAATGCCAAAAAGTCCTTGCTCTTCCTTCTCTATCACACTCCTTCAAAAATATTAATGATGCTAACTTTTGCTGGTGGTGTGTTTTATCTAAAACATTTATACCCACATTTGACATTTTTTGAGGCCTTACTATGTGTTAGGAATTGTGCCTTTAAAAATATCATCTCATTTAATGCATATGATATATATGGGAGGTAGATCCCACTATCACTTTTCACAAACTAGGACACTGACCCAGAGAGGTTTATTAACCTGTCCAAGATCATACAACATACAAAGCTAAAAGGTGGTAAAGCCATAAGAAAGCCATATATAAGAAATTCATGCTGCAATTGGATTCCTCCAGAGCAGGAACCACATTTCAATATGTGCACACACCTCCCCAGGACATTTAAGATAGTGGACACTCCATAAAGGTTGTTAAATGGACTGTGACAAAACATGGCTTTCCATTCCTTGCCCAGTGAGATTAAGTCTAAAAATTGCACTAGCCAACTATTTGTAAGAGAAAAAGACTGGACACAAACCAAATGCCTATCAGGATGAATTGAATAAACTAGGTGTGGCCAAAGAGTAGTGTACTATATAGGCTTAAAAACATTAGGAATAGTTCTCTATATTTTAATAGTTATTGCCAAGATATGTTAAGATAAAAAGTTATTTTTAAAAAGCAAGCTGCACACAATTGCCAATAGTGTTCTATCTTTTGCACAATAAAAGGGGGGATATATATAGGGTGGGGCAAAAGTAAGTTTACAAATGTTTGAATGGAAAATAATACAATAATTAATAAATAACAATACAAGAATAAACTCAGTGTTTTGCGTACTCACAACAGTAAACTACTTTTTTCCCACCCTGTATATGATTAAAGCAAAACCTAATGAAAATATTACCTATACAATAATTAATAAATTATAATACAAGAATATTTTGCGTAAACTACTTTTTTCCCACCCTATATATGATTAAAGCAAAACCTAATAAATATATTACTTGTTAGGGAGAGAGAAACAGAGGAGAGGGGCAGGGAGGGAAACTGGACTTCTCTAAAATACTTTGTTTTATGATTTTTATTTTGAGATCATTTTGCTATTTCATAATTTAAAAATTAAATCAAAACCAATACATAAAAATAATGATTACAAAAACCTGAAACAAGTGAACCAAACTGTATATCAAGTAGGCAATGACATGAGAAAGACTCATTTCAAGTGGCTTTAAACCATAGTATTTTGACATAGTATTTAAAAAAAAAACAGACACAAATTTAGAAGAGTGAATTCAGTAAGTTTGTGATTCCTTGAAATATTGTTACAGTTATTTTGAAACCATTTTATATATTGAAAGAAAGCAAATAATGAATTATGTTAATGGTATCCTGAGCCAAGATATTTTCAGAGGAAGGAAAAAGAGATATAAATATAAAACCAAGGAATTTAAATAAAAATACTGAAACCTTTTATTTGATTTGATGAAAATATCAGCATGAACTTAGGAATAATGTTTATTTTTTCTACAAAATGCATATTTTCTCACTTGTTTCACTAAAAACTCCTAGAAGTAATGAACACCTGGAAACCATGAACATTCCTGGTGTTCAGACTGTGGTTTATAAAAATATATTTCCCATTAAAAAGAACCAAGACTCCTTGGAAAACTGCTTATTCCAGGTCTGGAGCAGGAAATGTACAGATTGTTGTAACTGAAAAAAATAAAAAGAACACAAGAGCACTCTTGAAGAGCTCCCATTGGTCAGCGTTAGGAGAAATCAAGTATAAAAATAATTACTCTAAATTGAACATATTTAAAAAATATTTAAAAATCAATGAATTAGTGATGGTATTAAAAACAAAAACCAATGGTCAATTTTGAATTTTGCTAGACTATCAACTCATTGTCCTGAAAATTGATAAGTAAAAAAAGACCTAAGCATTTATCCTGTCTTTCCTGCAAGTACCAACTTTTTTTTTTTTTTTTTAGTGGTACTTTTTTTTTATTTTATTTTTTATTTAATTTTTTATTAAGGCAACCAAATAGCTCTTGAAAAAGAGTTCTTAATAAAGGAAGGAAAAATGATAGGCTTTTTAAAAATCTTCTTTTGAAATTCTTCATGAAGTAATAGGTTTAAACAATTATAATTAATGACTACTGTACCCATTAGGTAGAGAGTTGGTGTGTGTCAGGTGGTGGGGTTATAGTAGATAGATAAGACTGACAATACCCGAACCCAGTGATCAATCAGAGTATTATTAAAAGTGCAGCTGTAGTCTTCATGATGTGGTCTAAGGGGAAGTAGGTAGCACCAAGAAAAAAAAAGATACTGATTCATAAACTATAAACTTACAGGAAATGTGGAAGATAAAGTTTAAAGATACCAGGAGGATAGAGTCAGCCAAATCTATAATGTGAGCAATTATAAACAACAAATGACCCAGCTTCTTCAACAAATGGAAAGAAGTTTATAGATCAAAAGTCACATATGAGATATATGAATGAAAAGCAATATTTGGTTCTTATTTGTTGTCTGATTCAAATAAACCAATGATTAAAATACAGTTTTAGATAATTAGATAAAATTGAACATAGTTTCTGTATTAGATATTAATGAATTATTTATTATTCTAGGCAGATAAGATTATCACAGTGTAGTTATACTAGCAAACAAGTGTTGCCTCTGAGAAGTACATGCTGAAGCATCTATAGGCAAAATGATGTGCCACCTGGGATTTAAGATTCTCTGAAAAAATAAAAATTTGTTGGGCCCAGGGAAAGATGAAATAAGAACAGTAGGAAGTGAACTGTGGCAAGCTTGGTGAGGAAGCCTGTGAATTCATTGAATCCCATCTTCTATGCAGTGTATGAAACTCTCTGAAATGGATTGCTGCCTTTGGGCCATTGATATGAATGCAACTTTCTACAATGTTACTGTAAATGGAAGAAATAAAGATGCTGTTGCAGGAATTGTGTTTTTGCAAAGTTGTGTATGTGTTGGTGTGTAGGAATGTAAACAGGTCTTTGCACATCTACAACCTTCATTTAGTAAAGTTGAATAATGTCCTTTTTCAACTCTAGGTTTGCAGTTGTGACTATGAGAAACACTTTATTCTTGTATTATTATTTATTAATTATTGTACTATTTGCCATATGAATAAGTGGAAATCTATTTTCCCCCACCCTGTATTCATTCATGTGACAAATATATCTGAGTCCTTGGTGTGTGCTCATCACAGTCCTAGGTACAGTAGATAAAGTGGACTTCAGAGACACTTCTCGAGGACTTTGTCTTTTTGGATATTAAACCGATAAATAGACATGATTATCCCATCTAATAAAAGAGTAATATGCAAATTGACCATCACTCAAACAAACAAGATAGCTGCATCCATGTGGTCAAAGATGGCCACCCCCATGTGGCCACAAGATGGCCAGCAGGGGAGGGTGGTTGTGGGCAATCAGGCCAGCAGGAGAGGGCAGTTGGGAGGGACCAGGCCTGAAAGGGAGGGCAGTTGGGGGTAATCAGGCCTGCAGGGGAGGGCAGTTAGGGGTGACCAGGCCAGTAGAGGAGGGCAGTTTGGGGGTGACCAGACTGGCAGGGGAGAGCAGTTAGGGGCGACTGGGCTGGAAAGGGAGGGAAGTTAGGGGTGACTGGGCCAGCAGAGGAGGGCAGTTGTGGGCAACCAGGCCAGCGGGAGAGAGCAGTTAGGGATGACCAAGCTGGCAAGGAGGAGGCGATTAGTTTGGCAGAAGTGGCAAGGGGCAATCAGGCAGGCGAGCAGTTGGGAGCCAGCAGACCTGGATTGTGAGAGGGATGTCCGACTGCCCATTTAGGCCTGTTCCCACTGGAATTGGGCCAAAACCAGCAGTTGGACATCCCTCTAGGAGTCCCAGATTGGAGAGGGTGCAGGCTGGGCTGAGGGACACCTCTCCCCATGCAAGAATTTCATGCACTGGGCCTCTAGTTTCAAATAAAGGATGACTAGGAGGTATGAGCAGACTTAAGATAGTCAGAGAAGCCACTCTTGGGAAACTAAATTTGAATGGAGTCTGGGCTGAGTGAATCGATAAGGGGAGAGAGAGTTCCCAGCAGAGGCAGAGAAAGTGCAAAGACTGGGAAAAATAGTAGCTTAAGATATTCAAGGGGGGAAAAAAGCCAGTGTGCTGAAAGCAAAGTGGGCTGGGGGATGGGTGGTACTACATAAGGTTAGGGAGGAAGTACAGGCCATGTGACAGGGCAACCATGTGTCTGGGTGTACTGATGTGGTCTCAGTCTGGGCCTGCTGTCCCACTGTGATGACTCTCAGGGCTCCTTTCACCTCACAAGCGTCCCAGTGATACATCGTTCTACTTAGACTTCAGATTCTATTCCAAGTGCAATAGGAAGGCCCAGGGTGATTTTAAATTAGAGAAAAAGACCAGCCTTTTGAAAGAACACTGTAAGTATATGCAAACTGTCAAATGATTTTTCCCTGTTTATTAAACCAATAGAGATAACAGATACCCTTAATTGTCTGGGTGAACAGAGGTGATTTCCCAGGTCTCCACTCCAAAATTTTTCCCATGACCATATAACCACATAAGTCACCAAATAAACATGGGCCAGATGTAAACACACATTCTTTTACTATTTGCTATCTCAAAGGCAATGAACAAAAATGTATAATATTTTGTAAACTTTCCTCTACTAAATGTCTCTCCTTATCCCTTTATAGCTATAGAAATCAATGAATAGCCCATTCATCTTCAGGGAACACGTGAAGAAACACTCTTTAACACAGGGCTAAGAGAATAAGATCAGGGGAAAGGCTCCCTGCATTCTAGCTGTTTGAGTGGCACAATTTGTCTATACCTGTTAGGTCTCAGTTTTATCAACTATGTAAAATGGAGTGGAGAGTTTCTTTCTATTTCTGCCACTTTCAAGATAGGACTATTAATAATGGTTTGAACATAAGAGACAAAATAAAGAGATGGGGAGAAAGTGATAGAAAGGATTGGGAGAGAAGAAAGAGCAGTGTGGGGAGGGGAGAGGTACAGTGAAGAAGATAGGAAAAGAGACAGGAGGAGCTAGAGAAGTGGGAAGAGGAAAGAGATGGAGGAGGAGGAGTGGGGAAAGGAAGGGAGAAGGAAGAGAATAAAAGAGAAAAGGAAAGGCGGGGCAGATAGGGAAGGAGGGAGAGGAAAGCGAGGATGGATAGTTTGGGAGGGGAGGAGAGGAGAACTGGGAAAAAAGGTTTTATTGAGGCTCCTAAGATAATCCAGTCAGGGTTTGTGGTTGTTTTTGTTAATATATGTTTTTATTGATTTTAGAGAGGGGGGAGGGAGAAGGATAGAGAGATAGAAACATCAATGAGACAGAAACATTGATTGGCTGCCTCCTGCACGCCCCCTACTGGGGATAGAACCTGCAACCCGGGCATGTGCCCTGACTCGGAATTGAACTGGTGACCTCTTGCTTCATGGATTGACTTGACCCTTAACCACCAACCCACACTGGCCGGGCTCAGTCAGGGTTTTTTGTTGCAAGCAACATAAATTAATTTGGTTTATGGGCTTGGAGGCTTTGGGCAAGAATGGAACTCACTGCCTGACATCAAGCGTCCCAAACTGGTCTCATGTAATCACTGATACCACCATTTCTGGGTACGGACTCTGAGGCTTGTAGCACTGACATTCATGCCGGACACTGACCAGAGGTCTCACCACCCTAGCCTGATACAGATATCTCTGCATCATTGTTCCCAAATCAACTCCCCCTCTGCCCCCCAAATAGCATCTAATTGGCATGTGCCTGTGCCCTGGCTTCAAGGGACATGGAGGAAGCAATGTTTCAAGTTCTTTTATGGGAGGAGGTCCCTGCCCCCCACAGACACTCATAAGGAAAATTTCCCACACATAAAAGGGAGAATAAATGTTGGGTAAAGGGAAAGAAAAGATGTGTTCGTTATAGGAAAACCACGTTGTATTTGATGATACATTAACTTTGCAGTAAACATGTATTACTATAAAAATAGTCAGCCAGTAATCTAGAATAAGATGAACATGTCTCTCAGTTCTGATATTTTGTAGGGCTCTTTGTTTTGTTGTTTTAAAAATATAGGCATTTCCAATTTATTTTGCGTATTTTTTATTATTATGCTTTTTACTTTTCAATTACAGCCTACATTCAATATTATTCTGTATTAGTTTCAGATGTACAGCAGAAGGATCCTTAGTTTGGTGTTGGGGAGAGAGGACAGAGACCAGCAAGTCCCTTCCTCTTCTCCCCAGGGAGACCAGAGGCCAAACAAGAGCTCTTCAGCCAAAGGCAGATTTTTAACAGTAAGGCCAGAGACCCAAGTTAGGAGGTGAAAGTGCCCTGGCTCTCTGATGTGGGCTCAGCTCTGACTTTAAGTTTCTTGTGCTCAGAGGGAAACAGGAAACACATTTCCTTATCAGCCAGAGCAGAATGAGTCCTTGTAGGCGGCCCCACCCCTGCGCATGAACTTTGCCCGGCCCAACCATGTGTGTGCAGCTCATTTGTGCTCTAACTGAATCGTTTCAGAGCAACACAGCTGGGAGACCCAAGTCTCACTTCCTTGACACTCTGCAGTCTGCAGCTCATTTTGGCCGAGCCAAAAGGTGACTTATGGAGGGAGAAAGGACCATGACAGCAGCAGAATTTAAAAAGGAACAAAACCAGAGCAGCTCTCTGACATCTTGGCATGGCAGCGCAGTCATTGTAATCCTGCTGCACAGAATAATTTGTCTGGACCCAGCACTCCATTTCTTTTAAGGTAATTTATAACCAGGGAAACCACACAGATCCCTGAGGTTAGGGAGTCACAGAGAGACCACATCCTTTGTTTTCATTTCTCAGCTTCAAGGATCTTAAGCTGCTTATTGTGCCGGCTTCCAAGATGTACAAATCATTCCGGGCGGCTGGGTTGTGTAAGACTGTTTCAACTGGCGCGATGCCGGGCCCATCAATACAAATGACTTCACTCTTCTCCGATGAACCAGAGGGTCGTGGTATGTGGCTCTCACGAAACCATGTTCTGTCCCTGAGCTGGCAGAGGCAGGCTTGCAATCGTGTTGTGTTTGAGAATCACCGGAAGGTTGAGTTTTAACAGAGTTGGTTCTCTTGCTTTGACACGTGGGAGCAACTTGATGAAAGGGAGAGAAAAGCATCTGAGTAGCATCTACCGACCAGGAAGCACTTTATCGTTGCACCTGCCTTCGCTTCCTCTCCAGCTACAGATTGGGCAGCACCTTAGGATTAGCTGTTTCCTGTCTGCACCGCAGATGTTCTCGCTCAGACACGCATGGGATGGGGGTCTCGCTTTCTGCACAGAGCTGAGTGGTGTCTTTGGACATGCACATACACAGTGGCTGGGAGTCGGGATTGTCTGTTTTTTCCTTTCTAGAAAGGAATCTATTTGACGAGAAGCTCTTAAAGACATGGTAAGGGCAGTATTTACAGAATTGATGTCAAGTGGCAGCAGTTTAACAAAGCTGTAACACAGTGTGGGTTATTTCTGTCTTAGTTTTCCCCAATTTAGGCCATACAATTAAGAATTCCCTTTAGAACTTGGAGATTACACCTGAAAGGAAATGGTATACAGGGAATTAATATAGAAAGAGTTCAAACTGCAAAAATCCAGATTGACTTTGTGAATTAAGAGCTTGAACTTTGGGCCTGGCTGGTGTAGCTCAGCAGTTGAGTGTCGACCCATGAACCAGGAGATCACAGGTTCAATCCCCGGTCAGGGTCCATGACCAGGTTGTGGGCTAGAGCAGGAGGCAGCCAAACAATGATTCTTTCTCATTATTATGTCTCTCTCTCTCTCCCTCTTCCTTCCTCTCTCTGAAATCAACAAAACATTAAAAAAAAAAAAAAGCTTGAACTTTGGGATGAGTTTTTAACTAAAAACTCTTCCATATTTTCCTTGGAAGGCCGAGTGGATAAAGAAAAGTGCCTGAAGAGAAGGAATGCCTGGTCGGCATGGCTCAGTGGTTGACTTATGAACCACAGTTGGGGGCGTGCGGGAGGCAGCGGATCAATGATTCTCTCGCATCATTGATGTTTCTATCTGTCTCTCCCTCCCTCTCCCTTTCTCTTTGAAATCAATAAAAATATATTTTAAAAAAGAGAGCGCGAGAAGGAAGAGTGAATTGCTTACTTTGGACCAAGCCAAATCTTAAGGAAGAAACGTTTAGTGTTTGATCTCTGTTTCATTTATTTTTGCTCCAACCCAGATGAGGTGATTAGGTGAGGTCTAAGGAATTTTCTTGGAAGAAACAATGGAAGTAAAGGAGGACATGAAGCAGCCTCCCCTAGACTAGGCCTCCTGCTCAAAGGACCCTTGATTTTCTCACCTATTAATTTATGCCTGAAGGTCAGAGCAGTAAAATAGCCTATGTTTGCCTGGTGTGTTTAATACACAGGAAACAAAGAGCACAGGTGCCAGTGGAAGATCCAGGGTTTGGGCTCTGGGTCTCAGCCATGTCTTAACAGGCAACTGAGGCATCTGACAATTTGCATAATCCTGTTCCTCAAGTGCACCTACTCTACCTTCCAGGAACTCATGGAACCATGATCAGCGTAGACAGGATTCTTGAACCAGTGAGAAGCACCAAGACGCTTTCTCACCTGGGGATCGGTAGGTGCAAATACGTATCTAAGATGGGAGCACACAGCCAAAATAGGGCATGTTCTCCTGAGGACATGGTCA
>NW_006296225.1:0-938 GCF_000327345.1 Myotis davidii | reverse complement strand
TAGATCACGTTTTAATGGACTTGGAGTTCACGAGTCCAAATAACACAGGCTCCAAACAGTGAAACTTTCAACTGATACAGAGGAAGGAAGCTTACGTTGCCCTAACTCAATTACTGTGTATTTGTGCTCTTAGCATTTGCACCAGGAACCAGATTTAGGGAGTAAGAAAATGGAATGAGGAGACAGGATTTTTCTTTTCCACAGTAACAAAAGTCTGGGGTGTTGGTTTTTTGTTTTTTGTTTTTTGGTGGGGGCTAATTTAGTCAAAACAACTTCCTCTATCATTTCTCTGAAGACCTCCCAAAGGTATCAGATGACACTTAATTCCAATGTTAAATTTTTTTTTCTATAAGAGTTATTTCCTTATCTTATGCCTTTGTCACAAAACTTTAAACATTTTTTTCTATGTTGAAATGATGACAGCACGGTAACTATAATTTTACAGCATGAAATGTGAATAATTCTCATCTAATCTTCTCCATTACAATAACAGAAAAGAGGTTTTAAAGTAGGGTCTAGGTTTGTTCCACCCACCAGACAATAATTAGATTTAGGATGAGTAAAGGGACCTTCTAGAAGTAGAATAATGAAAGACTGAAAGACATGAACATCCATTTTCTTAAAAATTATGGCAGCTACGAGCCATGAACAAACAATGTGTTTATATGCAGAGAGAGAGAGAGAGAGAGAGAGAGAGAGAGAGAGAGAGATGGAGAGAGAGAGAGAGAGAGAGAAGAGAGAGAATGTGGCATGCATACATATCCATAATGTGAAGGGAGATGTCTGTATGTCTGTGGATGCACAGGTACACTTTATTTAGCACTGTCTCCAACAGTGAGCTTTGTGTTATTGCTGTCCATCTCAGAAACACGTGCTAGCACAGAGTTCTGCTTCTGCAGTGAATCGTACCTATAATGTGTCATTTGTCTCATACCCAC
>NW_006296224.1:32565-34785 GCF_000327345.1 Myotis davidii | reverse complement strand
TTGGAGCAGGAGCTATAACAGTGGCCTTGAGGGGCTGCAGCCCACTTCTGCCTGTGGCTGCCAATTCAAAACATCAAGGAGAGAAGTGAGGACCTGGGGGAGGGCTGGAGGAGGGCAAAGGGGCCGGTCGAGGGGCATGGGTGCTGCAGAGAGTGAGCTGCGAGGAAGGGAGGGTGGGCAGATGCTGCAAACCGTGCTTCTGGAGGCGAGTGGTGGGTGCCGAGGGGCCCAGATGTTGGCCTGGGAGAAGGGGCTGGAGGGGGAAGAGGACGGGCCTTTTGGAAGAGGCCCAAGGACCTGAGGGTGCCCATCAGGTGACAGGGATCGGGGAGAGGGTGCACCTTCCACAGATGAGGGGCAGGACTTGGAGGAAGGCGGTGCCCACTGTTTGGTGTGCGTGAGTGTGAGTGTGAGGAATGTGAGATGAGGAGCGTGAATGTAAGTGTGGTGAGTGTGTGAGGAGTGTAAGTGTGAGTGTGAGGAGTGTGAGTGTGAGGAGTGTGAGTGTGAGGAATATGAGTGTGAGTGTGAGGAGTGTGAGTGTGAGGAGTATGAGTGTCAGGCGTGTAAGTGTGGTGAGTGTGAGTGTGGTGAGTGTGGTGAGTGTGTGAGGCATGTAAGTGTGAGTGTGAGGAGTGTGAGTGTGTATGAGTGTGAGGAGCGTAAGTGTGGTGAGTGTGAGTGTGAGTGTGGTGAGTGTGAGGAGTGTGTGAGGAGTGTAAGTGTGAATGTGAGAGTGTGAGTGTGAGGAATATGTGAGGAGTGTGAGTGTGAGTGTGGTGCGTGTGAGTGTGCCTGTGTCACTCTGAGGCCAAGGCTCTGAGGGAAGTTGGGAGGGAAGAGTGAACCGAGTCTAGCACAGCCAGGGGTGAAGGTGAGGGGGCGGGGCGGTGAAGGATTAAAGAAGGCAGACAAGGAATACAGTTGGGGCCAGGTGGGACATTGTTCTCAGATGGAGAGACAGGGCCACAGCGTGCAAGCCGTGTATTTATTTTATAGCAGATTCCCACGAGCCAAAGCCAGGGTGTGGCCAAGATGTTTACAATGTTCTTGCAAGTTTCCAATCTACTTACTTACATGCACCTGAGAACGCTATCAGGCTTTGTTTAGGCAGCACTTGCTGCACCTCCCACAGCTCACATCACTCAGCCACCTGGGACTATACGGTTGGACCATAAGGTCAAGCTCACAACCTCAGCCTTTGGCTGTAATCGTGCTGGGAGGGCTTTGCCATGAGAGGACTGTGCTCTCTCATATCAATCCCAGGCTTGAACCTGTACAAACGCTGCAGCCACTCTCCACAGAAGAGGAAACAAAAAGTCCAGCAAAAAGCCCTCAGGGTGGCTATGGGGTCACCGCAAGGGACATCTGGGCAGATGGCAAGGTGGCCTGGCTGATGGTGGGGGGCGTGGGGAGTGGTGCCCATGCAGCCCCCTCCTGCCACACTGCCCTGTCTGAGCTGAGTGTCCCGGTGGAGACGGCATCCTTGTCCAGGCCCGGCTAGGGTTGGACTGGTCTAAGTGTAAGGTTCCCTGGCCCTCCCATCCCCATCGTGTCCTTCCGGACCCATGGCATCAGCATGGCCTGGGCCGCGCCCAGAACTGCCGGATCCGAGTCTGAGAAGATTCCCCGGTGACACTGGTCATTGAAGTGCAACGTGCTGAGCTTAGGGACCCGGAGGGGGGCTTGTGTCTCACTGTCTTGCTGGTGTCGCAGGGCCCTTCCATGCCCTTTGCCCCCTCCATCTGGGATCGTGGCTCCCGCTCCAGCTGCTTCCTGCGTGCCAGGGCAGGTCCCCAGGGACCTTAGACCTTCGGTTCTTCCAGCTGCGTCCCTGGTTCCCACAGAGCCAGGGCATCACAAGCCCTGGAGACTCCTTCGCTCCAACTGCAGCTAAAGTGACACCTCCTCCAGGAAGCCACCCTGACTGACCCAGCCTGGATTGGACCAGGTGACCCACCCTCCATTCTCGCCCTGTGGCTCCCTCAGGGCCTCATGAGGTCACACGCAGGGCCCGGCTCATGCCCTCGGATGAATGAGTGCATGGGTGAACGAAGCTTTGCGGCATTGGGAGGGGTGAAGAAACATATTGACCAGAAGCAACTGCAGAGAAACCCACCCAGAGCGACGGCAGCTCCGTGTGAGAGCGTGTGAACCCTCCCAGGCTGCGTGTGGGGAGCAGTGGGGCAGGAAGGGGCTCCGGGGTTGGTGGGGTGGAGA
>NW_006296224.1:9527-13497 GCF_000327345.1 Myotis davidii | reverse complement strand
GCTGGGGCAGGAAGGGGCTCCAGGGTTAGTGGTTTGAGACTGAGCCGGCGGGGAGCTTATCTGCTTCCTGCCTGCTGGGCGGCACCCCTCAGTGCCCGGTTCACCGCTGGAGAACAGCTGTCTGGGGCTGCCCATGCTGCCTGCTGGGACCTGGGCGTGAGGCGTCTGTGGCTAAAAAGGGAGCTGGTGAGTGCAGCCCTGAGCTCCTGCCTGTGGAACAGTGGGTCCAGGCTCCTAGGGCCCAGCTGTGGGCTGGGGCACCGCTGCCTGTTGTGGCCAAGCTCCCAGAGTCGCGACAGAGGCCCTGTGAGGACGCGGGAAGGGCCATGATCTGAGGGCTTCGTGGAGGATGCCCCCTGGGTGACTGAGCCCCATGAGGGAAGGGCGGTCGGCTCTGCTGACCACTGACCATCAGCTTCTCCGTTGGCCGCCAGGCCTGGCTTTCTGAAAGAGTGGAGACCGGTGAGCCTCCTGTGAACACCTGCCCAGCGGCCCCGGCGAAGTTCGTAGCGGGGAGGTCTGTGGTCCTGGTGGGCGCGGACCAGTGGTTCCCCGGCCTGGGGTGTCTGTGCTCCTGCTCTTGGCTCTGGATGACACAGGCGGGGGTCCGTTGGCTCGGGCACTGGCGGCAGGACCCGGATGCTCACCTCAAAAGTCAGTTCTGACCAGGGTCCCCAGAGAGGCGTCCAGACGGTGAGGAGAGGACCCTCACTCTACTGGCCAGCCCAGCCCCCCGACTCACCAGGGAGCGGGACACTGAGGGTCGCCCGGGCTGTGGGGGGCTGCAGTGGAGCCTGGGACTACCTGGCCTGGAGCCGGGCTCGTCCTCGGACCCAGGCTGGTTTCCCGAGGCCATGGGACAGTTTCAGGCACGGCCTGTCTCACAGTGGTAGTTACCGTATACCCACGGTGAGTCAGGGCTGCTCAGAATCCCCCAGTCGGGTCCCGGCCTGGCCTGCTCCCTGGGGGTGGGCTTCCGGGCGTGGCCTCCTGTCGGGCAGGGCTGGGCCAGCTGACGTGGGCTCTGGGTGGCCATGGGCAGGTTTTATGAGTGGCCTGTGGCACTGTGAGTCACTGTAGTAATACCCACACTGTCTGAGGCCCGCACAAATTCTGTCAGGACCCAGGGCGGTGTAGGGGCCCCGCCGGGCTGCGGTGCCCCATGTCCTGGCCCAGGAGCCCCCTTAGGCTGTGACCGTCCCCTGGGGAGTGGGGGTGAGTGTGGGGGCATCTCCTGGCCGGAAGGGCGGCGCTGCACCTCAGAGCCCCAGGGCTGCTGGGCCACATTCTGGCGAGGGTTTCAGGCTGGGCGAGTGTCACTGTGGTACCACCCGCTATTGTACCACAGTGACACAGGCAGGACCAGAAACCTCCTGGCCTGTGCGGGGCTCAGCACACCCCTGTGGTCTTTGGCCTGGATGGGGGGCGGGGTCCTTGCTCTCTGGATGTGGCTTCCGAGCCCCGGATCGCCGAGTTTGAGGCTTTTGCAGGCGTTTCCAGCTTGGCCCGTGTGGGAAGGAGCCCCATGGCCCATGGGCTCTGCAGCAGAGACGCCCTAGATCAGAGGGGCAACCTGAGCCCAGGTCTGGTGCTGGGCATCACTGGGGGCGCTGTGTGTGTGTGCATGTGCGTGTGTGCATGTGTGTGTGTGTGTATGTGTGTGGTGTGTGTGGCGGGGGTGGGGAGCAGAGCTCAAGGAGGAACTTTTAGGTCTGCCCTGAGCCACTGTGGGGGTATTCGCACTGTGAGAGGGTCCCTTGCAGAATCCCCCTCCGGCCTGGTGGGGTGGGGCGGGATGGGGTATCGTCAGCTGAGCTCCCTCCTCCTGCAGCTGCTCAGCCCCTGCCCTGCACCCAGGCACCGTCCACACTGGGCCTGCCCTGCTGCCGGGAGTTGCCTGGGAGCTGGGACTTGAGAGCAGGAACAGCGCCCCGAGGTTGGTGGGGAAGTGAGTGGGGTCACGGCACTCTTGGGGGACCAACTCAGCTCCAGACCCACTGCACCCCTCCCCGATGAGGGGTCCTGGTACGTCCAGTGGAAAAAGGAGGGGTGGGTGGTAGGGGGAGGAGGCGAGGCTGGGCCCTGGGGAGGGCACTGGATTGGGCTCCCTGTCCATGGGTCCAGGCCTGAGGCCGTGGGCCGGGAGGGCCTCCCATGGGGCCGAGCTCCGTCCTGTGCCCTGGCCTCTGGATGGGACATGGGCTTCGAGGGGGGGCCTCCCGGGCAGGGCCTGGGCAGGAGGGGTGGACACTTGGGGTGCTGGACACGAGGGAGGTGGGGGTGGCCTCTCCTTCTGTGGCTTCCTGCGACTGCTCAGAGCCCACTGGGAGGTCACCAGCCTCCTATGACAGGCGGGAGGACGGCAGGAGGGCGGCCCGGCCCCGAGCAGGACAGTGTGCGGGCGGGCGGTGGGTGGGTTCTGAGCACAGGCTGAGTCACTGTGGTAACCACTACTCCAGTACCCACAGTGACAGACGCCGGGACAATATGGCCTGTCTCAGGGCCGGGCTGGAGGCACACAGCTCACAGCTGCCTCCTGGTTCTGGCCAGGGTCATGACCCCGCCAGCCGTCCTCCTAAGGACAAGCCAAGATGAGCTTCACCTGCATGTTCATCTTCAGCAGAGGGTCCCTGGGCCGGTGGCAGGGTGCCCTGCAGGCCAAGGGCTCTGGGCTGCTGCCTGGGCGCCCAGCCTCCGCCACGGTGGCTGGGTGGGCCTGCTCCATGCCTCAGTCCCTCCACTGTGAGGAGGGGCAGATGCCAGGACAGCGGTTAATTTGCAGGAGGCCTGAGCCCAGCAGTCCCTGGGCTCCCTCGTGGTCAGGAGCGGGCAACACGCTGACCCTGAGCCCGGCCCTGAGCTGGCAGGTGCCAGCCCCTCAGCCTTCGCCTGTGTGAGCCAGGTCTGTGCCCCCCGGTTTCGTCTGCCCAGCCCCGCCCTGCCCCTCTGCCACGCTGGACGCTGCCCGGCCCCAGCAGCGGGTGATTTCTGTGGGGCCATTTAGACGAGTCGGCTTGGGTCCCCTCTAAAGTAGAGACCTCGGGCTTGGGGAGCCCATCCCTCTACTGGCCAGACGTCAGAGGACCGTGGCCCCGGGGCCCCAGGCTCAAGGGCCTGAGGGTGCTGGGTGGCGCTTGGGGGCGGCGCTGAGCTGGCCCTGGCTGTTGCTATGGGTGGTGTCACTGTGGTCACTGTAACTGGCGCCCTGTGACCCTGTGACAATAACCGGGGCCTGGAGGCGGGGCCCACGCACCAGGGGCCACCAGGGCTACCGCGGAGGCCGGGAGCTGCCCTGGGACCCAGATGGGTTCCCAGTCCCTGGGGCGGGTCTGCAGACCCGAGGGCTGGGAGCGGGGAGGAGTGCTCAGGGTGCTGGGGTCGGCTCAAGGTGAATGGCCCACGCCTCCATCCTGGGGGAGCTGGGCAGACGAAACGTGGAGATTCAGGGTCTCATGCTATCGATCCAGGGGGGTGGGATGGGAGGGGCGGTGCCTGGCGACTAGGCCTGGCTGCTGGGCCCTGCCTGTGGGGGTCTGGGCTGAGCTCGGGCTTGGGTGGGCATCTAGTCTGCCCCTGATGTCTAGGGTCCAGGGTCCAGGGTCCATGGGTCTTTGGATGGGGACCCTCTGCCAGTTACATGAGGTGCTGGGCTACCCTGAGGACTGGCCTGGGCCCCTGTCTGCCCTGGGGGGAGCACTGGAGGACAGGTTTCAGCCTGGAGCAGGGGACCAGGGTGGGGCAATGGCCAGGGAGGAGGGAGGCAGAGGATGGGCAGGAAGGTCTCAGCTCCCAGACCGGCCTGGTGGGAGCTGTCCCCTGGGCCCCTGTCCTGAGCTGCTGCCCTGGGCTGGCGGCTGGGCCGTCAAGGGGGTGTGGTGTCTGACCCAGGCTGCCCTTCTGGAAGGTTTTGGCTTCAGCTCTGCCACCACATCTGTACGTCTCGGAGTGGACGTGATGACAAGCCCTCGGT
>NW_006296224.1:8817-9357 GCF_000327345.1 Myotis davidii | reverse complement strand
CCTGGGGCTGAGGACACAGCCAGGCCCCGGACGGTGTCCTCCACCAGGAACCTGCCGCCCAGCTCCGACGGGCGGAGTGGGTGCCGCTGCCGCTGGGTGGGGTGGCAGGCTCCTGCGAGGGGCGGGGCTTTCCCTGGAGGCCAGTCCTTGCGGTTGGATTTCGACCTGGTGCCTGAGACACACGGAGGCCAAGAACCCGGCAGGCAGCTCCGCTCCCGGGGGAGAGGCCCTGGGATCCCCCAGGCCACTCCAGGAGGGGACCCCCTGCTCAGGATCCCAGAGGCTGGGAGGTGCTCCCACCCAGCGCCCTTCCCTTCCTAGCTCAGGGGTGCCCGGGGTCCTGCCCCCCTGAGGGTGCCTGTGGCCCTGCCTGTTGGGAGCCTGAGCTCGGATGGTCTGCCAGTGCGGCTCTGACCGTCCTCCTGGTGTTGAACTTGCCGGGCACCTGCCTGTGGGGTCAGAGAGGCCACTCGGAGCCCCCTGACCCGGCTGCAGGTGGGTGCCGGGCTCATGGGCTGAGCTGCTGGCAGGGGCCCTGGT
>NW_006296224.1:7428-8702 GCF_000327345.1 Myotis davidii | reverse complement strand
CTGCACGGTGGGAGGGGCCTTGGCAAAAAGCTCCTGAGTGCGGTCGGAGGCCCTGCCCGGCCGGAGGCCCCGGCCCAGGTGTCTGGTGGGCCTGTGTGCATGGGGACCATGGTTTCGCGGTCCCTGGAGCTGGCGGGGCAGGCCCCTGTTGGGGAGTGGAGGGGGGCGCCCCGAGGGTTTGTGCTTCGGGCTGCACCGCTGTGGTACCACCATGCCCATGGTGATGGGGCCCCGTTCAAAATCCAGGGGCGGTGCCACTGCCGGCAGAGGGCAGGGCCCGCTCGGCTGCAGCAGGGTTTTTGATGGGCACTGTGACACTGTGGCTGTAACAAATACCCCGTACGCAGTATAGTAGCACAGTGACACAGACCCGCTCCTAATCCTCTACCCCGGCCCCGGGGCATCCTGGGATCCTCGATGGCCTGTGGCCTGAGGGAGGCTGTGGTGGGTGGTGCCACTGCCGGCAGAGGGCAGGGCCCGCTCGGCTGCAGCGGGGTTTTTGATGGGCACTGTGACACTGTGGCTGTAACAAATACCCCGTACACAGTATAGTAGCACAGTGACACAGACCCGCTCCTAATCCTCTACCCCGGCCCCGGGGCATCCTGGGATCCTCGATGGCCTGTGGCCTGAGGGAGGCTGTGGTGGGTGCAGGGCTGGGCGCCTGGCAGGCCCTGCCCGGCTGGTGGACGGGACCCTGCCCGGCTGTGTCTTGAGGCTCCTCGGCCACCTCAGCCTCTGTCCGGTCCATTTTGGAACCCAACCCACTGTGAAGGCTTCTGGGTTGAGCTTTTTGCTAAGGCCCCGCCCCCTGTAGGGGTCACTGTGGGGCCTTTGGTCCTCCTGGAGCCGGCAGTGACTCCCGCTTGGGAATTGGCTCCCGCTGCTGCCGACCCTGGGACTCTGGGTTCGAATTGTGCTCGCTGACCCTCGGGACAGAGGAAAGGAAGGCTCAGCCTCACTTCACCTGGACCCTGCTTCCAGCTCTCCTTCCCCCTCCGCCTGGGCAGGCGCTGTCCCCGCTAACCCTGCCTGGAGTCGCACATCCTGGTGATGGAGACCTGGGTGCTGCCCCTTCTGGGGCCGGCCCATCCCAGATGCAGCTTCAGTCCTGTCTGCACCAGCAGGACTTGGAGCAGGTGCAGGGGGGCCCAGGTGCAGGGAGGCCCAGGTGCAGGGAGGCCTGTGTGCCTCCCCTCCTCCTGCTCCACCACCTGGTGCCGCTGGCTGTGGTGGCACCGGGCTCCTTCCTGGGGCAAGTGCCCTCCTGAGGC
>NW_006296224.1:6561-6969 GCF_000327345.1 Myotis davidii | reverse complement strand
AGAGATAGAGGAAGACATAAACAGGCAGAAGAACATACCGTGCTCATGGACTGGTAGAATCAACATCATCAAAATGTCCATACTACCCAAAGCAATCTGTAGATTCAATGCCACCCCCATTAAATTACCACCGGCATATCTCACAGACCTAGAACGAATGTTCCAAAAATTCATCTGGAATAAAAAAAGACCCCGAAGAGCTGCAGCGATCCTGAGGAAGAACAAAGTAGGTGGGATCTCAATCCCAGAGACGGAGCCGAATTACAAAGCCACTGTTCTCAGAGCTGCCTGGTACTGGCACAAGAGCAGGCATACAGGTCAATGGAACAGAACAGAGAGCCCACACGAGCTTTGGAACTTCTTACAGATGCAGCGTCTGCAGCCCGGAGGTTGGACGTCAGCGGCAGC
>NW_006296224.1:1560-5634 GCF_000327345.1 Myotis davidii | reverse complement strand
GCCCGGGTTTGGGGAGGGTGCCTTTCTCCCCAGCGCGGCACCCGGTGGCGCAGGCAGCCTTCACCCTGGAGCTGGCGCCCGGCCCCTCTGCCCCGTGGGCCACGATTCCAGAGCGCAGCCGTGCCCCAGCCTTCAGGGTGGGTGAACTGGGGGCTGGGTGCACCCCGCAGGCCTAGGGGCGGCCTGCGAGAGCTGGGGAGGCCCCGCCCGCCTGTGGTCATAGGGCAGGGGGCTCCGCATTCGCTGTGCTGTGCTGTCCAGGTCGGGCTTCGGCAGTGACTGAACAGGGGCCTTTAAGGGCAGGTCATTTTCAGGCTGTAAACAAACCCTCACCAAGGATGTTTTTGCACCAATTCACTGCCATCCATTCTTCCAGGGACAAGCCACGCGTTCCTGAAGGAGGAGTCCTGTGACTGTGCCACAGGGTCTCAGACCAGGCGGTGGCCGCTGCCTCCCCAGGTGACCCAGTCCAGGCTGGGCAAGCCCTGCTGCCTCCATCCCGGGCCAGTTCTCCGGAGTCTCCCTGTCACAGGGAAAGACAAACGGCTGGCGACAGAGGCGAGAGCTGCTCTGAATTTTCTGTCCATCTCTGGGGGCCTTGAGCGCCCACCAGGACAAGAGCGTGGGTGACTGAGTGGAGATCTCTGCCCCCTTCCCTACGATGAATCCTGGGGAGAGGCCCCTCCAGCTCCTTCATGCCTCCTTCCTAGCCCGGTGGGGAGCTGTCTTCCTCTCAGGCTGGACCAGGGTTCTGGAGACTCGACCAGAGGGAACCGTGAGGGCCCTGACCTCCCTGCCCTTCCCAGGCGACCACAGGCTGGGATCAAAAGGAGCCCCACAGTGGGGCTGGGGACCAGGCAGTAACTGAGAGAAAGAGAAGGACGCAGGGGCCCGCCAGCCGGTGGTGCCACAGTGGGTGGAGCACAGTGGGTGAGGTCACAGTGGGTGAGGACACAGTGGGTGAGGACACAGTGGGTGAGGACACAGTGGGTGAGGTGACAGTGGGTGAGGACACAGTGGGTGAGGTGACAGTGGGTGAGGACACAGTGGGTGAGGTGACAGTGGGTGAGGACACAGTGGGTGAGGTGACAGTGGGTGAGGACACAGTGGGTGAGGTGACAGTGGGTGAGGACACAGTGGGTGAGGTGACAGTGGGTGAGGACACAGTGGGTGAGGTGACAGTGGGTGAGGACACAGTGGGTGAGGTGACAGTGGGTGAGGACACAGTGGGTGAGGTGACAGTGGGTGAGGACACAGTGGGTGAGGTGACAGTGGGTGAGGACACAGTGGGTGAGGTGACAGTGGGTGAGGACACAGTGGGTGAGGTGACAGTGGGTGAGGACACAGTGGGTGAGGTGACAGTGGGTGAGGACACAGTGGGTGAGGTGACAGTGGGTGAGGACACAGTGGGTGAGGTGACAGTGGGTGAGGACACAGTGGGTGAGGTGACAGTGGGTGAGGACACAGTGGGTGAGGTGACAGTGGGTGAGGACACAGTGGGTGAGGTGACAGTGGGTGAGGACACAGTGGGTGAGGTGACAGTGGGTGAGGACACAGTGGGTGAGGTGACAGTGGGTGAGGACACAGTGGGTGAGGTGACAGTGGGTGAGGACACAGTGGGTGAGGTGACAGTGGGTGAGGACACAGTGGGTGAGGTGACAGTGGGTGAGGACACAGTGGGTGAGGTGACAGTGGGTGAGGACACAGTGGGTGAGGTGACAGTGGGTGAGGACACAGTGGGTGAGGTGACAGTGGGTGAGGACACAGTGGGTGAGGTGACAGTGGGTGAGGACACAGTGGGTGAGGTGACAGTGGGTGAGGACACAGTGGGTGAGGTGACAGTGGGTGAGGACACAGTGGGTGAGGTGACAGTGGGTGAGGACACAGTGGGTGAGGTGACAGTGGGTGAGGACACAGTGGGTGAGGTGACAGTGGGTGAGGACACAGTGGGTGAGGTGACAGTGGGTGAGGACACAGTGGGTGAGGTGACAGTGGGTGAGGACACAGTGGGTGAGGTGACAGTGGGTGAGGACACAGTGGGTGAGGTGGACCCTGGGGATGGGGGTGAGTGTGGGGGCATCTCCTGGCCGGAAGGGCGGCGCTGCACCTCAGAGCCCCAGGGCTGCTGGGCCACATTCTGGCGAGGGTTTCAGGCTGGGCGAGTGTCACTGTGGTACCACCCGCTATTGTACCACAGTGACACAGGCAGGACCAGAAACCTCCTGGCCTGTGCGGGGCTCAGCACACCCCTGTGGTCTTTGGCCTGGATGGGGGACGGGGTCCTTGCTCTCTGGATGCATTTCCTTAGCTTCGGAGGCCCCAGGTCCCTGTGTGTGCAGCTTTGGCAGGCGTTCCAGCCCCGTCCGCGTGGGAAGGAGCCCCATGGCCCATGGGCTCTACGGCAGAGACGCCCTGGATCGGAGGCGCAGCCTGAGCCACAGAGGGTGAGGACACAGTGAGTGAGGTGACAGTGGGTGAGGACACAGTGGGTGAGGCCACAGTGACAGATGACACAGTGGGTGAGGACACAGTGGGTGACACAGTGGGTGAGGACACAGTGGGTGACACAGTGGGTGAGGACACATTGGGTGACACAGTGGGTGAGGACACGGTGAGGTCACAGTGGGTGAGGACACAGTGGCTGACACAGTGGGTGACACAGTGGGTCTGTTAGTTCTGTGAGCAGCAGCCTCCTGACCATGGTCCTCACTGAATCCTTGAAACACCTGCTCTTTCAGGCCTGGATCCAAGGAAGAGCGAGTCAATGGCAACAGGTGAAACAGAGCTCCTAGAGATTCATTATTTTATTCTTTATGATGAAGAGGAAAGAAAATTAACGGACATCCCTGTTCTCCCTCTCCCTGCAGCTGCCTCTGGGCTGGTTTCTTGGGTTTAGTGGGTCCTGAATCCACCCAGTTCTGATCATCCCCTGCTGCCCAAAGCTCCAACTAACTGGGACCCTGGGTTTGCTGGTCCTGAGCGACCCTTGGTGTCCTAGCGCCCTCTGCAGCCCAGCCCTGCTATCTCCCTCACGGAGGTTAGTGTCGGGGCTCACACTGATTCCCTCTCACTGTGTCTCTCGCACAGTAATACACGGCCGTGTCCTCGGCTCTCAGGCTGTTCATTTGCAGAGAAAGCATGTTGTTGGTGTTGTCTCTGGAGATGGTGAAACGGCCCTTCACTGAGTTGGCGTAGTAGGTGCTACCACCAGTACTGATGTATGAGACCCACTCCAGCCCCTTCCCTGGAGCCTGGTGGACCCAGCTCATGTAGTAGCTACTGAAGGTGAACCCAGAGGCTGCACAGGAGAGTCTCAGAGACCCCCCAGGCTGCACCAGGCCTCCCCCAGACTCCACCAGCTGCTCCTCACAGTGGACACCTGCAAACACAGAGACACAAGGTGGACTGAGAATCACATGGAAGCACCAACAGGCACAGGCACAGGTCCCAGCGCTCCCCACTCCTGAGAACGACCTTGAGAAATGATCAGGAGGAAAACGCAGCTTGGCACCAAGTCCATGGTGGAGCCGCTGAGGTCCTGTCTCAGGCGCTTGGGTTCTGGGTGTCTCCCCAACATGCCGGGTAAGGATCCCCCTTTTTAAGAAGGAGGAGAGCCCCATTTGCATGGAGTCTGCATATAAGGTGCAGCTGGGACCCTGGGCTGCATGCCTGACCTTGTCATCCTAGGGGCGACCCCAGATGGGAAAGGACTCAAGGATGCTGGCCACAAGGGGTCTTGTCCTGACCCCCCTCCTTCCTCCTTTCCTGAGACACGCCACCCTGACCCCATTCCTTTGGGGGCAGCCTCCGGGAGTGAGAGTCCTCCTTCCTCAGGGTTTTTGGTGAGGACCCAGGAGTGCTCCCCCAGAGGCGTGTGGATAGGGCTTCCTCTTGCTCTCGTTTACCACCATGGGTCATGTTGCCTTTCTGGGGTTTGGGAATAAGAATGTGCATTGAATGATGCTTTTATTTTGAAGCTGAAAGATTCTCCTTGCTATTTTCCTCAATCAGATCCTCCACAAAACTCGAACCTCTACAAGTGAGGAGGCAGGAGAGGCTGGGGTGGGCTCTATG
>NW_006296224.1:0-799 GCF_000327345.1 Myotis davidii | reverse complement strand
GGGCGGACCCAGTGCATTTCGTAGCTACTGAAGGTGAATCCAGAGGCTGCACAGGAGAGTCCCAGAGACCCCCCAGGCGGCACCAGGCCTCCCCCAGACTCCACCAGCTGCTCCTCACACTGGACACCTGCAAACACAGAGACACAAGGTGGACTGAGAATCACATGGAAGTTCCAACAGGCACAGGCACAGGTCTCAGCGCTCCCCTCTCCTGAGAACGACCTTGAGAAGTGATCAGGAGGAAAACACAGCTTGGCACCAAGTCCATGGCAGAGCCGCTGGGGTCCTGTCTCAGGCGCTTGGGTTTTGGGTGTCTCCCCAACATGCCGGGCAAGGGCCCCCTTATATGTGCAAGAGGAGAGCCCCATTTGCATGGAGGCTGCATATAAGGTGCAGCTGGGACCCTGGGCTGAATGTTGTCTCCCCAACATGCCGGGCAAGGGCCCCCTTATATGTGCAAGAGGAGAGCCCCATTTGCATGGAGGCTGCATATAAGGTGCAGCTGGGACCCTGGGCTGCATGTCTGACCTTGTCATCCCAGGGGCAACCCCAGATGGGAAAGGACTCAAGGACGCTGGCCACAGGGGTCCGTCCTGACCCCCCCCTCCTTTCCTGGGACCCTTCTTCCTGACCCCATTCCTTTTGGGGCAGCTTCCAGGATGAGAGTCCTCCTTCCTGGGGTTTTGATGAGGACCCAGGGGTGCTGCCCCAGAGGCGCGTGAATGGGGCTTTCTCTCGCCCTCCTTCACCCACCATGGGCCATGTGGACTTTCTGGGGTTTGGGAATAAGAATGTGCAT
>NW_006296223.1:1696157-1699672 GCF_000327345.1 Myotis davidii | reverse complement strand
TCTTAACAAGGCACTGAATCCCACACGTGCACATGAAGGATAAATGATCTGTTTAAGAATGCAAACAAAAAATGTGTCACGTACTACACATCCAAATGGGTTTTAAAAGTTTTCACCTTCAAGGGAATAAATTCCCATTATTTAGAAAAATAAACTGTATGGGACACTTGGCCCTCCAGTAATGCTGACCAAGCACAGAGTGGGCGCTAGTAGAGTGACCGAGTCTGGAGAGCAGGCGCATGGCGGCGCCGGGAGGAGCCAGGGGTGCGGGTGCGGGTGAAGGTGCTGGGCTGCAGCTCAGGACGTGGGAAGCCCAGCGGGCGTCCCTAAGGGGAAGCCGTGCAGGTACGGGGACAGAGCACTCACAGTCCGGCTGCCCCGGGTTCAGGCACCCACAGGGGCTCAGAGCATGTCCAGAGGACGAGGGGCTGCAGGACGTGGGAGGGATGGCAGCGGAGCCCTGCCCACACCCAGGCGGGCTCTCTGGGGGAGGACCTGGGCCGCCCCTCAGCAGCCTTCTCCCCTCCCTGCCCCAGCGGCATCCTTCACCCCGACTTCCCTGGCGATCCAACGGGGCGGCTCCTTCCTGCTCCAGACTAGACCTGGTCCGAGGCCCGTGCCCACCACCCTCTCCTCGGGTATCACTGGGCACGCTGGGTGCTGTCGGTGCTTGGAGGCCGAGCTGAGAACAGGACACTGTCGTGTCACCTACTCACACACCATGTCTGTGACGGTCAGCGCACGGCTTGTTTTTCCATCTTGCTCGGAACTGGGTTGGTAAGAGTTCTGACCTGACGCAGAGGGAGGCTCCCCGTGGGGCTAAGAAGGAGAGGAGGTGGGGGTGGCCGTGTGGTCAGTCACCCTGAGAGCGAGTGCCGGCCACCCCTTCCCCTGCCCCCAGCCCTTGTTGAAGTGACTGTCCTAAGACCCGCCCGTCCAGCTCCCTGGGCTGCCAAAGGGTCAAAAGGGCCGGCCCAGGCCCCACGGGGGGAGATGCAGGAAACGGTGGGCAGTGTCCATTTTCACAGGGCCTGACGCAGCCCTTCCTGTTCCTGCCGGGTGGCCAGGACACCCCCACACCCGCCTCAAAGTTGCTTCGGAAGAGGGGAGACCCATTGAGTGTGAATCACCAGGAAGTGGACCCGATGGATCATGCAGCACATTCCAGAGAGGAAACAAACCACCATTCACTGGAGTCATCCCCTCAGTGCCCATGCGGCCGTGGACACGGGGCAGGGAGGATGAAAGGGCAACAACTGACCCCCACGGGGCAGGGGAGGGCGAGGGAGCAATGACTGACCCCGCGGCAGCGCACTCAGTCCCCGACTCACATCCATGTTCCAGGGCCCAGGGGTGCCCGCGGGACCCACAGATACTGGTTTGCGCCTGTTTCGCTCGGATGTTAAAGCTCACGTCGCCCGGGGCGATGCCATTTCAGCCCCGTCTTCCCTCTTTCCCAGTACAGGGCGTTTCATTTCGGGTTCATCACACTTTCCAGGGAGAGGGCAAGGCCTGGCGTCGGCACCTGGGACTTCCCGGGCACCTTACATCTCCCTGTGGGCACAGGACCCCTGGGTGCCGTCGGTGCCACACTAGGAAGGGGACTTGGGTCCGGCCGGCTGGCTCAGTGGGTTAGCGTTGACCTATGAACCAGGAGGTCAGGGTTCGATTCCCGGTCAGGGCACAGTCCGGGGTTTCGGGTTTGATCCTCAGTGTGGGGCATGCAGGAGGCAGCCGACCCCTGATTCTCTCATTGCTGATGTCTCTATCTCTCTCTCCCTCTCCCTTCCTCTCTGCAATCCACACAAATATTAAAGAAAAAAAAGAGAGGGGGACTCAGCCCAGCAGGTGGGAACAAGGAGCCCAGGCTGTGCTCAGTGGGCACGTGGGCCGGACCCAGTCACTGCGGACGACCCCCACAGGCATGTCTGAACCCAGGACGGTGACCTCCGGCCACAGGACTCGCCTGCTGCTCGGGAGAACAGCCCCTCTGGCTGTCACGGGCAGTACCAGGCTAACCTCACAGCCCCTGCAGCACAGAGGGCTTCGGGCCCTGTCAGCACCACACCCACCTTCCCTTACCCACCCACCTCCCCCGCTGCCCAGGGAGCAGCAACTGCAGTTTTTCTCCTTAAACTCTGTTCCGAGGGCCGACACGGGCCGCATTCTCAGAGCCATTGCTCTGGGTGGGGTCCTCGTTTCTCCACTTCCACCAGCACCTAACGCTGTTCTGCGTGACTGTCTCACCACCGGTGTCCCAGTCACCTGAGCCGTGAAGGCCTGCTGTTTCTGGAATCTCTGGAATTTTCCAGAATGCATCAATGACAAGTCTTCACATATTTGTGGTTGTTGCCTTAAAAAATCACTTTCTGGTGCCACGTGGGCCAGCCCAGGACGTGGGGGAGGGGCGGAGCCCAGAGCCCCTGTCTGTGCTCACAGCTCACCCTTTCCTCCAATTGTCAAATGAAAACAATGACAGATGACAGCCCCTCCCCCTCCCCGGGTGGGGGGGGAATGAATCAAAATTATGCCTTTTTTGGCCTTATTGGCAGAAGCTGTACTTTCAGAGCCGCAGGGTTTTAGTGATAGTTTACGTGCCGGGAGGTGAAGCGGCGGCGGTCACTGGCCTGGACGCCGGGTCCCTCTCTGCTCCTGCCTCTGCTCCTGCCGGGAGCCCACAGCCCTCCCCAGGCCCAGGCCTCCAGGGACCTCCAGCCCAGCATCCTGGGCCAGTGGGGCAGCGGACAGTGTGGGAGCCTCTGGGCAGGAGCTCCTGGAGGCCCAGCTGCATTGGCTGAGCTCAGAGTCTCCTTCCCCCACATCCAGTAGCCCTGCCCCCGGGAACCTGTGACCTCTGTGACAGGGGTGAATGCTCTGTGTCGGAACCCAGGAACACAGCAGGACACGGGGGTCCAGAGGGAGCTGGTGAGCAGGCGTCCCGGCATGCACGCACACACTCACACACACACACTCACACATACACACACACGCACACACATACCACATGATGGCACTGGGTCTGAAGGACCCCAGCCACGGGGACCTGTGGGGTCCCAGCCCCGCCCCGTCACCGGCCGCCGTCTGACATTGTCCACACGCTGCCGCCCCAGGCGCGGGGATGAGGCTGTTTCACACGCAGCGTTTTGTAGTTACCGTGGGCATCTCTGCAACTGCAGGACGGGTCCCTCACGAGCAGTGGTTCTCAACCTTCTGGCCCTTTAATACAGTTCCTCATGTTGTGACCCAACCATAAAATTATTTTCGTTGCTACTTCATACCTGTCATGTTGCTACTGTCATGAATCGTCATGTAAATATCTGATATGCAGGATGGTCTTAGGTGACCCCTGTGAAAGGGGTGTTCGACCGCCAAAGGGGTCGCAACCCACAGGTTGAGAACCGCTGGCTTAAAGGGCTCAGTGGGGCAAGCACTGCAAAGAGCAGCACTCAGACACAGGGAGTGGGGCTACTCACTAAAGCAGGGACAGCGTCCGGTCTCCCAGCCACGCCCCTGAC
>NW_006296223.1:1692308-1693903 GCF_000327345.1 Myotis davidii | reverse complement strand
GTGTGAGCAGCCCCCTCACTCCTCCCTTTGACTTCTATTCTAGTCACATAAGGAGACTCTGAATGTTTTAGGATGAAGGGAGATCCAGACTATCACCCCAGGAACTAACTGAAGATGAAGTAGAAATGGGAACTGTGGGGGGGGACGTGTGAACCAGGTTTCACCCAGGGCGGTATTACAGGAGATAAATAAAAATCCAGGTCCTGGGCCTTGTTTCTCACACCTGTCTCCTTTGGCCTCTTTTTTGTCTTTTTGTAACATTTTTCGGGGGTGTAATTTCAACTGTTATTCACAAGCACTCACTGTTTACGTTTTCCTCCTGTCTCTGTGTGTGCTCACGTGTGCACATCTTCTGAGCAAGTTGCAGACCTACTTATACTTCACCTCTAAATATGTCAGTGTGTATTTCCTAAGAACATAAAGCCAGTACAGTTATCAAAATCTGGGAATTTAACATCAATCCAATGCTATTGCTTAATCCATTGTCCATCACATACCATCAACTGCCCCAATAATGTGCTTTAAAGCTTCTTCCCTGGATTCTTTTGAGCACACACACCCTTTTTTATTTTTAACTTTTTGTTTGCAAATAATTTTAAGATCTGAGAATAGTCACAAGAATACTGCAGAGAAGATTTATAGATTGTATTTAGATTCACCTACTGTTGATGTTTTTCTCCACTTGCTTTACCATTTACACAGATTCTTGCTTTCATTCTTTCCCTCACTCACTCTCCTCCCTTGTCCCTTCCTTCCTTCCTTCCTTCCTACCTTCGCCCCCTCCCTTCTTTGTCCCTTTCCCACTACGTACCACTTGCTACCACTGAAAATCTAACCTGAGGGGAAAAAATGTGTTAGCTGAGAGAAAACAGCAAAGCACAACACAGCAACCGAAGTCTGGATCCTGGGCCCCTGGTCCTGGAAAGAATACCGCAGAGAACACACAGTGGAGAATAGCAAAGCAGAGCAAGCCGACACGTGCTGCCATCCTGCACACAACAAAGGAAAACATTGCCTCGCAGGTACGGAGAAGCAATGGCCATGACCGTGCACCCAACGTACTGAGTCATGACTGCGTATGCAATGTTAATGCATGAATGGGAAGGCACCAGCAAGAGCCACAGGACCTCTGTCATATGCTTGTGTGCAGTACCAGACACGTAAGGAAAACTACCGGGGAAGGTTTGTGGAGGGCAAAGCAATTAAAAATGAAGGACTGACACAGACACAGGAGGGATTGCACATTTCTCATATCAGGCACCACAAGGCACCTACCCCTGCAGCCATCATTCCAGACAGCAGCGCACTGGAAATACTGCCTCCATGGAAAGCACCATTGAGAATGGAAGCGATGGAAAGCAGCACATGAGAAAGAGAAACTGCAAAGTGGGCTGCTCTCCACTCAGGTAAAATGGCAGACAATCCTTTCCACACAATCTCAACCATTGCAACTGCGCAAACGCAAACGGTCACTGCACTGCATCACACCCAAGGTGGAGGAATGTCTGGGTCGGTAATGGGTTTGGAAGGATCGGGGTGGGGGGGGGCACACACATTTCTGAGAGGAAGGACAAACACAGGCTCCTCACCCTGCC
>NW_006296223.1:1677203-1691984 GCF_000327345.1 Myotis davidii | reverse complement strand
TTTGGAAAAAATCTTATCTGTGTAGCATAGTATTCGCACAAGGAGTGGAAGAAAAAAGCTAGCATGCAAACCTTTCACTTTCAAAAAAGATGGCTTCTCTTTCCTCAGCTTATTTCAAACACAGTGACTGCATTTGGCATTTGAACGTCACAGGATTCAGAACATTCTTAAACAATGACGCACTGCTTTATGCTTATCACATTCACATTTAGGCAGAGCCACGCCCAGGAGGCGGTCCTAGTCAAGAAGCTAGGATGCCACTCAGTCTGACCTTTCCTGCCAGGTGCTACGGGAGTGGATCCTACTATGTTGCCAGGAACTCAAGGCCCACCCAGATGTGATGTAACTTCCTGTTACTTCGAATGAATATATACATTAAATTTACTTCCGGTGGTGAGCGTCTGTCTGTCTGTCCCTCGATCAGAGTGCAGACTGCCACACTAGGTCCCAGCTTATTCTATTTTTATGTCCCGTCTCTTTCATTTCTCAAATCCCGAGTGCCTCTACTTAAAAGAACTGGTTCACGTCTCTCTCTCTCTCTCCATGCAGGATGTGGAGAAGGGGGACCACGCCCTACATAAGTGTCTGCCCTCTGGTGGTCAGTGCCATCATAGCAACCAGTCATTCCATCATTCAGTCAATTTTCATATTAGCCTTTTATTATATAGGATTAAATTTATTTGAAACTGTACTAGAGTAAACCAATGATTCTATAAATGCCAAACACAAAGTAGCATGGTTATAGATTTGCTAATAAAGTTATTGATAAAACCTTTGCTTTTTAATGATTATTGTACAATGACATAGAGAATAATATAAAGTCCATTTTTTACAGATTTAATATATAACTTCCACTAATATATATGAATTTAAAATATTGACAATGGATTATCAGAAGTGCATATTGAGCATTAGAAATAATTTATAACGTTACAACCTGTGGACCACAGAGACCTGGAGGATTACTGCCAAAAAGCCTCACAGGGAACCATTACTCTTGGCTGCTTAGTGTACTGATAGGACACATGCTACCCCTGGGACTTCCCTGTTTAAATTTGGCTTTAAAATTTTGCAATTTTTTTCTTAGTGCAGGTTGAAATTTTTACAACATCCATTTTAATAAATGTATATAAATAGACCATAGATATTAGTATTTTTGTTAATAATAGTATTATTACTTTATTATGGTATTCACACCCCAAAGCATTAGAAGGAAATTAACCACGGGGCAGGACTGGGCGAGATGGGCCAGACACGCCCTGAAGCCAAACTCCCGTGGTGCCTCCCCAGCTGGCCGCAACTGGTGTGGCACCGAGGCTCAAAGGGCATCTGCAGAGTGAGCAGGGTCCCTCCGGCAGGTGGGGTTCCTCAGACTGGCCTGTAGGGATCAGGCTGAAACTGGCTCTCCAACATCCCCCGAGGGGTCCCGGATTGCGAGAGGGAAGTTCTCAGGTGATGCACCCTGGAATTGGGCTTCCTCCTATCTGGTTCCTGGGTGCATCACAGAACCGCTGCTGCCAAGTCACCACAGCTCAGTAGCTCCTGTATTGAGCATCTGCTCCCTGGTCGTCATTGGGTGTCATAGCTAACAGTCGGGTGGTTGGATGGTCACTTAGCCTTTTATATATATAGATTTTAAGTATGTTAAAAATGTATAATTACTTCGTTTTTGTTGTTAATCCTCACCTGAGGATATTTTTTCATTAATTTTCAGAGCGAAAGGGAAGCATTGATGTTTCAAAGAGAGAAACATCAATGTGAGAGAGACACATTGATTGGTTGCCTCCTGCATGCTCCCTAACCAGGGCTGGGGATCAAGCCTGCAACCCAGGAAATGCCCTTTACTGGAATTGAGCCTGCAACCCAGGTATTTGCCTTCGACCAGAATCGAACTTGGGACCCTTCATTCTGCTGGCCAAAGCTCTATACACTGGGCCAAACCAACCAGGACTAGTCCTAATGACTTTTAAAACTTTTTTCATAAAGATAAAGATTAAATTTTTGAGGTATTTCAGGGCCCATTGGAATAAAGTAGTCATGTTTTCAGCAATTATAATGTTTCTTAAAATTTAAACTTTGGAAAGATTATAAAATAAAATTAATTAAATATTATGACATACATTTTGAAAAATCTGGGTAAGACATCAATTAACATTAAAATAGTATATTAAATATTCATACAGGCTACAAGATTTTGTTTAATTTACAAGTATTTCATTTTTTAGGCCAACAAAATATTACATTCTAATAATAACATATGGAGCACATAATACAAAGATGTATATGTATCATACAAATACTATATCTTTACAGACCAAATGCATAATTCAAGAGTAACTCACCTTTTTTTCCTAAATACGTATTTTTACATTTTTTTGATCCTCACCAGGAGTGAGAATATTTTTTGCATTGATTTTTAAAGAGTGGAAGGGAGGAGGGAGAGAGGGGAGAGAGAGAGAGGGGAAGAGGCAGGAGAGAGGGAAACATCGATGTGACAGAGATACATCTATTGGTTGCCTCCCACATGTGCCCTGACTGGGGATGGGATTGGACCTGCAAGCCAGGTAAGTACCTTTGACTGTGAATCAAACCCGCAACCCGCTGGTGCATAGGACGATGCTCTAAACCAGTGATGGCGAACCTATGACACGCATGTCAGAGGTAACATGCGAACTCATTTTTTTGGTTGATTTTTCTTTGTTAAATGGCATTTAAATATATAAAATAAATATCAAAAATATAAGTCTTTGTTTTACTATGGTTGCAAATATAAAAAAATTTCTATATCTGTCACAGCACCAGAGTTAAGTTAGGGTTTTTCAAAATGCTGACACGCCAAGCTCAAAAAGTTCACCATCACTGCTCTAAACACTGACCAATGCTGGCCAGGGATGTATGTTCACTTTTTTTTTTATTTAAAGTAATTTAAGGTATGAGAATTTTTAGTGTTTGGAAATCTAAATTTTCAATGATAATGAAAAATTAAGCAACCATTATTGCCTACATGGACTTGTATTATTTTTTTTTTAATTCACGCCTATAAATTACTAGGCCCTGTTAGAGTCTTAGATTTCCCACTCCACTTACCAAGGAATATTCCTAGCTTTTTAATAACCTGCCTGAACTCTATACACTTGGGGACTCTTATTAGTGTTGAATTCAACACAATGACCATCAGTGGACAGACACTAGACACCAGAGCCAAAATTAGGACCCCAGACACACACATTGGACTCTGGAACCTGGACCCTATAGCAGACCACAAACCAAAACCTGGACCCCCAGCCCTGGAACTCAAACTCAAAGTGATTCTCCTGACTCAAGCACACTATGTAGCACAAAAGCCAGAAACCAGATGCCAGACACTGACAGCGGATTCTTAAGACCAGATTCCATACACCGGAATATGAATCTACAGCTACCCTTGGACACCACATAAGAACCCAGGACACAAAGCCACGCCCAAAGAGACCCAAAACCCCAGACACAAACTCGAATACATATTTGACCCAAAACCACAGACCCTGAACATATAACAGGGATCTATAACTAAGATACCATAGCCACAATCAGGACTTGGAGAGAGACACCAGACCTCAGCTGCCCAATGCAAGATGCATGAACTGAACCAGATCCTCATGTTGTTCACAAACACGTGATTCAATAAAGAGAACCCATGTCACTCTAAGTCCAAGCAGATAGTTTCACAAATACTTTTTTTCATGCCAATGTCAATGTATAAGAAAAGAAAATAATTCCAGAATTTCAAAGTTCTACCAAACCCTGCAGTGTCACACACATAAGGCTAACAGAATGAAGGAGTAATGACAATGCTTACCTTTGCTGGCAGGTGTCCATGATCTCGCGGCTGCAGCAGTGTCGGAAGTTAGCCGTGTCCCAGCCGATAATTTCACAAGACCAGCTCTTCAAAACTGTGGGAGATTTAAAAAGTAATTACTTGCCTTATACGTTGTAAATTCTAACAGCTGGGCTAATAATCAAATTAACATAATCAAATTAACAAGAGATGTACTACATCTAGTACATGCAAAAGGAAAATTCACATACAAATTAATGCCGAAGACAATAAGGTAATATTAGGAACAGGGGAAAATGGGGAACCAGGGCCTTAGATTGTGGAGGTGAAATGGGTGATATTTAGGAAAAGTGCAGAATATGTGGCATGTTAATTTTCATTAGGTAATCTCAAAACCTATAGGATGGGGGAGGGGTAAAATAAGGGTATCAAGAAACTGCTGGTAGCTCAGCTGGTGTGGCTCAGTTGAAGCCACACTAGGAGGTCACAGTTCGATTCCCAGTCAGGGCACATACCTGGGTTGAGGGCTTGATCCCCAGTGTGGATCATGCAGGAGGCAGCCGGTCACTGATTCTCTCTCATCATTGATGTTTCTATCTCTCCCTCTCCCTTCTTTGAAATTAAAATCTTTATTTTTTTAAAAGAAACTCCTGGCAAAGTTCTCTTCCTAAACCAGTTTTTTCAAACTAAATCTTTTAGAAGGAAATGGGAGAAAGAATAAAGAGAAATGACAACTGAAAAAAAAATGGAAGCTACTTGTAGGTTCTTTCTCATTTTTACTTCTTAACAATGAGCTTAACATGAGTATGCCAAATGCAAACTTTTGGTCCACTTCATTCCCACCTTTGAAAATTTAAATAAAAGTTTTACAGCCTTAGCCAGTTTGGCTCACTGGATAGCATGTTGGCCTGAGAACTGAAGGGTCCTGGGTTCGATTCAAGGGCACGTACCTTGATTGCAGGTTTAATCCCCAGGAGGGGCAGTGCAAGATAGTAGTCAATTGATGATGTTCCTCTGTCATCAATGTTTCTACTCTCTATCCCTTTCCCCTTCCTGTCTCTCTAAAAATCAATAACAAAAAAATATATTTTAATAAATTTTTTTGATTTCAGAGAGGAAGAGAGAGGGAGAGAGAGATAGAAACATCAATGATGAGAGAGAATCACTGATCAGCTGCCTCCCGCATGCCCCCTACTGGGGACTGAGCCCACAACCTGGGCATGTGCCCTTGACCAGAATCAAACCTGGGACCCTTCAGTCTGCAGGCCAACACTTTATCCACTGAGCCAAACCAGCTAGGGCACAAAAAAAATTTTTTAAAGTTTTGCAACCACAAGATTAATTCGTAGACTATTCCACATTTCATTGACATAATCATTCACTTGAGAATAAGTTACTTTAGTTCAATTGTTAAATCTCAGTTCAGCGCGGTTGGAGTGGCTCTGTGGATTGAGTGCTGTCCCAGGAACCAAGAGGTGGTTGGTTGGATTCCCAGTCAGGGCACAAGCCCAGGTTGTGGGCTCAATCCCCAGTAGGGGCATGCAGGAGGCAGCCAATTGATATGATGTTTCTGTCTCATCCATGTTTCAATCTCTCTCTCTCTTTCCCCTCCTCTCTCTCTAAAAATCAATATTACCATATTTTTTTAAAATCTTAGTTCCAGAAATGGAGATGGACATGTACTCCCAAAATGTCTTATTACTTGGCTTATATGGTGAAGAAAGCAAACTTCATATTGACTTTTTATGTGCAATCAATAATCTTCCTCTTTTAATATATATTTTTGTTGATTTCAGAGAGGAAGGGAGAGATAACATGCATATAAATACATACCCTTTAAAAATATATGAAATATATAATCAAAGAAAATATAGAATGGCAACAAAACACATAAGATGCCTAGAAATGATCATAACAAAAGTGTACACTATCTGTATAAACAAAATTTTAAAAGCTACACAATAACAGACACCTGAACAACTGGACAGCAATATCTTGGACAGAAAATATTATTGGATAGAAAAAACATAATGATGTCAATCTCTCAATGTTGACTATAAATCTATTATAATCTGAATAAAATATGAGCAACATTTTTTTAAATATTTTTATTTATTTCAGAGAGGAAGGGAGAGGGAGAGAGAGATAGATATATCCATGATGAGAGAGAATCATGGATTGGCTGCCTCCTGCACACCCCCTACTGGGGATGGAGCCCACAACCCGGGCATGTGCCCCGACCGGGAATCGAACCGGGACCTCCTGGTTCCCAGGTAAATGCTGAACCACTGAGCCATGCCAGCCGGGCATGAGCAAAATTTTTAAGAGCAAAACAAGCTGATTTAAGTTCACATGTTAAAACGAAAAATGTAAAAGAAAATTCTGGACACCTCGCACACAAAGCCACTCTACCAACACAGGGAAGCAGCCAAAATGAAGAGACAAAAAAACAGGTCACAAATGACAGAAATGGAGGAAAGCAAACTACTGGATATAGAGTTCAATACCACGGTTATAAGGTTTTTCAAAAATTTTCTAGAAACCGCCGATAAATTTAGTGAGCCCCTCAAGAAATCTAGGGAAACCCTTGAGGGTATGAAAAGGGACCAACTAGAAATTAAGCATACACTGACTGAAATAAAGAATATACGGAGATCCAACAGCAGACAAGAGGATCCCAAGAATCAAGTCAAAGATTTAAAATACAAAGAAGCAAAAAAATACCAAACCAGAAAAGCAAAAAGAAAAAAGAATCCAAAAAAGGGGTAAGGGCAGATGGTGGGGTGGAAACTGGGTGGAGGGGAGCTATGGGGGCGAAAAAGAGGAACAACTGTAATCATCTGAACAATAAAGATTTAATTAAAAATAAAAAGAAAGAAAAGAAAAGAAAATTCTGGCTTGGCCAGCGTGTTTCAGTGGTTGAGCATCGGCCTATGAATCAGGAGATTCCCGGTGAGAGCACATGCCTTGGTTGCCGGCTTGATCCATGCAGGAGGCAGCCAATCGATAATTCTCTCTCATCATTGATGATTCTTTCTCTCCCTCTCCCTTCCTCTCTGAAATAAATAATAAAAATATTTTTTTAAATAAGGAAAGAAAATTCTGAAAAAGCAAATGAATGCACAAAAGCTATCCTGACCAGATAGAACAATGTATTGTGTTATAAAGCTACAGTAATTTAAAAAATTGAGTATTGTCCTGTGAACAGTAATTTAAAAAATTGGGTAATGTCCTGTGAATAGATAAATTGATGGAACAGAATACAAAGTCCAGTGATAGATTAAAATACATATGGAAGTTTGGTATAATAAAAATATCCCCTTAGATCATTGAAAAAAATGCATTATATAATAAAAGGTATTGGAACAACTGAATGGGAAAAAATATTGAACCACAAGCAACTTATTTCACTCATAACTAGTATAAAACCTGAAAGCTACCTAAAACATAAGGGTACAAAGAGATCAAACGTGAAAGAATGGAATAAAGATATATTAAGCAAACAGTAGTAAACCAAATAAAAAATGATGATAACACACGAGACTTGAAGGCAAAAAGGATTACTATGAATAAAGAGCACTTCATATCAATAACTTTATTTTACCAGGAAGATCCAAATTCACAAGCACTTCATAACAAAATTAAAGTACATAGAACAGAGATACAAGGGAAATGAGATAAATTTAACACACCTCTCTCATTCAGAGATAGAGCATACCTCTTTCAGAACCAATAGCCTCCCACAAAGACTCCAGTAAGGATGTAAAAAAGTTCAACAACCTGAGCAGCAAACTGTATTCAACCTTCGGATAACCCACTATACCCAACAACCTTTCCTGCTAAAGGCATGAAGATGTTATTCCCAAGGAAAGGCACTAAAGTGTTATTCCCAAATTACACACGAGGTGGCAGCAAAGAATCATAATTGGAAATTTTTTTTAACGCTCCATACAAGTTTCAAAAGATTGAAATTACACAAATTATGTTTCTTGCTCTACTACAGGTTAATCAGTAAATCAGTAACAAAAGGTAAATAGAAAGTTCTTACTTTTAAAAGTTCTGAAATACACTCCTAAATAACATTTCATTCAGCACTTAGACATGGCCCACTATAGCAGCGGTTCTCAACCTGTGGGAACGACCCTTTCACAGGGATCGCCTAAGACCATCGGAAAACACATATATAATTACATATTGTTTTGTGATTAATCACTATGCTTTAATTATGTTCAATTTGTAACAATGAAAATACATCCTGCATATCAGATATTTACATTAGGATTCATAACAGTAGCAAAATTACAGTTATGAAGTAGCAACCAAAATAATTTTATGGTTGGGGATCACCACATCATGAGAAACTGTATTAAAGGGTCGCGGCATTAGGAAGGTTGAGAACCACTGCACTATAGCCACCCCCTTTTCCTGAAGACCTGCACTACAGTGTTATTCCCAAGATGAACATGAGATGGCAGCAGAGGTACACTTATTTTTTAAGTGACCATTTGTACTATAAGCAAATTTCAACAAACTTCAAAGAATTAAAATTACATGCAGTACTAGAGGCCTGATGCACAACATTCGTGCAATTGGGGGGGCAGGGTGGTCCCTCACCCTGGCCTGTGCCCTTTCACAGTCCAGAACCCCTCGGGGGATGTCCGCCTGCCCGCTTAGGCCTGCTCCGACGGGGGTGGTGTGGACTGCGAGAGGGCGGGGGCCAGGCTGAGGGAATCCCCTGCCCCCCAGTGCATGAATGTTGTGCACCAGGTCTCTAGTAAAATATAAAGTCCTTAGCTCTGCTGCAGAGGCAGGAGAGGCTCCCACCACTGCTGATGCGCTCGCCAGCTGTGAGCCCAGCTTCTGGTTGACCAATGCTTCCCCCTGTGGGAGCGCACTGACCACCAGGGGGCAGCTCCTGCATTGTGAGTCTGCTCCCTGATGGTCAGGGCACGTCATAGCAACCCTTCATTCCACCATTTGGTAGATTTGCATATTAGCCTTTTATTATATAGGATGTTACTTGTTGTCAGTGTAATGAATCTAGTCTAGAAATCAGAAACAGAAGGTACCTAGAAACTCCTTATTTTTAATGTTATGAAATACAATTCTAAGTAAACCAAAAAATACATCATAATTCAAGTTAGAATATAATTTGAACTGAATGGTAATGCTACATATCAAAACTTATTAAAACATGTGTACCCATTTTGAACTTTAGAAATAAAAGTTGAAAAATTTACATGTTTTGCATCCAGATTAAGAACCTAAAATAGTAAATTAAATACAGAGAAAACAGAATAAAGGAAATGTGTGCATGTAGCGATGTCTGACGAGGGATGTACTAAAAATGATAGCAGTTTTTTTAGCTCTTGGGGTAGAATTTTGAATTAATTTTATTTTTCCCCATTAAGTAAACTGCTCAAAGCCATTTTTACTTTAGGAAATAATGTTCTAGAGGAAAACACGGCTTTGTATACTTTTTTTTTCCCCTAAGCCTCAACCGGGGATATTTTTCCATTGATTTTTAGAGTGAAAGAGAGAAGGAAAGACAGAGAAATACTGATGTGAGAGAAGCACATTGATTGGTTGCCTTCCTCACACACCCCAACCCGGGCCTGAGCAGGGGAGGAGCCTGCAACTGAGGTTCCTTCCCTTGACTGGAATCAAACCCAGGACCCTTTAGTCCACAGGCTGATACTCTATCCACTTAGTCAAATCGGCTAGGGCTAGAGGAAAACACAGGATAATTTATAAATAAACTAGATTTAAGACAACACAAGTCTTTCCTTTGCTCACCAAGCCTGGTCTCTTAGTCTAAAGAGAATAAAAACTCTTTCTAATTATTTAACCCAAAGTGGCTCCTTCCATAATTTACACTTCATGTGCAATTCCAGCAGTTCTGAGGGAGGGAACTCCTAAGCTTTGGATCCCTGGAATTTATCTGAGCCTGGTTCTAACATTTACAAGCAATGCTCTTGTTTGTTTAATATATTTTTATTAATTTCAGAGAGGAAGGGAGAGGGAGAGAGAAATAGAAATCTATAATAATAAAGGCGTAATATGCTAATTGGACTGGACAGTCACTGGACATCCTTCTAGTGGGGTCCAAGGCATAGGCCGTTAGGGATGATCAGGCTGTCAGGAGAGAACAGTTAGGAGCAATCAGGCCAGAAGGGGAGAGTAGTTAGGGGCGACCAGGCGCCCCCTCCTCAGGGCTACACCTCCCTCCCCTCAAGTTCAAGCGGCCTCTCGCCTCCATTCCCACTCTGCCCGCACATCCTGGCGGGTCTTTGGGCTCCGGGTGCACAGCAAGGCCCCTCACATACATGAGAGTCAGAGGCCCTGCCTTCAGGAGAGGCTGAAACAGAAAGAACAGTGGGTACACAAGGCATTCGGAGCTCGGGGCCTTCCAGTCCTTGCAAAATGACATGAGCAGGCGCTTTATATCTGAGCCTGGTTCTAACATTTACAAGCAATGCTCTTGTTTGTTTAATATATTTTTATTAATTTCAGAGAGGAAGGGAGAGGGAGAGAGAAATAGAAATCTATAATAATAAAGGCGTAATATGCTAATTGGACTGGACAGTCAAACGGCCTTCTGGAAGTCCTTCCGGATGACCTTCCGGATGAAGCTGGGGCTGTGAGGGTCATGCCCCTTGCATGAATTTCATGCTTTGGGCCTCTAGTATTTACATGAGAGTCAGAGGCCCTGCCTTCAGGAGAGGCTGAAACAGAAAGAACAGTGGGTACACAAGGCATTCGGAGCTCGGGGCCTTCCAGTCCTTGCAAAATGACATGAGCAGGCGCTTTAGAAGATGCTATTCCTACTATGCTCACTAGGGGGCAGCAGAGAAGAGCATTTTCTTGGCAGGAAGGGGGCGGGGCCAAAGGGTCTTTCTGCGTCCTGCTCCTCCATAAAGATCAAGATTCCAAGTATCAGGTGGCAAAACGGTGATCCCTTCATAAGGAATGTGAATTGCCTGTGACACCAGTATTCTTTAGATTGGTAAATGCATGAACAAACTCCTTTCTAGAAATATGCTTTCTCATAGTACAATTTCTTATGTTCCACAGGACATGTTTGCTAATAGTCCCAATGTCTTTAGTTCCTCTATAAGATGAAGCAAAGCATGAATAAATCTATGTTCGGTAACCCCACTCCTCACCCAAACTCTCACTACATTACAACACACAATAAACTACAACACACACCGTTTCCCACACCAGCCACCCCCTGCTGGTCCTCTGTAGGCGACACTCGTTCTGCCTCATGGTTTGTGGAGAGACCTCCCGTCTATGGAGGTGCCCCTATGTGTCTGCTGAGGCACATGGAGCGGCCTCGGGGACACGGTGCCACCTGAGCAGCGGGCAGTGTCTCCGCCTGCTTCCTGGGCTTCCTGGGCTTCCGGGCTGCACTGCGGGGCAGTCACTGGACGCCACAGCCTCCACAGGCTCAGAGAGGAGACGGGGCGCTCCCTGCAGAGAACATGACCCTCTGGGAGCCGATGCCATGAGGACCTGCTGTAGGCATGTGGGGATCTGCACACGGTTCCCCCTTCATCTTCCCTAACATTAAAGAGGAGATAGAGAGGCCCCACACCAGCCCCCCCCGCGGGTCATCTGCAGGCGACACTCGTTCTGCCTCACGGTTTGTGGAGACGCCTCCGGTCTATGGAGGCGCCCCTACGTGTCTGCTGAGGCACATGGCGCGGCCACGGGGACACGGCGCCACCTGAGCAGCGGGCAGTGTCTCCGCTGCTTCCTGGGCCTCCGGGCTTCTGGGCTGCGCTGCGGGGCGGTCACTGGACGCCACACCGCAGGCTCCGCGGGGTCAGAGAGGAGACTGGGTGCTCCCTGCAGAGAACATGACCCCTGGGAGCCGATGCCATGAGGACCCGCTGTCGGCATGTGAGGATCTGCACACGGTTCCCCCTTCATCTTCCCTGACGTCTGAGGACGGGGAGGAGGTAGAGAGACGCGGACTCGCAGTCCCGGGACCAACATTGTTTGCGTCCGTCCGGGAGGGTGCTCCACCCACTGAGCCACACAGCCATGTTCTTACAGCTCAAACACATCGCCCTTGTTTTAGGGAGCGTCCATTACAGCGGGGACAGGGACGCACAGAAGAACTTGGCCCAGAAGCAGCCACAGGGGAGCCTGGGAGGGCGGCTGTGACTCTAGAACGAGCTGAGCGGCGGCTGTGGCTCCGGAGAAAGAAAAGTCACAGCGACGAGGGGACCCGCCGGGAGCTGCCTCACCTGAGGCCCAGCCGCTCCTCACAGCCGGCGGCCTCGCCTCACGCCCTCCGCACCCCTGGCCTCACATCTCAGGACCTGCCGCGCTGCTCCCAGGCCACACTCACCTCATGTCCGCCAGCCGCCTGCCTCCTGTCCTGAACCCCGTGCAGCTCCAGTTGGGCCACCTCCCTCGCTCAGGTTCAGGGACCTCTCACCTCCATTCCCGCTCACGCACATCCAAGTGGGTCTTCAGCTCCCGGTGCACAGCTAGGCCACGCCCCCAAATTCCAGCTCAGCGCTAGCAGCAAGCCCTGCCCCGCCCCTACTCCACCCTGGCCCCGCCCACAATCCACCCTGGCCCCGCCTCTCCATTTAGGAAAAAGCCTTGCCGGAAGCTTTTTTTGGTTAATCCTGGCCCACGGACATTTTTCCTTTGATTTTTGGGGAGCGTGGAAGGGAGAGGGAGAGACAGAGAGAAACATCTGTGTGAGAGAGACATTGATTGGTTGCCTCCTCATGTGCTCCCCAACCAGGGTTGAGGATCGAGCCTGGAACTGAGTGAGGTACGTGCCCTTGACCAGAATCGAACCTGGAACCCTTCAGTCCGTGGGCCAATGCTGTTTGTACTGAGCCAAATCGGCTAGGGCACAACCCAATCTTTTTGTTTCTTGTTTGTTAATCCTCACCCAAGGATATTTTTTTCAAGTGATGTTTTTAGAGTGGAGGGGAGAGAGAGAAAGAAACATCAATGTGAGAGAGATGCATAGATTGGTAGCCTCCTACATGCACCTCGACCAGGGCTGGAGATTGAACCTGCAACCCAGGTACATGCCCTTGACCCGGAATCGAACCTGCAACCCCTCAATGAGCAGGTCGATACTCCAACTACTGAACCACACCAGCCAGGGCTACACAACCCAATCTTAAAATGAGCAAAGGACATGAATAGGCAGTTGTCCAAAGAAGACACACAAATGACAATCACTTGGAAGGTTCAACTTTATAATTATTGAAAAGGAAAACCACAATGAGAGAAGCCTGTTCTCATACACACTTTGATGAATACAATAAAGAAGTTGATGTTTTGACGAGTATGTGGAGAAATTGGAGCCTTCTTACATTGTTGATAGGAATACAAAATAGTGCAGCCTCTGTGTAAAATAGTTTAGTGTGTGTTCAAACAGTTAAAAATAGTTACCTTTTAACTCAATTCCACTTCTAGTTATATACTCCCAAAACTTAAAACAGATGTTCAACACAAAATTTGTTCATGAATGTTTGTAACAGCCTTATTCCCAATAGCAAAATGGTGGAAACAACCTAAACATCCCCCCACAGAAAAACGGATAAACCAAATGCAGTCTCTCCATAGAATACAATATTATTCCTTCGTAAACAGGGAAGATAAATGCAAAATGGTGCAGTTGCCGCAGAAAACAGGGTGGCTCACTGAAAATTAAATATAAAATCAACACACACTACAGCAATTCCACTTCTGGGTGTACGCCCCACAGAAGTGAAAACAAGGACCTGCACAGAGACGCACAGCCTTGGTCACCACCGTGCGATCCACAGCAGCAGGAGGTGTTGGTGGGTGGGGAAGGCATCTGTAAGAAAGGCAGGACAGAGGTCAGCCAGCACTCCCACCGGAACCAGGCCTGGCCGCCACAGAAGAGCAGTACAGGGTCTGGCCCAACAAAGACGTCAAGCCAAGCTCTCAGCTTGTAGGAGGCACAGTGCATGCAAGATGAAGACAGCGTGGGGGGCCCCCTCTCCCTGGGTAACTCGAGAGCAAATGCAGTATTTGCAAATATCCAGAGGGCCATCCTGGACACCCTCCTCCATATCCAAGCTATAACCAACTCCTGGCACTTTTCCCTCTCAAATCGCTCCAGTCCACCACCCCAGTACCACACTGGGCAGCAGCCTCCTCACGGGACCCCCTCTCCTTACCCCTTCAGGGAGGATTTTGCTCTCAGGATAGAAATCAAGATCCCCACCCCCCTCATGGCCTGTTATGTCTTGCATGCTGTGGCCCTCCTGTCGTTCCAAGGTCGCCTGAGACCCCTCCTCCTGTAGCTTTCCTTCACTATGGCCTCATGAGCCTTTCAGCTCCAAAACACTTTCTTGCCTGACGGCCTTGGTGTGGGGCTTCCCCCTGGATGGCGTCTACTCAGCCCCTAGACTTCCCAGTCCTGAGGCCTCTTCTCCCGCCTCCTAGCGCATTTCCTTCGGAGGGTCCTCCGGAACGTTCTTGTGCAGGCACTTGGTTCACGCCTGCCTGCCCACCGGGCGCTCAGCTCCACGAGGGCAACTCCGCTTTGCTCTCGGCGGTAGCTCAGTCCCTGGAAGGAATGGCTGGCCTGGCGCACACCTGCTCCGCACAGATCCTTGCTGACAGAATCCAGGGATGCACCTGGGCTGGCGGTGCCGAGGGAAGGCTAGGCTCCCTGCTCACCCAGGCTCCGTGGCGGCTGTCTCGATTCATGGTTAATAGCAAATGTCGCCGCATAGAAAAATGAACTCAAATTCACCCACCGGAGAACTGCAAACTTTAGAACTCTCCAGTCACGTGCCTCCCGCCCCTGTAGCGTCACCCTCCACCACTCTCCTGAAGGCGGTGGCCAAGCCAGGGGTCCCTGGGCTCAGCGGCAGCCTCCGCACCTGTGCCCCAACGCCCACAGGGGGCCTTCCCTGGGGTCCTACCCCCACGCCTCAGGCCCGCTG
>NW_006296223.1:1658272-1676870 GCF_000327345.1 Myotis davidii | reverse complement strand
AGGCAGAGGATCGGGAGGACCGGGCCTGCCTCTGCTGGGGGCCTGTCACTGGGATTCAGTGATGGCGGCCCAGGCTACAGAGCGCCGTGTCTTTGACAGAGTCTGACGTCGGTCATACGACACGGGCACTGCGTTGTCTCCCTGTTTTACAAATGAGAAAACTGTGTGTAGAAAGCCTGTATTCTCTCTCCGGGTGGGAGTGGGCGGTGGGGCCCTGAGCGTGTGTCTGTGGTAAGGAGATGACAGAGTCAACCACTCTGAGGGGGTCGTGGTGGGGTGAGAGATTACGACCCGCTGATTCAGCGGGTGTGGGCCAGGTGGTGGTGAATAGAGAAGGAGTACCTGTGTCCTCGGGCCCCTCTCACCCGCTCCTTCTCTCCCCTGTCCATACAGATAGCCCCCTCCCCTGAGCTGAGCCAGGAGCCAATGGCCAGGGACAAAGCCAACCCCTGTGAGGTGGACCAAGAGAAATATGATGCTGATGACAACGTGAAGATCATCTGCCTGGGGGACAGCGCTGTGGGCAAGTCCAAGTATGCTGGGAAATTGGGGGAGAAAGGCAGGGCCCAGAGTGGGTCTGAGCTCTCAGAAGTTCTCTGGAGGCACAGTGGAGCACAGCTTCTGTGGGAGTCATGAGAGTAGTTTGGCTGGAGCCCAGATGTGCACTGGGGAAATGGGGAGACTAGGGGATCACATCAGCACCTGTGGGGGCTCAAGTCATAGGACTAAGGAAGTTGAGCTTTTCCATGAGTACTGGCAGACGGTGTGGAGCAGGTCACCCTAGAGATCACTGGAGCAGTCCAGGCTGAGGAGGGAGAACTGGGGTGTTCCTGTATGTGGTTGTGGACTGAGAGACTGAAGTTGGAGGAAGTGTGACAGATGTGACTAACACAACCAGTGACAGACTGGGTAAAGGTAGTAAAAATGCTTTCTCCGGGGGACTCACTGAGCTCAAAGAGTGAGTAGAAATCACAACTAAGCATGCTCAACGTAAAGACTGGCTTAATTTTTAAAAAATATATTTTAGAGAGAGAGAGAAAGAAACATCAATGATGAGAGAGAATCATTGATCGGCTGCCTCCTGCACGCCCTCTACTGGGGATTGAGCCCAAACCCCGTCATGTGCCCTTGACTGGAATTGAACCTGGAACCCTGCAGTCTGCAGGCTGATGCTCTATCCACTGAGCCAAATTGGTTAGGGCAAGGTTGGCTTATTTTTTAACTGATGTCAGTACCTATGTGCACAAGATTGGAACGGAGGCTCTGGCACCTTCTCTCCAGGAGCTGTGATCCTAGTTCTCACCTGTCTTGGGCTAGCAAGGGCACACATCCATTTCTGCCTTCACAGAATGAGGGTGGACCTGCCCCAAACAAATGTCTTGTGTAATCTTCCCTCCCAGGTGCTCCAGAACCACATTGTTGTCCACCTTTATCTTTGACTAACAAGGCCTTGGACTTGAGTAGCTGTGAATGAGTCTCTGGGGATTTGCTGGTTCTCAGGCTGTCTTCATGAATTCATGCCCACAGCACCCAGTGCAGCTCTCATTTAGTCTGATGTGATCCCATTTGTTTATATTTTCTTTTGTTGTCCAAGGAGACATATCCAAAAACAAAAGTCAATATATGTAGGTGGCCTAGTTTCTTTCTTTCTTTCTTTTTTTTTTTTTTTGGCATGTTATCTATGCAGTTTTCCCAACACCATTTATTGAACAGACTGTTTTTACCCCATTGTATGTTTTTGCTTCCTTTGTCACTTATTAATTGACCATAAAGGTGTGGGTTTATTTCTGGGCTCTCTATTCTGTTACATTGATCTGTGTGTCTGTTTTTATGTCACTAACATACTGTTTTGATTACTATGGCCTTGTAGTATAATTTTATATCAGGTAGCATGATTCCACCAACTTTGTTCTTCTTTCCCAAGATTGCTGTGACTATTCAGGGTCTTTTGTGGTTCCATATAAACTTTAGGGTTATTTGTCCTAATTTTGTGAAATACGCCATTGGTCTTTTCATGGGAATTGCATTGACATTATAGATTGTTGCGGGAAGTATGGACTTTTTAATGGCGTTAATTCTTCCTAGTGTTGGGTCCTTATTTATATCTTCTATTTCTGTGCTGAAAAGTAGTCCACTGTTGAGACTTGCTATATTTTTCATTTACTTCAAGCACATCTGCACTTGCTCAGTGGTGCGTTTTTATGAAGCTGCTTTATCAGCCTTGTCAGATGATTGCAACATCTGGCTTGTCATAGTGTTGGCGTCTGCTGATAGTCATTTTGCATTCTGTTGGAGAGTTTCCTGGTTCTTGGTATGATGAATGATTTTCTGCTGAAACTGGGACATTTTGAATATTGTGTTATTTAAACTTCTGTCTGAGTTGGCTTCCTGTGGTGCTCTTCACTGGGGAAGGAGGAGGGGCTGCACCACCCCCACCCACCGCCTCTGACTGTGAGGTCTCAGCTGACACTGTGCGGGGAGGGAACCTCGTTACCCTCTGCAGGGAAGAAGTCCACTCTCTACCTGGCCTTGTGGGACACTAGTTACAGTCTCAAAAGCATGGAAGTCTGCTCGGCTCCTCACTCAGCCTTTGCTTGTGGGGGTGAGGGCATGGCTGCAATATGCCATGGTGTTTGGAAGGTGGTTATAGTCTAGATGTTTTTTTACCTAGGCCCTGGGGATGCAGAAATAAACTAAAAATTCAAAAATTACTTCCATGTGCATCCCACTCTATCTGAGAGATATCATAAGTAAAATATGTATGTTTCCATTGGTGCTACCTGCGGGGCAGCGAGGCACTGCAAGGTGAGATAGAACTTGCCTGCTCATCATAAATATGATCATCAGGGAAGGTCTCATTGCTCAGGTGACCTTTGACCAAAGCCTGGAAGACCTGCAGATTGTGGGGGAAACAGATTTCAGGCTGGGGATACAGCCTTCCTGGCCTCAAGCTTCCCATTTATAACGCAGTGGTGACTGCGGTGTCCACAGTGCAGAGGTGGAGATAGTGGATCTCCGAGCCTCACAGGACTGGTGCACACAGCAGCGTGAGCTGTTAGGTCATGGAGGTTAGTCATGTAAGTCCCAGGTTCCATGCGTGAAGAAGGAGGGATGGCACTAACTAGGTCCCTCGGCAGAATCAGATCTAGTTGGTTACACAAGTTCAGTTTTAGATTGGTTGTGTTTACTATGGTCCACACAGATCTCCAGCATAGACACACGCAGAGCTCAGGTGACGGGTCTTTGCTTCTTCAGCTCGCGTTGCTGATCAGCTGCTGTGGTGCCTGCCGTGGGCAGAGCAGCTGTGTGTGCTGGGAACTTCAGGGGAGTCAGGAAGAGGGAGGTCCTGGGCATCATCCTTAAAGGGAACCTGTGTGGCTGAGGATCGAATGGGAGGGGCCACAGGTGACTTCAGCTTGTGGCCCCTGGGGGGGACGTGCCTGACCATCGTGCACGTTCTCCTTACAGACTCATGGAGAGATTTCTCATGGATGGATTGTATCCTTCAAGGTTTGAGATGCTGCATATATTGGGCCTTACTTGTATTTGGATTTGCTATATATTAGGAGGGTGGTAGAGTGGCTAATAGTGCCTGCCAAAAGCCTGGATCCCTGTGCAAATCACTTTACCTATCTCACCTCAAAGCTTGGGCTCCTGATATTTAATAATTCTCTGGTGTGAATGAGCTCTATGAAATATGAGCTGCCAGCCCCACCCTCTCCCCATGAATCATTCGTGCTGCAGGTTGGGAGTGAGACCTGCCTGGCAACCAGGATAGTTTACAAAGCTTCCCAGGTGAACCCACTGGGAACTGTGGGTGAGGGAGTTGGGGCGTTTCTTGCCTCACCTTCCATCAGGTCTCCCTTACACCCACCCACCTGCATGTCCTGTGTCCCAGGGGTGACTGCCCACGTCTTGCTGCTTCAGGAAGGGGTACCTGCAGGGGTCCTGTTGGGGTTTCACACACAGGCCAACTACAGTTCACAGCTGGTCAGCTGTCTGGCTTGTGGTAGCTTTCTTCCCTGAAACGGTCATATGGATAAAGTAACACGTGGCGCTGCTTATGACAGCCTATCTGTGAAGTTCCGTTCCAGGGGTCCCCTCGGACCCAGGTGGTCCGGACACACTGCCGGGCTCTCCCACTCGTCCTCGCCCATGGAGCTGGTGCCAGAGATACCTGAGGCAGATTCATTCCATTTAAAATCGAAATAATGCCAGAAAGAAAAGAAGAGAAAGAGCCCATTCTGTCACACCAACCTCTCCCCTTTTTGTTCACCTTTGCTCCTTAACCTGACCACAGTCAGCCCCAGCAGCTATCCACGTATGCCCTGACCCTGTATAAGCACACAGCTACTGTGGATGGCAAGACCATTCTTGTGGGTGAGCAACACAATTACTCCAACTCTCAGGCAGGGGGTGGGGGGTGGAAGGGAGACAAGGTCTGAGGGAGAGAATCCAGTGGGAGGAAATGAGACCCCAGCAGGGATGCAGGCGCGGGGTGGCAGGAAGGCCACCTGCTGAGAGCCTGGGGGCCTGCGAGGGGAGGAAGATGCAGGGGCTCATTTCCAGTGCTCTGACCTCCTGTTCTGATGGAGCCAGCATCCAGACATAACAAACATGGCCTGAAAATTCTCTTCCACAAAGGGCTCTGACTTACCGTGAGGTGACAACCTTCCCCTTGGCCAGGCCCAACATCCTGCCTAAACGTGTTCACCATCTGCAGTCACCACACAGGGGGACATGGGGGTGGGAGGAAGCTTCTCCTTGGGGCTTCCTGTCTGCATTCTCCATCCTCCTGGCCCTGTGCCTCCTCTCATCCACCCACACACACACAGGTGTGCACAGGCCTCTCAGCTCAGCCAGGCTTCCTGGGTCCTGACAGCACGCTGGGTGGACTCCATGTCCCCCATGCTTCCGCGCAGACACCTCCGTGGAGATGCTCAGGGTCCCTGCCCTCCAGCCTGTCAGACAGTCAGAGCTGTGTTCACATTGCAGACTTTTGGGACACGGCGGGCCAGGAGCGGTTCCAGAGTATGCATGCCTCCTACTACCACAAGGCCCACGCCTGCATCATGGTATGAGACCTGCTGGGAGGTGGGCGACGACTCTGGGCAATTCTAGCCTGGGGGGGAGGGGCAAGGGGCCCAGCAATACTGAGGGGGCTCCTGAGGTCTCCCATGACCATCCCTGGTGGTGCTCACTAAGGACAGACGCTGTGGGGCTGAAAGGAAAGCAGTTCTCAGGGGACTTTCCCTCCCAAACCAGCCCTTTCCTCTCCCTCCCAGCCTTCATCTCGCTGTCTAGAATAGTATCCTGAGGTGCCCCCTGCAGCCCAGGCTGGGGTCATAGTGTCACAGCAGGACAGGAAACAGCACTGGGAAGAGCCAGGACATGAGAGATTTGTGTCAGCCTGTCAGCCACTGTCCTTCAGGACCTGCCCATGAACTCTCTGGTCCTACTCTCCCTTAAGTACAAAAGCCCTTGAAATTTTCCAGAATTTTAGCTAATGTCTGCAAGGGGACAGAAGAGGGTGGCAAGGTGAGGCAGTGAGGGCAATATCATGCCAGGAGTCACACATGACCCTGGAGAGCTGGGAAGGTGGGTCCCAGCCGCTCTGCCTTAGTTCAGCCCTGGCCCTTGGTGCTCAGAGCTCACTTCTCTTTTCTCTCTGGGAGTGACCTCCCCTGGCCTCTGACACACCTCCATGGGCTCCTCTTGCACCCTCTTCTGAGGCTTGGCGTGCAGTCCCTCCTGCTGCATGGCCTGGCAGGTAGAAAGCACCTATCTCTGATGACCACAAGGGGATCCCATAGTCCCAGAGGGAGCTGGGGTTCCACCCTCACCTTGAACCTCTGACAGGAGGGCTCCTCATCCCAGCCAGCTCCTTGGCTCCCACAATGAGGAAAGGAAGCTCCAGAAATAAGACCTGGGAAAATGTGACTGTTGGATGGTGATCACAGGAGGCAGCCTGGTATGAAGCAGGAGTTTTGTCACAAGAATGCTTTACAAGAAGTCTGTTGGGATTTCAAGACAACCTGGTCACTTGTTGGCATTGGTCCTGGGAGAACCATGGATGAGCCTCCCCGGTGGACCTCCTGCTGTCTTGGATGTGACAGCTGCTGATCTACACCTGCCGCGTGCACGCAAGGCCTGGTCCTGGTCCATGTAGCTCCCACGAAAGGCTGGGCCATCTAGAAGTAATAGCAGCCATTCCAGCGGGAGACAGGCTTGTCGTCACATTCCCTGTTGTGTGGGGTGGTTCAGGGCAGTGAGTTTATTCCAGAGGACAGACAGCTTGGAAGCAGGAGGCTGGCCTCCAAGGGGCTTGAGGGTCCCTGCACCGCAGCTCGAGGCATTAAGGCAAATCTGAGGTGCTCACACTTCCTGCTGGTATTTTAAAGTAGGTAAAAACTACGAGTTTCAAAAAGTTAATAAAATTAAAAGCTAAAAAATAATAAAATGTAAAAATTAACTTTTAAAAGTTTGCAATACAAAGTGAACAGAAGGTTAAAGGCTTAGAGTTTAAAGTAAAAAATAGTATCTAAAGTGAACTTCTGGAAACACTTTACATTATTACGAAGGAATTTTAAAACACTTTCAGCAATAAAAATAATAGACTAAGGAAAAAGTTTACAGTTTTTTACAAACTGTTGATTAGTAAGGTGATACAACATGGTTAAAATAGATAAATTAGGTGACAAGATGGAAAAAAAGATTTTTAAAACCACTTTGATACTGGGGGCTTTCCGGAGAAGGGCGGGAACAGGTACAGCCTCTGGTCAGAGAGACTGCAGCTGAGCAGGGGCCCAGTCCCAGTTCCCAAGCCTGTGACGTGCACCAAGCTCACTGCCCGTGTGGGCAAGTTGCCTGGGTGGCATATGGAGACGTTGACACACCCAAGCTACTTCTCTGCTTATTGCAGGTGTTCGATGTGCAGAGGAAAGTCACGTATAAGAACCTGGGCACCTGGTACACGGAGCTTCGGGAGTTCAGGCCAGAGATCCCGTGTGTCGTGGTGGCCAATAAAATCGATGGTAGGGCCACCCCTGGGTCTGGGGTCAGCAGTTCACGGGGACCCACCACAGGTTTCTTCCAGTTTTCCAGGGCCATGAGTCTTCAATGATTCATCCTTCCCAAGACACAGCCATTGGTTGAAGGCCCTCACTCCCTTCCCAGTAAAGAGCCCACTTTCTGGAATGGGGCTGCCGGTGACCCACCCTGCAAACCCCTCTGTCTTTCCCTGGATGGGCAGGCCTGTCTCCTACCTTCTCTCTACAGCTGACATAAAGGTGACCCAAAAAAGCTTCAATTTTGCCAGGAAGTTCTCCCTACCCCTGTACTTTGTCTCAGCTGCTGATGGCACCAACGTGGTGAAGGTAATACTGGTCTGCAGAGGTCAGACAGCCAGGTGGTGAAGGACAGGGAAACCACAAGAGAAGGACTGGCAGAGGGGGTGGGCACTGGGGCTAACAGGTAGGGGTCCCTGTGGCATTGACAGAGGGGAGCTGATGGGCCCATGGGTGGAGTCAGGCTGATGGGAAGAAAGGAAATTGAGGGGTGACTTTGCTGATATTGGACTTAAGTGTTGTGTGGACTTAAAACCTGGCCAGTGGGTCCAAGGCAGGCAGAGCCCAGGTCACTGGTACCCATGGCCATGTTTTCCTTCTTCCCCAGCTCTTCAACGACGCAATTCGATTAGCTGTGTCCTACAAGCAGAATTCCCAGGACTTCATGGATGAGGTTTTGCAGGAGCTTGAGGTAGGTCAGGCCCGTGTTAGGGGGGATCCCAAAAAGGCTTCTCTTCAGAGGGTATGGAGCATAAGCCAACAGAGTGGCTCTTGCAGGCAGTACCTGCTGGCACATGCACCACCGTGGATGTATCGCCGCAGGCGGGCAAGCATAGGGCCAGGCCTCACCTGAAACCTTGTCCACAGAACATTGATTTGGAGCAAAAGGAAGAGGATCTGCCAGACCAAGAGCAGTGTGGCAGCACCAAGAACCTGCCTCCCTCCTGAGCCCGAGGATGCCTCTCCCCTCACAGCTCCAGCTCCGAACTGAGAAACTTCATGACCTTCCATACCCAATCCTCTACAGCCACCCCCTGTGCTGAAGGACAGGGACAGGGCATCACCATCCAGACCTTGACCAGGATTGGAGATCAATCCCTCTCTAGGGTTGGACAGAGAAGAGAATCTTGGAACCTGCTTCGTGTGTCTTTTAAATAAAAGGAAATTTTGGTGTTTTTTATTGTCTCCCAGAACAGTTAAAAGCCCAACTTCAGCATGAGACATTCCTTCCCATTCCAAGCAGTGGTGGGACGTGGTGCCCGGGCAGCCAGGGCATAGACATGCCCTTCTCTCCAGTACCTGTGGCTCACTGATGTGCTTAGTGATCATCTTGTACGTCATTTCCACTGTATTTTTTATGTTTTCCTTTTACAATAAAGGTTGGATTACATAACCATTGAACACGTGCGTGTTTTGTGGGTCTGGTTTTCACTGGGCCAACAGCATGAAAGAATTTGCAGGTCTCCAGCCGCCATAGTGCAGGAGACTGCCCTGATGTCTGGGGTCACCCAGGTTAACTCTGTACTTACTGGGATAAAGACCACTCACTGCCACTGAGTGTTTTAAAAAGAATGAGTTTGGGGGGGTGGGGGGGAGATGGGGAAAGAACAAACTTTTCCTCTCTAAGTTACAGATCCTTACTACGATTTCTATTTAAGAGATTAAAGCTGAACAAGGATTTACAGGAATGTGTTACTCTGGTGAGGTGGGCTTTTTAAAAACAATAAAAACAAAATACCCTTGAGTTACTGTAAATAACAAGTATTTTTTAAATGTAATGACTTTATTGAGATGTATTTCAAATACCCTAAGGCTCACCATTGATATTGGTTCTACATAACCATTGTGCATCAGGGTCCTTCCAGGCAGAGCCTGAGGAGCCACCTCCTCACTAACTTACTGGGGCAGTTCTCTCAGAAAACCAGTGGGCTAGAGCAAGGCAGGAGCAGAAGCAGAAGCTGAGCAGGTGTGGGCTCAGCAGGGCCAGCTTTCATCTCCCTGCCCTCCTGCTCAGGGATGCTCTGCAGGACAAGCTGCCCCACAGATCCCACATGAGACCAGGGTTTTGTCCAGTCATCCATGGGAGCAGGGGGTGGAGAGGTGGCTCACAGCCCCAGGCCAAGCACAGCAGCTCTGAGTTACCAGCACAAAGCAATTGTTCTGCAGGTTGCCAGCAACGTCCACACCACTCACCCTGCTGTTGCTCAGATCCACCTGCTTTGTAAAGTTCATTCTGTCTTGACTGATGCAAGAAACGCCACCCTCAAAATTTTTTTGGTAATAATTTATTGAATTGGAATTTACATAACAAAACCATTTTAACCCTTTGAGTGCCACCTGTCAATAAAGAGTGAACTACTAGCATCTAATAGTGACTGCAGGAGGAGCGCAATAGCGCTCCCGGCACTTTTGGCGAAAGACAGGAGGAGTGCGATCATGCTCCCTGGTACTCTAAGGGTTAAAGTAAATAATACAGTGCCATTTATACAGTTACAATGTTGAGCAACTCTTACCTCCAGTTCTAAAACATTTCCATCTCTTAAAAGTAAAACCCTTTACTCATTAAGTCATTTCTCCTTCAGCCCCTGGCAAGTACAAATCTGTATCTGTCTCTATAGATTTATCAATTCTGGACATTTCATATAAATGGAATGATACAATATGTCACCCTTTGTCCTTCAGTTGTATAATGTATCCAGATGTAACCATTTATCATGGTCTTCATTCCATGTCTGAATAACAATTCACCCTATCTAATAAAAGAGTAATATGCAAATTAACCATCACTCCATCACAAAGATGGTGGCAGCCACTGAGCTGAAGCAAGCAGGAGGTTTGGGTTGCCCACGGTGATGGAGGAAGCCAAGCTTCCCGCCTGCCCTGGCCAGCCCTGGCCAGTCAGCTCTGCTCAAGGCTACAAATTTTCCATTATAGAAGATAAATAAATTCCAGATACCTGCTGAAAAAAAAGAAAAAAAGGACAGTCTGGGAGCTTGGGTCACTAGGGGGCGTGGCCAGCCTGAAAATGGCAATCAGCCCCTCACCCAGGCTGGCCAGGCACCCCAGCGGGGACCTCTACCCTGAAGGGGCTGTGGCCAGCCTGAAAACAGCCCTCAGCCCCTCACCCAGGCTGGCCAGGCACCCCATCAGGACCCCGCCCCCCCAGCAGGTGGACATCCCCTGAGGGGTCCCAGACTGCGAGAGGGTGCAGGCCAGGCTGAGGGACCCCCCCCCCCCCCGAAGTGCACACATTTTTGTGTACTGGGCCTCTAGTTGTATTTATTAACAACAGTTTGTTTTCTGTTTTTCTTAATCCTCACCCGGGGATATTTTTCTATTGATTTTTAGAGTGGAAGAGAGATATAAAGACAGAAATATTGATGTGAGAGAACACATCAGTTGGTTGCCTCCTGCATGCACCCTGACCAGGGCCGGGCCAGGGAAGAACCTGCAACCGAGGTACATGCCTTTGACCGGAATCAAACCGTGGACTCTTCAGTCCACAGGCCGCTGCTCTATCCACTGAGCCAAACCCACTAGAGCCACAACAGTTTATTGTTTCCTAGTTGATGGACAGTTGGGCTGTCTCTATCTTTCAGTGACATGCTGTCACAGGTACTTATGTGAGCATCAGTCTTCAGTTCTTTGGTGTCTTAGCCTGCTGGGGTCCAGCCCCAGCAGGTCCAGGGGTCCCCAAAGGTGTGGACGGAGTCGGCGAAGAGGGAATGACACGGAGACAGCGTTCAGTTGATCAGCAGCCTAGGCAGGATCTCTAGCCAAGTTCTAGTCATGATCTCCAGCGAAGTTCTGGTTAGGATCTCCAGCCAGGTTCTGTGGCCATGTTCTCTCGCTAGGTTCTCCAGTCAATCTCTATTCCAAAGGTTAGGGCGTTTCTTATCTCCATTCCAGGGAGTAAAGATTATGTAGCTTAAGCATGATTATTCGTAGTTAAAGAGATTAATTACCCGCTTGGCTCTTAGTGAAGGGATTTTATTCCCTCCCTAACTTCAGGGGAAAATCTCTACCTGGGGAAACAACCTTTCTCGGAGAGGTGACCTTGGTTAAAACACATAGTGCCAAGAAGGTGAGCAAATATATTAGGAACAGTATGCCATATATGCCAGGTCCCTTGAAACAGCAAGGATGGACCGGCTCCCGGCATTAGCCAGCTAAGGTACGCTAGTTATGAGGCCTCCAAACTCAGATATGGACAGGGATCTTGTGTCCTGAAACTTTGCTAAACTCTTTTATTAACTTTACAAGTTTTTCTGTGCAGTCAGCCACTGCCTGGAGCCACTAAACAAGAGCTACTGGGCAATCTGTAGATGGCTGTCATTTGTATTTGGCTTGGAAGTGCCCAGGCAAGGCCAAGTTGTGAAGCCAGGCAGGCTGGTGCTAGTGCCAGGTCTTGGGTTCTTATTGATAGGTTTGGGGCATGCTGATACCATCTGCTGCTTGTTTAAGAAATTGTAGGAAAGTCTGAAGCCTGAGCTAGGACAGGCCATTCATATGGAAAAGCCACTGCAAACAGCTTGGATGGGGCTGCAAGTAGGATGGGGTGGGATGTCAGGGAATCACCAGGGTGGAGCAGACAGTGTGAGCTAGGCTGATGGAAATTCAGATATGGCTGCCAGTCAGCTCTGGGACAGGAGAGGTCCCAGCATAGGAACAATGACCCCTCAGAGCACCTCCCTCCGGGAGAAATCTGTTCCTGCCCCAGTGCCAGACAATCCAGTTCCTCTCAGTATTTCTCTGGTTCCCCCAATGCCACCACCCAGGACTAGAGCTCAGAGGGATAGAGTCCAAGTAAGTCTGTGTGTTGGGCCTTTAAGAGGAACTGCCTAGGTCTCCAGCAACTTCCGTATGTCATTGACCCACACTCCCCACTGGGTTTTACAACGCAAAGTTACAGGGACTTCTCTTCCCTGCTCTGGAACTCTGGGCTGGGGGTCTCATATGGGGCTGGGACCCCTTGCTTCTCAAAGGAGGCCTCCAAAGCAGAGATCTCCCTCCCAATTAAAAACACATGTCAGAGCAGCCAGGTCCGCGCCTCTGTCTCTCCATGTCTTTCTTCTTTACTTCTCTAGTTGTAGGACTTCCATTCAGCCAGATTTCAGGCAGTGCTGAATAATGATTGTTCTATATTTTAGTTGAAATTTTGATGTGGTTGTGGGAGGTGGCAAGTACCTGCATTTACCTCTGCCACCATCTTGGTTCTCCTCTCACTAATTCTTTTTCTTTTCTGTTTTAAATATATTTTTACTGATTTCAGGAGGAAGAGAGAGGGAGAGAGAGAAACATCAATGCTGAGAGAGACTCATTGATCAGCTGCCTTCTGCATGCTCCACACTGGGGATTGTGCCTGCAATCTGGGCATGTGCCCTGACTGGGAATCGAAACCTGACCTCCTGGTTCATAGGTCGATGCTCAACCACTGAGTCATGCTGGCCAGGCTTTTTTTTTTTTTAATCCTCACCCAAGGATATGCTTTCATTGATTTTAGAGAGAGAGGAAGGGAGAGAGAGAAACATTAATGTGAGAGAGTAACATTGATTATTTGCCTCCTATATGCAGCCAGATAGGGATCAAACCCTCAAACTAGGTCTATGCTCTGACCAGGAATCAAACCTGCCACCTTTGGGTATACAGGGCAAGCTCCAACCAACTAAGCCACCTGGCCACGGCCCAGCACTATTTGTTGAAGGCACTCCCTTTGAATGGCTTTGCCACCCTTGTCAAATATCAATTGGTCATAGTTGTATGTGTTTATTCTGGACTCGCACTGCTCTTCCTTTGGTTTGGACGTCTATCCTTATCCCAATACTGCATGTTTTAATTGCTGTAGTTCTGCAGTACTGTTTTAAAATTGGGAAGTGTGGACTGTGCCCTCTCATTAGTCCCAGGCTTGAACCTGTCCAAAACACTGTAGCTGCTCCCCACAACATCTTAACACTATTCAGTCTTCTAGTCAATGAACACTGAGTGTCCATCCATTTATTTTGGTCTTTAATTTCTCTTGGCGATGTTTGTAGTTTTCATGTACAAATATTTCCCCTCTTTTTGTTGTTGTTGTTAATTTTCTCCCGAGGATATTTTCCCATTGGTTTTTCAAGAGAGTGGAAGGGAGGGAGAGGAGAGAGAGAAAGGAACATCGATGAGATAGAGACATTGATCAGTTGTCCCCTGTACACACCCCAATCAGGATCAGGGATCAAACCCACAACCCAGGCACATGCCCTTGACCAGGACTCAAACCCATGACCCTTCAGTGTGTGGGCCAATGCTCTAACCACTGAGTAACACTGGCCAGGGCCAAGTCTTCCACCTCTTAATTAAATTTCCTTCTAGGTATTTTTTGGATGCTATTTTCTTTTTTGAGTTTTCATTGCTTGTTATAGAAACACAGCTGATTTTAGTGTGTCGATCTTGTGCCCTGAAACTTTGCTAAATTCTCTTATTAACTTTAGTAGTTTTTCTGTGAGTACTTTGGGATTTTCCATACATAGAATCATCATGGATATATGGAAAAAAAGTTTCATTTCCTAATCTGGATACCTTTTTTAAAAAATATATGTTTTATTGATTTTTTTTACAGAGGAAGGGAGAGGAATAGAGAGTTAGAAACATCGATGAAAGAGAAACCTTGATCAGCTGCCTCCTGCACACCCTGCACTGGGGATGTGTCCCCAACCAAAGTACATGTCCTTGACCGGAATCGAACCTGGGACCCTTGAGTCCGCAGGCCGACAAGTTATCCACTGAGCCAAACAGGTTAGGGTATGGATACCTTTTATTTTGTTTTCCTGCCTAATTTCTCTGACTAGAATTTCTAGTACTATTTGAATTAAAGTTGCAGGTATCCTTGTCTTACGCCTGGTTTTAGGGGGAAATTTTTCAGTGTTTCAAAACTGAAAACAATGTTATGATTTTTTCATACGGCCTTTGTCATGTTGTAGATGTTCTCCTCTATTTCTAATTTTCTGAGTGCTTTTACTGTTAATGCTTTTTTGGCATGAGTCAAGATGACTGTGTGGTTTTTTCAACCTCTATCTAGCAATGTGGCCTATTACATTGATTAATTTTTATATATTGAACCACCCTTGCATTCCTGTGATAAATCCCATGTGTTCATGGTGTATAATTATTTTAATTCAGCAATACATTAAAAAGATCATTCACAATGATCAAGTGGGATTTATTCATGAGATGAAAATTTGATTCAGTATTTTCAAATCAATTAACATCACATAAACAAAATGAAGGATAAAAATCATATACGCATATCAATAGATGCAGAAAGCATTCCACTTCTGAGTGTTCACCCAAGAAGTGGAAGCACATGTTTATACAAATGTTCCCATACAGAAACCAGAGGTAGGTCCTTTGTGATTCGTTACCAAGAATATAGTTTCTACAGCAAAACCCACAAGGTAACCTGTTTCTTGATGAATTGTCTATGCATTAATGATGAATGACTTCCATTTTTCCCATTTCCATTTAAAAATTACAGTCATTTGGGATGTTTACTCTGATCAAGTTCACAGTGAGAAATCCCTCCCCTCCGTTGGTATTGTACATCTGTTATTCCTGACAGGCCCACCTTTCTGGAGTTGGACTTATACCTGTGTACTTTCAGTTGCTGTCAAGCATTTTGTTATTGTACCTAGCAGTTAAGACTCATCATGAATTCTATTTCAACAAATACTTATCATTTGCCTGACCTTCCCACAAGGGAAGTCTCTGATGGTGTACCCGAAAGCCTCACTCACACTTCCCTCCAGGTGGACATCCACGTGTCCACCACCACAACCGTCCATGAGGAGACAGGATGAACTAAGGACAAGGGTTCAAGCATGTGCAGGGGAGAGGACTGAAGAATCCATTCTGGGTCCCAGAAGGCTCCGCAGAGAAGGGGTGAGGGGAACTCCTGGTACAGGGCTCCTCCACAGCTTGCCCAGACTCCTCTATGCCCCCCGATGCCCACGTTGAGGCCCAACCTGCCCCACCACTTCCACAGGCAGGCCCACTAGCTCTGGCTCTGGCTCAGGAACACCCAGGGAGGGCAAGAGTGGGTCCTGTGTTGCTGCAGTTACTGTCTCTGCTTTTTGGACCATGTGCCTCATAATTTGGCTCCTGTCTTGTCCTGTGACCAGCACACTGGGTTTTGTTCAGTGTTTAGCAGGTGACTTAGTGTCTGGCACCAGGGTTAAGAAATGAGCTTTAGAAGAGTCAGTCAAAACCAATGGAATGGAAAATCATGCCAGCTCCAATCTGAGCAATGCCCGCTCTTAGCCAACATGATAGAATTTGTATTTTTTTTAATTTTTATTTAAACAAATGTCACCACACTACAGAGCTGTGGGCAACTAAGTCTCCTGTGTGGCCTAACCATTTCAGGGGTCATAAGTGGACAAACAGTGGGCACCTAGGTGCCCCTTGCAGGTGAGTATAATGTTGTCCAGCAGCATCTCATCGCCAGCCCACATGCATGTGCGTTTCCAGGTCAGCTCTGCTCTGCATCTTCCCAAGGCCACGTAGCTGGTGAGGGTAGAACAGGGGGTTTGTTTGTACCCAGGCAGATGGGCGAGTCTGGAAAACAAAGACTCATGGCTGCTTCCTCTGTCCACCTTGCAGCCCAAACAAGAGGAGAAGAGTCCCTCAGTCTCTTGCGCCCAGGCTTCCTCCACGTGCTCCTGCACCGTCATCCTGGGACTATCTTGCACCTGACACACAGCTTCCTGGACCTGGGCACCTGGGTGCTCACCAGGAGCCAGGAGTGTTTTTTAACCCCACGAAGACGTTTGATTTCTGACCCCACTGGAGTGGACAGCTGACCGACCCCATCGGAATTTCTTTCCCAGGAATTTGCAAGTGGACACAAGTGATTCTGGTTGAGTGCAGACTTCAGGTGGTTGGCTACTCTACAGAAAGTCCAGACGGGGGTTGTTCCATAGGCTCCTCACTATTCCTGGTGTCTGCTGCTGGCCCTTCCTATTGGTTCTGTGTGACACCTTTGCATCCTCATAACACCTCATTTTCCCTCATCACTAAAACAGCTTAACTTGGTTTCTCTCTCTTATGACAGAAGGTCTTAAAATAAGGACTCCCAAATGGTAAGGAAACCATTAAGAGCTCACTCACACAGGTATCCAAAAGTACCTGCCATTGCAACCCTGGAAAGCTCTGGAAAATCATAATTTTTCCAATATGCTTGAATCCAGGAAGTAATAGAGTTGAGCCACAGGCCAGAAATGAGCTTGAACAGACAATCTCCTGCCAGAGCAACAGCAAGTTGGGTCTGTGGTGGACATTCGTCGCTTAGCTGCCCAGTCACCAGACACCCTTTGTGTTCTGGGGACCCCACCCTTCCACACCCAGTCCTCTCATGGATCTGTCTCCATACACTAGGACAGTGTGTCTCCCCTGGAGCTGCCCCACACCCTTCTTCCCAGTCAGACCACCTTATAGGAGCTTTTTCCAGACCTCACCCCCACTGATTTAATGAACAGAGGACTAAGTGAGAAAGACCATCCCTGACCCACGTGCCCAGGTCAATTTGTTCATTTTGAAAATCAAGGTTAAAAAACACAATTGACTTAATGTACAACAATCCACCTGTTGAAGTGTGAAGGAGGGTAGAGTTGATGTGGGTTTGGGTTCAGTTGGGGAGGGCAGATAAGAAAAAAAAAAAAGGCTAAAGGACTTCATCACCACCAAGCCAGCATTACAAGAAATGCTAAAGGCATTGCTGTAAGGGATTGCTGAGAAGAAGAAACAGGGAGAGAAACCTAGCCATACAGAATAAAATAGTTATCGCTTCTCGGCCTTTTGGCTAAGATCAAGTGCAGAATAAAATGGCTATAAATAAGTACCTCTCATTAAAAACCCCAAATGTAAATGGATTAAATGCTCCAATCAAAAGGTGTAGGGTAGCTAAATGAATACAAAAACATGACCCAACTATATAGTGTCTACAAGAAACCCACATCAAAACAAAAGACACACACACAGGATGAAAGTGAAGGGATGGAAAAAATTTCTCCATGAAAGTGGAAAAGAAAAAAAAGCTGGAGTAGCAATACTCATATCTGACAAAATAGACTTTAAAAGAATCATGCTAAGCAAAATAAGCCAGTCAGAGAAAGATAAATATCATATGATCTCACTCATTTGTGGAATGTAATGAACAACATAAACTGATGAACAAAAATAGAGCTGGAAGGAGGGGAATATACTAGATTATAATAGAAGTAATCCTGTTATTTGCAGATTTTTAACATTTCTTATAACTTTTGTGATGTCATAACATGTTAGTACAGTTTTGGTAATATTATTATACTTAAAATCCTTTTATTCTTGAAATATTAATGTTTATTGCATGTTACAATATCACTTAAAATTGTTTTTCTTGAGATATTGTTTATTGCATGTAACATTTAAGATCATTTCTCTTGAAATATTAAGGTTTATTGAATGTAACATTAAAAAAAAAATGCCCCCTATCACGCTGATCCCGGTGCCGGGAGGCCTCGCGGCTCCGCTGATCCCAGTGCTGGGAGGCATATTACCCTTTTACTATACAGGGTAGAGGCCTGGTGCACGGGTGGGTGCCAGCTGGTTTGCCCTGAAGGGTGTCCTGGATCAGGGTGGAGGTCCCCACTAGGGTGCCTGGCCAGCCTGGGTGAGGGGATGAGGGCTGTTTGCAGGTTGGCCAAGCCCCCCAGCAGAGACCATCACCTCATGAGGGTGTGGCCATCTGGGTGAGGGGCTGATGGCTGTTTGCAGGCTGGCCATGGCCCCCCAGCCACCCAAGCTCCCAGTGGAGGCTGGCTGGAAGCAGGTATCTGGGATTTATTTATCTTCTATAATTGAAACTTTGTTGCCTTCAGCAGAGGCCACAGCCGGCCAGGGCAGGTGGGAAGCTTGGCTTCCTCCATCGCCCAGGCAACCAAGCCTCCTGCTTGCGAACGTTGGAGTCCTCCGTCACTGAAGCAAGCAAGCCTCATGTTAGTTTCAAGCTGCCTGGCTGCCGGCCGCCATCTTGGCTGGCAGTTAATTTGCATATTGCCCTGATTAGCCAATGGGAAGGGTAGCGGTCATACGCCAATTACCATGTTTCTCTTTTATTAGATAGGATGAATTTTTTATAATTAAATATTCTGCTTTTAAAATAAAAATAGATGTTTTTTGAGAAATAAAAACAATTTTTTTAAAAAGTCCAGAAAACATCTCTTCTTAGAGAAATATTGCTTTATTTACTTATTCATCTTTCTTTTCCTCCCACGGGAGTGAAGGTTTCACTAGGCCTTTTGACAGTAGGGTCAGCTCTTGGAGGCCTATGGCCTCCATTTCCTCATGGCCTCTTCCCATAAAACTCCTCGTGTTCCCCTTCAGGGTCTCTATGAGTTGCTGGAGTCGTTTGGCAAAAGAAGGAGCTTCAGTAGGTTTAGTGAAAGGTGGAGGTGGTTGGTGTGGTGTTGGAGGGGGTGGAGGTGGGGATAGGGCTGGGGGTCGGAGTAAGGGTGCGGTTT
>NW_006296223.1:1647002-1658052 GCF_000327345.1 Myotis davidii | reverse complement strand
GGTGGGGCTGGGGGTCGGGGTGAGGGTGCGGCTGGAGGTCGGGGTCTGGATGCAGGTGGCCTGACAGGAAGTGGTTGAGGAAAGTGTTGGAAGTACCAAGGAGGGTTAGCAGAAGGGACTTGAGTGGGGTTTGTGGCAGTACTGGGAGGGGCAGGGGTGCCCTGCTGAGCCGGCTGAGCCATCTGCAAGGCCTGGATACCGATCTTGGAAGCAATCCATGTCAGATAGGGCCAGGTGGACGTGTAGATTCCGGGGCGCTTGGCTCGGGCACAGCCTACCCCCCAGCTCGTGATTCCCACGACCACATAGGCGTCCTCCGAGCCTCTGCACATGAGCGGCCCACCACTGTCCCCCTGCCAGAAGGACACGGGAGTCACTCTCCGCTGAACCAAGAGCCACTTCTCCCTGTCGCCCAGGAGGGCCACAGGCTCTGGGCAGACAACTTCTGCAGCCATACAGTTTTCCGCTCCCAGAAACGCAGCTGGCTGTGGTGGAGGGTCTGTGGGGATGTGACGGGCGTGGCCACCGAGGGTTTCCCCCCAGGGAGGAGGAGATGAGGAACGCACGTGTCCGTGCAGGCACACATGAGCGCGTGTGTAAGTGATTGGAAGGGTTTATATTCTGGGGAAGGACATACACGTTCTGTCTGGAGCCGTGTTTTGGTGATGTGATCGTTGTGTGAGGGTGGGAGAAGGTGCTAAAGGTGGGGGTTGGTTCTCTGTAGGGGCAGCTGGTGTCACCGCCCATGTTCATTGTGACCGTAGACAGGCGACCAGGAAAAGGGTCACTAGATCAGGTCCCCTGAGTGCATGGAGCTGAGGGACCCAAAAAGGAGGTGGCCATACGGGCCTGGGCACCCCCAGGACAGTTACCTGGCAGGTGTCGATGTTGCCTTCAGGGTAGCCTGCGCACACGTTGGTGGAGCGAATGCGCCCTCTGTACAACAGGGTTGAGTTGCACAGGTTGAGGTCGAGGATGTCCACTCGCGCCTCCTGCAGCACAGGTGACATCTTGCGGTCTACAACCAGGGACTCGGTGGTCAGTGATCTCGGAGACACGCTGGGGAAAGCCCTGCTACCTCCCTGCACAGAGCCCTCCTCATCCTGAAATGCTCGATTTAAACCCAGACCCACCCTCCCCTTCACACAGCAGACCAGCGAGGGGTGGGGCGGTGTCCCAGGGCGCATGCCTAGAGGCGGGACAGAGAAAGAGTCTGGACAATGGACAGAGGGATGTGGGGTGGGCGGTGTCGCTGAGATGTATGTTCGTGGTAGCTGATGGACCGTGGAGGGCAGTTGGCACCAGGCTGTGCTGAGCACTGTGGGGCCCACAGGTGTCGTGTCACGTAGTCCCCGCAGCAACTCATGGCTTCTGCACGGCAGCTCCCTGCCCACTCAGGAGCCTGGAGCACCGCCTGCCTGCGTTGCAGCAGGGATGTGCTGTGGCCTGGATTCAGAACCAAGTCCAGTTCTGGCTGTAGTCGCCCTCCCTGTGGTCCCCGTCAGGACTCCTCCACCCTCTTGGACAGGACCCCCCAGGTGGGCTGGCGAGCCCCGCCCCATGAGCAGGCCCCTCTCTGTTCCCAGGAAGTCATGAAAGAGAAGAAAGGGGCACCCCTGTCAGCACCAAGTCAGACCTTCCTGTGCAGACACTCTGTGGGGGCCCCTGGGTGGGGAAGGGCCAGCCTGCCTGCACTGGAGTAAGTCGGCCACACAGAGCCTGAGCGCCACCAGCTGCCCCCTCTTTGTCAGGGGGTCCCACAGACAGAGGTCCTGATGGCAGCCCCTGCTCTGGCCCCACAGCCCAGAGGGTGGGTTTGAACACCCACCATCTGCAGCGCAGACGGGGGCGTAGACAGGTAAGGCCTGGCGGAGGGGCGGGTGTGGACCGTGCTACGTGGGCCAGAAGGGAAGACAGGGCCCCATGGAGCACGTGGGTGGGGGTGAGGCACACAGACGATGGCTCTGATGTTTCCAATCCCTTCGGCCCCACCTTCCCTGACCCCCAAGCGGCAGGCCCAGTCTGTGCATGCTCTGCCCTGGGGTAGGGGTGACACTGAGATAGCGACCACAGAGGCTCCTTAGCCAACGAGCTGCCCGTTCTGTCTATGGCAGAGCCTGAGCCCAGAGAGCCAGAGATTCCTTGTGAAGAGCCTGGTGTCCTCAAGCAGAGAAGGGTTTTCTGGATCCCCAGGCCCTGTTTCACAGGACGCATGCTGACAGCCGCCCTCCTCAATGGGAAAGGAGAGGGCTGCAGAGTGGGTTCCACGGACAGGTGGAAAGGAAGGTGTGGAGGAAGGAGGGCACAGGAGGGGGAGCCTGAGATTTCTTTAAGACCCAGCCTTAGGAGAGGGGGACTGAGGGGGAATGTGTGTGCCAAAAAAACGATAGAAATCCCATTAGGTTTAGAGGGATTCTAGGATGAAAGAGGCCTTGCAAGACATCCAGGCTGCAGCTGGAGCCTGCACTCCCCAGCAACACGATAGCACGAACCCTGACATCAGCCTCTGGGACTGCATGCACCCCGGAAGGGAGGCTGGTGGTTGGGCGGGTGGGCAGGGCAGGTCCAGGGAGGGAAGGTCAGAGGTCAGCAGAAGCCAGTGGTAGCCAGGGCACCTGCGGGAGACACTTTTCCTGGGGAGACAGGTGGCAACCCTATCAGAAACTGAGCAAGCTTCAGGGAGGGGACGAAGAGTTAGGGAAGAATCCCGAAATTACTGATTTTGGGGGTAGCAACAAAAGCTGAGTTTTAAACTCCACAAGTTGAACAGCCTGGAATTAGAAAGCCTAAAGGGTCTGTTATCAGGTAACAGAAGAGCATGAGAGGTAAGGTAGCGTCAATCATATCTTCACATCCCTGGTGTGACTGGGTAACAGTCAGGTGGCCCCCTGTGCAAAGCCCTGCCCTGCCAGCTCAACCTTCCTGCCACGGAGACAGAGACAGCAGACACCCCCCACCCCCTGCCCTCCTCCCTCTCCCTTCTGCAGGGAAACCCTATAGCAGCTGTGATGGGTGGGGAGGATTTGGAAGCTATGACTCCCAAGGGTGGGGGTAGACGGCCTGGGCTATGGCCTTTCCATTCACAGGTGGGGAAACTGAGGCCAGAGAGAGAAAGGACCGGCCTGCGGCCACAACACCCCACTTAGAGCTTCTCTCCCCGTTTCAAAAATGCAGCACCAGTGGCCCTGGGCAGGCACTCGGCTCTCGCTCTCAGTTTCTCCAGCTGGAAAGGGGCAGAGGTTGCACCCACCCAAGGCCCCCCACATACCCTTTCACCTCACAGTGCGCTGAGGGAACGCTGCTGCCCCCCGGAAGCCTCTCCTGGACTCACCGTTCTCCCTTAAGAACCCCCAGCCAGTCACCCAGCAGGACTGGGACGCTCTGGGCGGGCCGGCCTTAAACGGAGGCAGGCAGCCCGGTCCAACGAGGCTCCCACAGACCACGGGAGGGGTGACCTTCATGAGAGCAATGTCGTTGGCCTCTGAGATGGAGGAATATCTCTCGTGAAGGATGATTTTCTCCACAAATCTCTCCTGGAGGGGTGCTTTCACGGGCCCGGTGCTGCCATACTCGAGTTCCCTTGCTCCGAAAATCAGTCTCCAGTCGTATGGTTTTCTGTGCGCACAGAGGGACCAGGTCATTCCCGCCCGGCACATGGCACCGGCTGCGCCCGAGAGCCTCAGCCCTCTCCTCGCAGGGGTCCCCTCCACATGCTGTCGGGTGGCCGCTGGGCCCCGAGCCCCAGGACACTCTACATGGAGACACGCCCCCCGCAAGAAGGTCCCTGACAAGAGCCCTTGGGAAGACCCCCTGCCCGCTCCCACACCTACTTATTGAGCCTGAAGCAGTGAGCAGCAGTGAGTACCCACTGGGCATTCAGCAAGGTGCCTCCACAGGCATGGTACCTCCGGCTGTTGTGGTATGTGAAGACCTGCAGGCTGACCATCCAGGGCCACGCCCCGTGAGCGGCAGCCTGGCCTCCGACCACACGTGTGGTCGCTTGTAGGGTCTGCCTGAACGGTAGCCCACAGGAGCCACTGAGGAGAGACCACGGGCATAGATGAGACCGAGAGCAGACACAGCCTGTCCTTATGCCTCAACTGAGGGCAGGGATATGGGGTTTAAGAGCAGGAAAGATCACCCGGCCAGCGTGGCTCTGTGGTTGAGCATCGACCTGTGAACCAGGAGGTCACAGTTCGATTCCCGGTCAGGGCACAGGCCCGGGTTGCGGGCTCGATCCCCAGTAGGGGACATGCAGGAGGCAGCCAATCAATAATTCTCTCTCATCATTGGTGTTCCCATCTCTTTCTCCCTCTCCCTCCCTCTTGAAATCAATAAAAATTTTTTTTTGAAAAATAAATCTTAAAAAACGTGGGGAAGATCTGGGAACACGAAGGCAACTTTTGGTGTAGGGCCAAAGGGGGTGTCATGAGGGCCATGTTGTGGGGCTGTGACGAGGCAGGAGCCACAGACTCCAGGAAATGTAGGGAGGGCTGTGATTTCTTGGGTCTTGTGGGTGTAGCCACAGGTGGGGGGAGAGAGTGCCACAGGCAGCTGGGAAGATGGACAGTGAGGGCCATAGAAGTTGGGGGCCAGGGGCTCGGGGAGGCTGGCATGGGAGTGCAGGGTGCCATGGCCTGGGGTCTTCAAAACCCGACTTTGGGGTTCAGGATTAGCTTAGGCAGTGACAGGAGAGGTGAGGACCTTATCTTGTCAGATGGAGGGACCCCTGGTGTAGGGAGGCAGTGGGGGTCAAGAGGTGGGATCGGTGTCACAGGTGAGAGGCCATACTAGTTTGGGACTTATTGGCATGTGGGATATCCTGGAGGCTGTGGGGTCTCAGGGGTGTGAAGGCCCTAGAGCTACAGCAGATTGATGCTTTGGGACTCATCCACAGGCTGGGGCATCTCATGTCTGCGGAATTGGTGAGCATCAGGATGTAGGTGTATGGGTAGATCCCCGTGCTGTGCATGCCCTCAGAGTTGGGGGTCTGTCTTAGGACCCAGGGCAGCTGGGCCCAGGACTCTGGGCTGAGGATGCTGGGAGCAGGGAGTCTGAGTCGAGCTGTGGGTCTCCAGGGGACTGCGAAGGCCCCAGCATGGCCTCCTCTCTGGACAGAGGCCTTCTGAGTCTGCTCTTCAGAAGGCACCCCATCCCCCGCCAAGGTCCCGGACACTTACTCACACGTGTTGTTAACTTTGGCGACTACAGACACTGCCAAGACCAGCAGAACGGCAGTTGGCAGCATCTCCACCATCATCCTGCCCAGCCGCTGGGAGGCCCGCTGACCTCACAAAGCTCTGAGCATCCTGACCAATCAGCAAGGCCAGCTCCCCCACCCCACCCCCAGCAGGCAGGCCTGCAGGAACCCCTTAGCCCAACCAGTTCTCGCTGAAATGACTTCCCCACTCCCGCACAGATTCTCCTGGGTGAGGGAGACTCAAGTGCAGCCCCTCCCTTGTCCCCAAATCTGGCCAGGATCTTCAAGGTTCCACTTCATCTGAGATGACAGAGCCCGCCTTCCTTAACCCGCTGCGGAGTCCACAGGTCTCATATTCTCTACCTGAGTGTATTCTGATCTCCTTTCTGAGACCTGCATGCAGCAAGGTGGTGTCCCCTATAATTGTCAGGAATTCTCATCACAGTTACCTGAATATCACGCAGTACACTTTCTTTTTTTAAATATGTTTTTATTGATTTTAGAGAGAGGAAGGGAGAGGGAAAAAGAGATAGAAACATCAATGATGAGAGAGAATCATCAATTGGCTGCCTCCTGCATGCCCCCCACTGGGGATTGAGCCCGAACATGGGCATGTGCCCTGACCAGCAATCAAACCTCCTGGTTCATAGATCGACCCTCAACCATGGAGCTAGGCCGGTCCTGGAAGTATCCTTTCTTCTGATTGTCAGGAGACAGCATCTCAGCCACCAGGGATACCAATGCTCACCTCACCTCACACACCTGAGTGTTAAAGTGTCACCTGGCCCGGCTGGGAGTTATACCAGGGAATAACTCTCCTCCCTGAATATGAGGTGTCTCTTTCCTTCCATCTCAGGGCCAAAGCCTTCTCTCCACCACCCAGTGTCACTCGTCACATCTCCCTGAGAACAAGTCTCACACACTCGACCTGAACAGCAGAGGTGACCTTCACCGAGATGAGCATTCTGAGGTTTCAGCCGCCGCACACAGGGTCAGGATCCTCACCCCCACCTGGCTGCCAGGAGGTCTCCCCTCCCTCCCTGAGCACAGTCTCCTCTTCCTGCCGGCAGGTTGTGAGCATTTATCTCCTCTTCCTGAGCATCTCGAGGTCTCATCTGCCCTGCCTGAGGGTCGTGGGCAAGGGGTCTTCTATGCCACACCTGAGCGTCCCAACGCTGCCTCTCCTCTACCTGGTGTCTGGGGATCCCATCTCTTCTGTCTCTATCTGCAGGTTTCACCTCCTCTCTCTAAGTGACTAGGGGTCTCACCTGCCCCACTTTATATAAAGATGTCTTGCCTGCCCTAATGGAGCGTCCTAAGGCCTCACCTCCCTTGAGTGTCGGACATGTCCACTCTTCTATTTGTCAGGACATCTCATTTTCTCTAGATGAGCATCCCCAATCCTCTCTCCCGAGGGTCAGAAGGTCTCCTCTCTCCCATTACTGGGCTGGAACATCTGATCTCTGTTTCCCAGAAAGTGACGAGGCTTTGTCCCCCCCCCCCCCTCCGCCACCCCCTCCGCTGCCCCCACAGGTGTGGCGGGATGCGTCACCCAAGTCACTTGAGTTTGGACCTGCATTGTTTCCCTTTCTTTCCATCAAAAGTCTTGTTTTCCAGGATGACAGGTCTCAATAATCATAATCAACTCTTTGTGTCACGACATTTTAGTCTCTGCTGCCTGCATGTCAGGCCATCTCCCTCTCTTTCTGCCTGAGTGTGCAGAGGGCCCGTCACCCTTACATCAGTTTCAGGGCTCTCAGGCATCTCTCTAAGACAGTGACGGCGAACCTTTTGAGCTTGGCGTGTCAGCATTTTGAAAAACCCTAACTTAACTCTGGTGCTGTGTCACATATAGAAATTTTTTGATCTTTGCAACCAGAGTAAAACAAAGACTTATATTTTTGATATTTATTTTATATATTTAAATGCCATTTAACAAAGAAAAATCACCAAAAAAATGAGTTTGCATGTCACCTCTGACACGCGTGTCATAGGTTCGCCATCACTGCTCTAAGAGGATCTCTTACTTCCCAGACCCAAGTGTCACAGGATGTGGGTCTTCCACTGGAGTCTCAGGAGCCACATCTCCACTCGGCAAGAACCCACGGTCTTCTTTCTTTCTTCCTTCCTTCCTTTCTTTTTCTTTCTTTCTTTCTTTCTTTCTTTCTTTCTTTCTTTCTTTCTTTCTTTCTTTCTTTTTCTTTCCCTTTACATCAGGCAGTCTCACCTCCTCTATCTGAAGGTCAGGAGGTTTCACCAACCTGAGTGTTAACAGGTTGCAGTTCATTGAGTGTTAGGAGGCCTCACTTGTTTTAAATCAGTGTCAAGATTGTGCTTAATCAAGTAACCAAAAAAAAAAAAGGTCTTTGGAAATATAGTTATGGAAATGGCAATAAGAATTCACCGAGTGATACTAAAGTTTTGACTGTTTAAGAAAAGCCAATTCAGGTGTTTTTACAGGATTTTGATGGGCATAAAATTGAAATGGTATTTAGATCCATGAGAATAATTTACCAGAATGATGTGCCATTTATTTTAAATGTTGAAATGTACCCTTTTCTGCAAATCACAACTTTACAAGTATTTAAATATATGATCAAAACGTTGGATATAAACTTTGAAATGAAGAGCAGGACCTAATTTTTCAAAACATTGAGGGTTATGTACTAACTGGGTTAGAGGACCCAACGTCTGGATTCCACAGAATAATTGTTTGACTCTACAGAGCGATGCCCACTCCTGGTTCTAGAAGGGGCTGCCAAGCAGCCTACCTCTTGAAAGTCCCCTGGTGCAAACCTTGAGGCTCTGGCTCTTTTCTAAGGCCTCGGGTGGCTTCTGACCTGCAGGGACGTCTGTCCTCTCCCTCAGACCCTTGCGGAGCCAAGGCCATGCCATCTCCGTGGGAGCTGGCTCCACCGCTCCTGCCCTTCCCCCTGCTGCTGTCCCATCCCAGAGAGACCAGCTCCAGGTGCAGCTCAGAGACCTGTCTCCTGGTGCCCAGCACTCGGCCCCAGCAGGGGGCAGGGTCTCCCCTCCACCCCACACTCAGACTTCCTTCATGGCCCCTTCCGTATGATGAGCAGTTTCTAACTTGAAACAAAAAACTTGAAATTGTGGGGCTTTCTAGACAGATGGTGAGCCTCTCGAGGCCAAATTCCCAGCAGTCATGGTCTCTGCCTCACCAGGGCCTTCCTCACCTTCCCCACGAGGCCTTTGCTGGCTCCCAAAGCACCTGTGCCCCTGCACCGCCTCCGGATGGGTACACGGAATCCACCCCTCATGTCTCTGTGGCTTCTCTCCACCACGCACCCTTACTCCCTCTGGGACCAGCACACGACCCTGGAGGCATCTCCCACCGGTTTCACCTGGCTCGGTGAGAACCGGAGTCAAGGCCGACGTTTCTCAGTGTCACGTTCACGCTGCATCTTCACACAGTGTGAAGGTGCTGCACCCACCACCCCTCCTGCAACCCTCTGGTGCCCAACTTCTCTGGCATATCAGCTCTGCAGGCCTGCCCCTCTCAGCCCTGGACCCTGCAGTCTCCACCTCTCACTTCCTGGGAAGTGTCCACCCACTCACCTCTGTTCATTCTCCTTCCACCCATCAGGCTGGCCACGCCCACCAGGTGCCACACCGGACCTGCCACATCATGGGCCGTGGCAGCTGGCTGCTTACCTGTCAGCTCAGGGAGAAGTGAGACTTGGGCATGGGCAGCAGCTGTTGGGGCAGGACGACAGGGACAGACATGGGAGGGCTGACAGGCGGGAGCAGCAGAATGAGAAACTGGGCTCTGGGAGGAAAAGAGGACAGACAGGGCCCCAGAGGACAACCAGACTTCCAGCTGGGGACTGGCCAGTGAGCAGAAAGGAAAGCTTCCAGGAGCACAGGCTGAGGTCCAGTGAGACTCAGAGAGAAGCAAGGAGCCGGTGGCATGGAGGTCAGTATAGAGTCAGGATCAAAGAGGGGGCCTGAGTCATCAGTGCCTGTGGCTAAACGCTCATGCCTAGGCTGGGTGGGGGGGAGGGGACAGCTCTGTGACCTAAGGGACAGCAGGGTCTGTGCTCCCAGTATCTCCTCAAGCAGGCAACTGAGAAACAGTTTCATTTCTTATAAATTTATTACATAATATTATAATAATTATTATCAATAATAATAATAATATAAGAAACATAGATCTCTGTGGGGTGTATCACAACATCAGGGTCAGGAGGCCTCAGGACTGGAGCAGGGGGAAAGCCCCTGGATGGAACTCCATACAAAAGGAGGGTGAAGCGGTACTGACCCTGTAAAGTTAAAAACCCAAATTGAACGGAACCAAAAACCCACAGGTGAGTGTGAGACCGAGTGTGTATGTGGCAGCCTGTTACAGTCGCGGCTGCTGTGTGATCTGGTCTGTTAGTGGAGGTGGCTGGGTGTGACTCTGCCCAGGGAATGAGGCCGCTGGGTGGGATGGGGTGGGCGGGCACAGACCGGCGTGCCAGGCCCCTGGGCTGTGAAAACGTCTGTTTTCTGGGTTTTTTATTTTTATTAAAAAAAGCTAGAAATATAAACAGAAACTTGTGAGTGACGTGGATGGAGCTTAGTCCAGACGCCAAACCCTAGGTTTAAAAACGTCCCAGGGCCCCCCCACCCCACAGGTCATTGCTGAGTGTGGGGAGTCACAGTAAGGGGGGCTGGGATGCCCTCGGGGGTCTCTGCTTTGCCCCAGGGTTTACGGTGGCCTGACTCTAGGGTTCTCCCTAGGATCCCCCAGAAGCCTGGTGGGGGGGGGGCAGACACTGCCTCCAAGGGCCCTGGGGGGACACCCCCAGCAGCAGAGCTGGCTGGTAGCCTGCTCGGGCCAGGCAGGACTCTGGAGGGGCAGGCGGGACAAATGCAAGTCCCAGGGGACAAAGGGGCCTCTGACTTTCTTTGGAAGCAGATGGGGTGCTTTCAGGCATGCACCCTGCACATGCTCCCGAAACCCTGGCACTGGTTCAGGGCCCCCCGCGGCCTGCTCCCTCCTCAGGCACACACGGGGCTCCGAGGCACTCAGTCGCACCCAGAGTTTCACACAGTCACACGCTTGCACACACACAGGCGGGACAGGAGACTTTGGGGTCTGAGGCAGAGGCTTCTTTGCTGTAGTTGCCCAAAAATGTGGGGAGGAGGCGAGACCCCTCCTGGGGAGGAACCCCGTGAGGGGAATGGCTGGGAGCAGGTGCCAGGGCCCGTCCCCACCCCTGGCGAGGGTCTCCCAGGCCCCCAGGCCCTGCTAGTGCCCTGCAGGCCTGGCTGCCCGCTGCCCCTCCTCCACGCAGCACCGGAAGGGTCGTGGGGCACACTAGAGCTCAGCGAGGGGAGAAAGCCCAGGCAGGGCCCCAGGGCGGCTACTAGGACCCTGGCCAACCCCAGACCAGCTGGAGCATCCTCCGCCCACGTGGGGTGGCAGTGGCAGTGAGGGGCCAGAGATGGAAGACTGGGCAGCCACAGCGGAACCAGTAGGAGGCTGGGGGGCGGGAAGGGAAGCTATTAAGGACAGAGATATTTGTTCCTTTTCTCGTTCCAAATATAGAGTGGATTAAAATATGCAAAACAGGGGGGCTCCTAGGCCCCCAACCGAGAACCCCAATGTCTCCCCCCTCCCCCCCGAGTCACCAAGGTGTGTCCTGACCCCTCGCATGCTGGACTAGGTCCTCCCTCTGGGAGCAGCCTCCGGAAGCTGTGTGGGAGCCGGTCAGGCTGGAGACTCCTCCCCAACCCCTCCGGCTCCGCCCTTTCACCCGCATTTCTGACCGTGTGCTGGGGTGGGGCTCACCGGCCGTGGGAGGGCGCTAAGCAATGTACAGGGCAAGTCTCCGAGCCACGGCA
>NW_006296223.1:1638349-1646519 GCF_000327345.1 Myotis davidii | reverse complement strand
AGGAGGCCCCGCCGCCCGGGCCCCCAGGGCTGCGCTGCGCTGAGATGGAGCTCAGCTCACCGAGGCTGCTGAAGAGCCTGCGGAGGGAGAGGGGTCAAGGCCAGGTGAGGGGCGCCAGTCCCGCCATTTTTGTGGCTCCCAGGTGAGAACCAGTGCCATGCTGGTGTGTGTGTGGGGGGGGCGGGGGGGAACCCTAGACTGAGTGGAATGAGGAGGAAGAAAACCAGCAGCCCCATTCACTCCACAGGGGCTCCAAGACCCGCCAGCCACCAGAGGAAAGGCAGCCTCTCCTGCAAAGGGCTGCTGCCCATCCACCCGGCCCTGCAGGGGAGGCTCTGGCAGAACCCTCACCAGTCCCCATGCAGCTCTGTTCTCAGGAGACCCCGAGCAACTAGGGCTGGCTGCAGGGAGCTGTGTCGTGAGAAAGGCTGGCTGTGGCTGTAGCACGAGCCTGAACAAGTCCGTGACACCAGACAGACCACACGGACAAGCAGCACGTGCAGGGCGGGCCTGAGGCAGCGACACCATGACACCGTCTCCCTGCACAGGCCTGCGCACGGCAGCAGCAACAGCATCCACACGTGTCACAGACATGCAGCAGCAGTGGCAGGGACCTGCTCATGACAGGGACGCAGCACATGTGTGCGGGCATGCACACGCACACATACACACCCACACACACAATAGACAGATGGCACCTCACTTCCCAACATCATCTGGTGGGACCCTCCAGTCCCTCGCCAGCATGGTCATGCCGGGAGGCCTGCTGGGGGACTCCCATGACACCCCCCTTCCATCCCCTAGAGTGGCCAGAAGCCTCAGGAGGCTGCCAGGGGCCCCGCAGCCCCGCGAAGCCGAGCAGAGCAGAGACCGGGCGGCCAGGTGCAGCGCATGGACAGAGGCATGGGATGAGCATGCTCACTTACACAGCCGGCGCTCAGGACCACCGCGCAGCTAGACAGAGCAGCCACATGCAGATGGGCAGGAGAGAGCAATGAGAGAGAGTGTTAGCAGCCCGGCCCACACAGCAGGCACGCGGCCCACAGTCACGACCACAGTCAGGGCAGCCAGGGGCAGGGACCCCTGGCCGGACAACCAGTGAGGGAGGAACTCCAGTGCAGTGGGCCCAGGTGTGATGGGGGGAGGGGGCAAATCTGAAGCTGCTGAGGGTATGGGAGGAGGCCAGACTGGGGCAGATCTGGCTGGCTCCTGGTTTGCCTGAGACCTGTTCTCTGGTTTGTGAGGTACAGACCACAGAGTCCCACCCACAGGCTGTAATGACCACCCCCAGCCAGGCTCCAACCCCGAGTGCAGCAAGTGCTCAGCAGGCTTCTGGTACCTGATGTCTCATGTCCCCTCACACTCCACTCTGCTTCCATCCCACCTGCCTCTGCCTAGCTAAGGAATCCCCTCAGGGCACCCCCACCCATCTCATGCCGTCCTGAACTGGCACCCATCCCACAGCATGGGGTGTTCTCGGCATCCAACCTCCCCTTAAAGCAGGTTTTGTCTTTTCATCTCCCACCTGAGCAGGGCAGCCTCTCCCTGGAGACGCAGTTCTGTCCCTCCTTCCACTGGCCCTCTCTCCTAGCCTCTTTTCCTACCGTCTCCTCCCAACTCATTCAACCCACAGCAGAGCCTCTTGAAGAGGCCAGACCATGCCCTCCACCCCAGCAGAGAGGAGCTCCAAGGACACTGCGGGCGGCCCAGGAACAGACACCAACCAGAAGAAGCCCCTGCCTGAACAAACCTGATCTCTATGGCACCGTGGAGTGGCAGAGGCAAGAAGAATGTCCAAGGGGGCACTGCAAGGGGAAGGTGGGTGCCGGAGGTAGTGACACTAGGGAGGAGGCAGTGCTGGGAAGATGCTAAGTGGCCTGTGGGATTGGGCCCCAACACAGGCACTCCCACCAGGGCCCTCACACAGCAACCCTAGCCTGGGACAGAAGTGTAATGATGACTTGACGGGATCACAGCCAAGCTGCAAAGATGGTCTGTGTAGGCAGTGCTGGAGCCCTCCTGCCTGATGGGTGAGTCGGAGGCCTGGGGTGAGGGTGGGCGGGCTCCAGAGTACCTGGGGAGACTCTCCCTTGGAGGGGTGCTGGGTTCAGGGAGGTGGGCACCAGCCAGACTGGGACTGGTGCCAGGAGGTGCTACGAGTGAGGGACTGAAGGGCCATGTGCCACCAAGCTGGAGTGGAGGGAGAAGGCCAGCTCATGCCTAAGTTACCCAGATCATGTTGGAGGCAGGAGGCCTAGAGGAGCCTAGGGCATGGTCCAGGGCACAGCAGGAGTGGCTGGGGTACCACCGCCCAGGTGTCTGCTCCTCCTTCCCTACCTGTTGGGGACAGGGAACTGCCCACATCGTCCCAAGGGCAGGAGTCCCAGCCATGTCTGCACACCCATCACTGTCCATCACCCCTCTCAGCTGTCTGACTGCCCCCCAGCCAGGCTCCCACGCCACAGCACCTGCCAGCCTGCCACCCTGTAACACACAGTCCTGATGCCCTGGCACCCCTCCTCCAGGCAGCTCAGCAGCCTCCCAGCATCTCTTCCAGCGTCTGGATCTTGTACTGTCCTGCCTCCTGACACCTCAGCCAGCCAGTGAGGTCTGTGCAGGCTGTCAGCAGGACCCCTTGCCGACCTGTTGCCTTTTACAGTGCCCTTCCCACGACCCTTCCTCCCTACTCAGGTTTCCCAAGCTGCCGTCTTAGTTGGCACTTTCTCCCCCATCTTTGCTACAGCCAATGTGCCCACATGGGTGGCCTGGCCAGTCTGGGTCTCCAAACATGCTCTTCCTCCCCCCAGGCCTCCCCCTACCAGGGGCCTGCAGCCACCATCAGGCCTCCCCATGATGTCAGCCTCGTGGCTGCCAGTGCCCAGCTGCCAGCAGTGACCCAGGCCTGCTCCTTGGCCCCAGCCACCTGTGAATCCAGGTCTCACCCAGGACCTTGCATCCCACTTCCTCACAGCTTCCCTGAACTCGTGGTACCTAACACAAAGCCAAGAACACAGATGCACTGAAAAAATGACACCAAACAAAAGTAACATGATTCCCAGGCTTGACTACTTGTGGGCCGTTGGTGTCAACAGGCCAGAACATGTCCACTCTCTGGCCTGGCCTCTGCCTCGGGGCTCTGGGGCAGCGCTGAGACAGGACAGGCAAAGGCCTGGGGCCTCTGTTGTGTGGGAACCTTGTTTAGGGAGATAAGCCTGAACAGGAGCACAGAATTAGACACAGGCTTGTAAGCTCCACCCACGCCAGTCACAGCGCCCACCCCTGCTGACGGCTCCAACCTTGACGTGCTACAAACGCCTCTACACCCCCTCGTCTGCAGCCCCTTCCCGATCCCCTATCACATCTTCTGGGGACACATTGCATGTGTCCCAACCTCGTGTCACCTACAAGGACATCCTGGCCCCAGCGCCCCCACTCTGGCCAGCACACAGCAAGCGTCTGTCCAGGTTTCAGAAGAACTAGCCCTGCAGTCACACGGGGTTTCCTCCAGATCCCTGTCACACCTGTGAACAGGACGGGGCCCAGTAGGAAAGGGTTTCTTTGGCATCTCAGGAACTTTTGTGAGGCACTGACTAGTGATCTACTGAAGAAGCTGACAGGCGCGAGACTACAGCACACAACATGTCAAAGGCATTAAGAAGCACTGCAGGGAAGAAACCTTTTAACTTGGTGTTTCCCAAGCTATGTCGCTACAAACTGTCCCCTATAAAGCCAGATGTGAGGGCCATACGGCTGTGAAACAGCCACAGCAGAACTGAGTGTTGCCGCGGGGCTCAGAGACGCTGTGGACCCCACACCACTTGTGGGGTCAGATCTGACCACAGAGCCTGGAAGACAAATGGAGTTCAGGCAGATGGGGACCTCAGAGAAAATGTGGGCTCTGAGCAGACAAGCGTTCTGTCCCCCAGGCTAGACCCAAAGATGGGATCACAGAGCAGGTGGATGGCCTGGTATCAATGTCCCCCAAGCCAAAGGTCCTGGACCTTCCGGGCAGTAACCAGCAGCTGCATCCTCCACCTTCACCCGAAAAACAAAGAATGCCCCCAGCAAACGGGCTGATCATTCCTACGAGTGACCGAGCTTCAGGTCCATGACACACCGGGCAGCTGAACTCGCCCAGAAAGATCTCAGGCCCCAGAGTATCTTGTGGCTAAAGGACATCAGAGCCTGGATTGAGGCACCCACTGAGTGGGAAAGGTGGGCAGAGAGGGGCATGTCTGACAGGTGAGGACAGAAGTGGGTCTAGAACACATGTGGGACTGGGACAGGGAGCAGAAGTGTGATGTATGGCCAGTGCCTGGGGCCTCAACCAGGAACTGTCCTGGGAAGGAGAGAGCCTCCCTGGACATTTGTCGCCAAGGCAGGACCAGCAGAAGTGTTATCACTGAATGAGAAATGACTGCCAGACTCTAGCCACCACTGTCTGTAGGACAAGAGCAGCCACGACAGGGCCCAGCCACTGCCAGCCACGGGGAGCATGATCCCGTGTACCACAGTGCCCTGCGCACACAGCACACGGCACCCTGCTCCGAGGGCAGAAAGGGGAGCAAAGGGAGAGGGAGGAAGTGTGAGCAGGAGCCAGGGAGATGCGAAGGAGAGGCAATTTCAGGCACCTGGCAGATTGGGGGCACTGAGTGGGCTTGAGTGCAGGGATTTCAGAGCACAAGTGCACTGGTTACACACTCCTAATAAATAGTGCCGACCACAGAATGGATGCATGCGCTTCTGTGTGAGACGACTGTACATAAACCCCAAGTCTGTCGCCAGGACGGTTTTGGGAAACAGAGGCTCCCAATGGTAGACAGAGAGCAGGACCCAGGTCAGACAGATGCTGCCACCTCCTGGCTGGAATGCATTCTTCAGCACGTCAGTTCTGTCTGGCCATGGAGACTGTCAGTGTCCGGTAGCAGAGTGGCTGCAAGGATGAACGGAAATGGCACGACATCCTCTCGGGTCACGCCCAGCATGCATTTCCCCACAAGGACCCGAAAATTAGCCTGGCTGCACGCTGGGGGCCAATGATAGCAGAGCCATGAGAGCCTGCCACACTGCAGTCCTGGGCGTGGAGCTTCGCAGGGGCGCTGCCTGCCACCCCCACCATTTCACAGGAGGGGGACTGTGGTTCACAGCGTCTAAGTGGCTTGTCCAAGATGACAGCGCTCAGATGCGACCTGCTGAGGGTTGAAATCCAGGGCCATGTGACCCCAAGCTGATGTCAGGCAATGAAGTGAGTTACCGAAGTTGGTGAAGGCCATGTCGCAAGGATGTCTGTTGTTTTAGGCTGCCTGGCACCTGTACCTCTGGAAACAGCACCTGACTTTCCCTGGAGAACCTCCCTCTGTCCCTATCAGCGCCAGCTCACTAGCTGGGTGGACCCCATGCCCAGGCTTCCGGGACAAGCCTGGCCGATGACAGCCGTGTCTCCCTGGCCCCAGTGATGGGCTCAGGGGAGAGCAGGGAACCATGGGAAGCGAATTCAGAAGATAGAATTCTGCAGGAACTACTGAGTGAAGGAGGCTCACTTTCCAGTGGGTGCAGAACAGACGAGATGCAAAGAACGTGCCTTCCCACCCCATGTCTGAGAAATGAAATGAGCACAGGGTTCTGGCACAACTCAGAGCCAGGGGACAAGAGCCCCTCATGCTGACAGGGGAGAAATGTTGAGGATGACCTGTGGGACGGTGAGTTCAGAGAAGGGCGAGTAGGAAGAGGCCAGCTGAGCAATCCCTCCCCCCTGCCCTGTGACAGCCCCAGCCGTCCCATGGGGGCCAGCACAGAGAATGACAAAATCTGGGCTCGACAATCAGTAAATCTGAGCCACGCATCTGTCCTGTAGGGGTTTGTCCTGAGCCACCTCCCTAGATCTCAAAGCACAAAAGACAGCACTTGCATTGGGCTTCATTCTTTCATCTGTTTAGCAAATGTTTATTGAGGGTCTGCACTGTACCAGGCACTGTGCTACCCACTTTAAATGGCTTTGATTTTCATCGGGACCAAGGGGCACAGAGGGAGGAGGAGCAGAGAGGATGGGGGTGGTTGAGGCTGGTCAGGGAAGCCCACACCTCTGGGTCCTCATCCCAGCTGGACACCAGTCATGCTCACAGTGCCTGCTCTGAGGGCACTTTCAACACTGCCCTGCCAGGAAGGGGGCTTTCACATGCCACTGGGAGATGGAAGAGGACAAAAGGGAAGAGGGTCCCAGAGCAAGCCCCTGGGGTGACAGGAGCGGGGCCACACTCTTGGATTTCTGCCCGGCACTGGGAGCTTCCCAAACCCCCACTTATCCTTTGAATCCTGAATTGAAAGAAGACAGATAAGACAAGCCCTTGAGTGACACCTGAACCCTCACTGCTTTGTGAACTCTGCCTTCCAAGTGGACAGGAAAAGGCTGGCTACATTTGGTCAAGGTAACAAGAAGTGCGGGGGGGGGGGGGGGCTTAGGGGCAAAGAAGGGTCAACCAGTGACCAGCTCTGCCTCAGACCAGCACCCAAGGAGCCACAGGGGTCTCCATGGGGGCAAAACCCAACCAGGGCACAGGGTGGCCCCTTCAAGTTCCCACCTTGGGCAGGAGGTGGGAAAGTAAGAGAGACAGAGGGACAGGGAAGGTCAGAGAAGGCAAGAGGCCAGATGAAGGGAGCAGGGAGATGGAGTGGCTTCCATATAAGGGCAGCTTCTCCATGCACCTTCAAAACCCCACAGTCTGTCTAAGAGACTCCGAGGTGGTGCTGAGAGACAGAAATGTTTCTGGGACAGAAAACAAAAAGTTGGTGTGGGTCCCCCAAGGAAAAGGACACGAGGCAAGAAAAGCTACATGAAGGAGTCCTGGCCACATGCAGCCACGTGGCCACAGCGGGGAGGACCCAGGGCCAGAGGGAAGCCAAACAGGGCAGGGAGGTGCGACTCTGGACTAAGCCACAGATGCCACTTAATGGTAGAGCAGCTTTGGTCCAGGGTGAGCTGCAGGAACTCCAGGTGGGAGCCTCCCGGAGAGCTGTGGAGCGGGGGCTCACCCCCAGCCTGGACCTCTGACGGTTATCCTGTTCCCACACTCAGCACCAAAGGGGTGGGGAGAGCAGCAGCCCCGACACTTCAGATCCCCTGAGAGAGCCTCTTGCCTCAGACAGACGAAGCAAGGCCAGATGAAGGACGGAGAGGTAGACAGGAGGACAGGAAGGGGTGGGACAGATGGAACCATGATGGACAAGAGGCAGACAGGGAGGCCCGTGGACATGGGACAAGACCCTCCCCAGCTGCCCTGCTCACCGAGCTGCCGCGATGGGCGACTTCTTAGAAGGGTCCAGCAGGCCGCCCAGGCCACCAGCCGGCTCCTCCCCCAGGGAGCGTGTGTCTTTGTTCAGCTGCTGCAGGCGGGAGCTGAGCTCACTGATCACAGTTGGTTTGTCATCTTCGGGCCCGGGGAGCCCCCGGCTCTCCATGGGGTCCCCCCACAGCTTGGACCTTCTCTGGAAGAGGTAGCGAGGGCGAGCAGGCCCAGCGACAGAGGCCAGCCCGGCGGAGGCGGCATGGTGCTGCTGGGCCATGAGCTCACTGTCCGAGGACTGCTTCAGCAGAGGGTCCCTGAAGGTCACCGGCCCCTTCCCCAGCGGGGACTTGAGCTTGGGCTTGGGAGGCACTGGTGGCTTCTCGAGTAGAAAAGTGTGTCCATCAGCGAAGGAGGTGTGGGTGTCAGTGAGCTCCCCGCTCTCGGAGCTCAGGGTGGACATGCTGGACACTGTGGAGATGGTGCTCGTGGTCTCCAGGTGGGGGTCGCTGGAACTGCGCGTGTCCACCTCCTCCACACCCGAGTCAGCTGCAGACTCAGGGGCGGGGGGCAGCTCACTACTCGCCTTCCCTGAGGCCGGGCCTGGCACCGTGGCGGGTGAGGGAACTGGGCCAGGCAGTGTGGTCAGAAGGAGCCCGTTGGCAAACTCTTCGGGGGGTGGCACCAGCCCAATGCGAGCCAGTTCCTCTCTGGTCTCCTCGTCGCTAGAGGACAGCTGGGCAGGAGGCAGGTTCACAGTAAAGACCAGCTCTGGCTCCTCCTCCGAGCTGCCCTGGCCGGGCCCAGGTTCTTTTGGAGCGCTGCCAGGGGGCTGCGCCCGTGGGCTGGGCAGGGGCTCTGCCACCACGTGTGTGTGTGTGGGCAGGGGC
>NW_006296223.1:1615648-1637339 GCF_000327345.1 Myotis davidii | reverse complement strand
TGCCGCGACCCTCACGCCCGGAGTCTTGCATCGACGTGCTCCGCGGGAAGCGCCCCTCCAGCAGGGACGCCAGCTTCTCATCCTCCCCTGCGGACAGAGGGCCCCGTGAGACTGGCCAGGCGCTGGGAGCCGGCGACTTTGGGAAGGCCCCTTGGACCCCAGCACCTGCCATCGGCAGAATCCGCCACGTCTGTCTCATCCCAGGGCAGCCAGGGATCTGCACCCCAATACCATTGCCAGTTTCGGCGGGGGGGGGGCGTTCTTGTGAAGACTGGGGAGAGGAGTCAGTTCAGATATAGGGTAGAGGGGGGCCTGGAGAAAGTACCCAAACTCTGACCACACAACTTGGGGCCAAGACCTGCCCCAAACCTGGGACATAAAGAGGCTCAAATGAGACACCCCAGAAGGGTAGGAGCAGCCCTGCAGTCATGGAGGTGGGGTGCAGGGCTTCCCGAGTCCGATCACAGCCTGCAACCAGCAGGTTTCCAGGGGGTGGCCTGGGGGCAGCCAGAGGCAGAGAAAAGGGCACTTTCTGAGCAGGAAGGATCCATTGCAGACACAGGGACAGAAGGGCTGTGGCCAGGGAAGCCATGCCTCTGGCAGGGAGACAGCTGATGCCCAGGTAAGGGGGTGCGTGGTGCATGTCCAGTACAGGATCAGGTGGATGGAGTGGACCGAGGCTGCCAGTCACTGGGAGCGAAGGAGGGTGGATGGAAATGGAACTGCAGACTGACCACCCCACATTTCGGTTTTACTCCTTGCTGGCTGTGCAACCCCAGGCCAAGCCCCGAGCCCCTCTGAGCTTCAGTTCTCTCCTGGGCAACACACATTAAAATAAACCCCACTCTGCCTGCCTCGGACATAGTTAGGGTCTGAGCAAGGGCAGGTGGGAGTGCTCAGAGCCCACATCTCCCTGCTGCCCACCTGCAGACCGGCAGGGCCTCCTTGTAGACACCATGTGGACACCTGTGCTGCAGGTGTTGTGGCCCAACCCAAGGAGAGTGCATTAATGGCGCTCCATGTCGACACACACGCCTCTTGTGGAGTGCCTTTTGGGGATGTGCACCTGGCCTCCCTCTGGCTGGGTGATATTTTTATGAACTCAACAAGATGCCTCTTGCCTGTCCACAACCGCCTCCCCCGTTAGCCAGCCAGTGCTTGCGCCAGGCCGCCCACGCCCATTTGCTTCTTGGCCTGCTTAACAGCTCTCATATCCCCAGCTCAGCACCGGTGGACTTTTGAGTAAAGAGGCCTTACTGTCTGACGTCCCTTAACCTATCAGCACTTCAGTTTCCTCATCTCAGGGGCACTGCCCTCCCTGCTCCCTCCCCCATTGTGGGCCTGTGTGAGGTGGAGCCATTTAGAGCTTACAGCACAGGGCTCAGCACCTAGAGGGGACCCAGGTCGTCATCATCATATCAGGTCTGCCTTCCACCCCCTTGCTGGACACAGGAACACAGTATATAAACACCCACCGCCCACGTGCGTGAGACAGGTACACAGGGAAGCCGGTGCCCCAGGAGCTGCAGGGGGTGTGATGTGCCAAGTTCTAACTTCAAGTCCCTTGCCTCAGGATGAAATGGGGAGTCTGTTCTGATGCCATCTTGGGTGGGCAGAGAGCAGTACCCCAGCACTTGAGTGCTGGCCCCCAAATGGTAGACCAACACCACCAAGCACAAGCAGTGGCCCAGTGTTCGCTCAGTGCAGCCCCTGGGGGAGCCTCAGAGCGGCCCTGGATGTAGGCAGGCACTCGGTGGTCCCCACATTTCCACATCAGCACCCTGAGGTTTCAAGGACTGAACCATGTGCCAAGGCCACATAGCCAGGACAAGGGGCGGGCTCTCCAGGAGTCTGGTAACTTGTTTGGCAGGCCAAGAAGAGGGGTCAAAGATGAGCACCATTTGCCCTGGCTGTTGTTCTCAGTGGTTAGAGCACTGGCCCATGCACCGAAAATTCTCAGGTTCGATTCCCAACCAAGGGCACGTGTCTGGGTTGCGGGTTGGAGCAACCAATAGATGTGTCTCTCTCATATCTCTCCTCCCCCTTTCCCCTCCTCACTCCCCCTCCCCCACTTCCTCCCACTCTCTCTGAAAATCAATGGAAAAAATCCTGGGATGAGGATAAACAAAATGATGAGCCCCTTTCAGCTCATTCACGGCCCAAGCACTGAAAGGTCGAAGAGGGTGAGTGGGAAAGAGCTGCCATCCCCATCTGGGCTCATGTCCCAATGGGCAGGCACTTGGATGTGCACCTGTTTGTCCTGGGACTGGGTGTAGCTGAGGGATAGCCTCTGGCAGAGTGAGGTCAGGTGGAGAACAATGCGTCTGGCAGGCCCAGGTCAGAGGGGGCCGAGACAGATGGCCCCCGATGAAGCAGGAGAGGGCTGGGGTTGGTCCCCAACACCCCAAGGCAATTGGGAGCCCACAGAGGGTCAACTGCAGGGATGAGGGGTGATATCTGCTCTGCAGAAGTCCCCATCTGACCTGTGGGTGGAGCTGGGAAGGGAGGTCTGAAGGACACCAAAGCTGTGATCCAAGAGCAAGACACCGAGGCCCGGCCAGGCAGGGCCACAAAGCTGGTGAGGAGTCAGGCACAAGGCATTTGAGGAGGCAGTGTACCCCTAATTTGTCAGGGGAAGCAGAGAATAAAGAGGAAACCATGGAGGACTCCCAGGGCTTAGGCCAGTGGGAGGAGGGAGGTACCTCTGAGCTCCAAAGTGGCTGCAGTCTCACCAACCCTCTTCCTCCTCCTCCCCCTACAGAAAGGACCCACAGCAGTCCCTGAAGGACCATGCCACCTATGATGATGGCCTTTATCAGTAACTCACCACATGATCTCCCAGAAACCCCCACTCATCCTGCATGTCAAACTCAGACACCCAGGTGTGGCTGGTACCCCTAGTTGTCTCTAACTGGACGTGCTCCTTCACACTCACCACAACTGCCAAACTGAGTTGTCTGCACATGTGTCACCTCCCCCAACTGAGCCCCCACACCTGGCCCAGGGTCAGTCTAGAGTGGGCATCGAGCATCAGGGGTCCTAGGGTGAATGAGGGATTGGGGTTTGGGCAACTGGTTGGCCAGGTGGGTGAACAGAAGACAGGTAAGGCAGCTGCGTGATCTTGGGCAAGTCACTTGGCCTCTTTGCCTCAGTTTCATCGTCGGTAACACAGGTACTAACTATAGTGTTACCTCTTCAGGGTTCCTCGAAGGACTACGTGTGGCAGTGAGCATACGCAGTGTTGGTGTAAGTGTTGAAGGGGCATTTACTGGTTAATACATGATGAGTGTGGTGAGGTGTACATGGACAGATAGATGGATAAGTGGACAGGTCTGTGGGTAGATGGATGGCAGGTGAGCAGGAGAGGGCACTGGATGCCTAGAAGGATGAGCAGCAGGTGGGGCTTGTTAGATGACCAGGCCCAGGGTCAAAAGAGGACATGGCCAAGTGTGGGGCATGACATCAGCTGGAACGTGATGTCCCATGGAGACAGGTGCAGAGGCAGAGAGACCAAGGACACAGCCTTGAGAAAGTTCCATGTTGGTGTGGTGTGGTGTCCTCCTCGGGGAGGACAGAAGGACCCACCTTGGTGTGTGGGGCTGGGAGAAGCCTGAACATGTGCAGCTGAGAAGTGTCCTAAAACTGGGAGAAGAGTTACATGGACAAGGAAGCAGGAAAATCAACTGTGAATTGAAGTCCAAAAGAGAGGGCTGGTCACAGGCACCGGGAGGAACACCCTGGAAAACACTGGTGACCATGGTGGGAGCAACTTCAATTTTAGGTACAGAGCTAGCCTTCCGCAGCTGCAGGCGGGGGACAGGAGACAGAAAGTATAGGTGACTTTGGAGAAACGGACTGTGAAGGAAAGGAGAGCGGTATTGAGGAAAGCTGGGGTAGGGGTGGGGGCAGGTTCAAGGGGAGGGTAGTTTTAGGACCAGAAATATGACATATACTCAGGCATCCAGCATAGAAGACAAGGCCTAGGGATGGGTGGGAGCCATGGATGGAGGGTACCCACTGGACAGGAAGCTGTAGATAGGTGTGGGGAGAGTCTGAAGAGTCTGTTTTAGCAAAGTATCTCTGAGTTTGCCAAAGGACTCACCCCCACCCCCACCCCCACATATGTCCACATATGAGATCTCTGGGCTAGGGCCAGGGAGAGGCAGGACTCAGAGGGGAACTGAAAACCCAGTTGAAGGTGGAGAGAGAGGGTCCTCCAGCCCTGTGTCCACCCTGGTCCCATTCCCCCCGCCCCGTGCAGACCCCAGCCCGGCCGTACCTACAGACTTGGTCCGTGGAATCCCCTTCCGCAGGGAGCCTGGCAGCTTCTCTGGGCCTGGGAGGCCCTGGCGCTCAAACAGTGACTGTGGGAGTCGGGAGGGTACATGGAGGTTCCGCCCACACTCTTCCTAAGCCTCATCTCACCCATGCACTATGTCCAACGTGCTGGTGCCCAGGCGCCTGCCTCCATAGCAGGGCCAGGTAGCAGAGGCCTGGGCAGAGTGTTGGGTGGGTTGATGCAGAGGTGGCCAGAGCAGACAGCGGCCCTGGGTGTGGCGCAGGTGAGGCTAGGGGAGTAGCCCAATAGGTGCCCAGTAGGAGAAGTGGGCCAGGGGATAAAGACACACTATTTGTGGCATGAACAGGGCTGGCACAGAACCTGCCTAAGGCACTGAAAGCCATTCAGCACGTGGTCAACTGTGGCCATTCTGGGGGCTGAGGTGGCCCCAAGTGTCTCCAGGAGTCTGGGGGATCTTCACAACCACTCCTAAAGTGTGGGGTCCAAATGATGGACCTCCACCCCAGAAAATGTGCAAACACCCATGCTCCACCCAGCCCTCAGCCCACCCCCCACACCCAGCCACCCAACAGCTTACACTGATCTCGGCCGGGCCTATCGCCCGGATGAAGGCCACCACTTGTGAGGAGACAACCAGGAAAGAGAAAACACAGCAAGAAGGCTAGAAAAAAAGAGAAAACCAAGATGGTGGCATAGGGAGTGGACCTGTGCATGCTGCTAGAAGTGGGCCAGGGGATAAAGACACACTATTTGTGGCATGAACAGGGCTGGCACAGAACCTGCCTAAGGCACTGAAAGCCATTCAGCACGTGGTCAACTGTGGCCATTCTGGGGGCTGAGGTGGCCCCAAGTGTCTCCAGGAGTCTGGGGGATCTTCACAACCACTCCTAAAGTGTGGGGTCCAAATGATGGACCTCCACCCCAGAAAATGTGCAAACACCCATGCTCCACCCAGCCCTCAGCCCACCCCCCACACCCAGCCACCCAACAGCTTACACTGATCTCGGCCGGGGTGATCCTCCGGCTGGTGGGCCGCTGTTTGACGGTGGCCGCCCTCGAGTCAGCATCCGCGATGTCAGGCCTCAGTGCGGGCTCCGTGGCGGCCGCCAGGATCTCATCTAGTTTCTCTGCACACCAAGAAGGTGTCTTCTCAGCCACCATGACCTTGAGCAGCCTCACTGTTCTGTCCTCCCCACAAGGCTGGTCCACCCCATGCTGGGCCCACCTCAGACCTCCCACTCCCCAGGGCTGCTTCCAGACCTGGGATGGTGGCCCTCACACACCAGAACCCAGGTTCTGCACCAGCCTGCCTCTCCACCCTTGGCGAGGCTCCAGGGGACCCTGGAGACACCACTCCAGGAAAAGGCCGACTGACCCTTAGGGGGAGAACCCGGGCACACTGCTGAGAGCCCCGGTCTCCCCAAGATTCCGTGTCCTTTGACTTTCACTTTTCTCCTCAGCACAAGGTATCACCCTCTGGGCCCAGCGCACAGGACAGCCCTGAGGTCCAGCGGGTGCCCACGAAAGATGCGAATCAATCAAGAATGAAAGAAAACAGCTGAGTGCCCCAGGCTGCTCAGGAAGCCAAAGAACCTTTGTCCAGGTGGGAGGTGCCAAGAAGAGGGTGTGGGGCAAGGGGGACCCACAGGGCTGAACAAGGCCTGGGGGAAAGGCACCAGGAGCCCCCAGGCACTGTTCTTCTCAAATCCGTTGTAAAAGAAAAGCTCTGTTTGTTTTTATTAAAGCTGGTTGACGCTTTTCAAAGTGTTGTTTTTTATGAACACGACTTGGAGGTTTTGTTAAACAACTGGGTGTGTCTGAGAGCTATCAGGTCCAGCTGGAGGACAGATGGGTCCAGTTGGGGCCAGCGCGGAGTGCAGTCGGGTGCCCACCTGCTGCCAGGGGACCCTCTTGTTCAGGAGCCCTGCCCACTCCATCCTTCACTCAGGTTCGAGATCCCACCCTCCCAACCAAGGGACTGTGCCAACCCTACAGGCCCACGCGTCAGGTCACCCAAGAGCCCCACGTGGGAGAACGTCTGGGGTCAGCCTCGACACCTCCTACCAGCACCTGCTGTCCCACCTCTGCACCCGCCCACAATCGCCATGCAAAGCAGATAAACTTCTGAGATGTCCAGTACCCAACCCAGACCAGACCCACTCTGTACACTCACTTTCCTGGCTTAGCCTCTTTATGACTCAGTTTCCTCCTCTGATGAAAGAGCACACAAGCGGCACCTGCCTCAGTGTTGTGAGATAGCGCATATCTAGAGGTGCCACCACTGTCAGCTCTGGGCAGGCACCAAGCACACGCTTGCTACAATCAGCTCCACAGCTGCCCTACAGCCCAGGGCACCCAGCCCGCCCTGACACGAGGGCCTGGGGGAAAGGCCCTCCTGGGGGAGGGCTCCACCAGAGTTTCAACTCACCCGGGCCCAGGTGCGGACCAGGGAGGCCTGTTAGAGGCCCTTGTTTGTTTTGTAATGAGGTGAATGCCTTCCCTTTGGAGCCGAGACCATTTAGGTTCCAGGCGGTTTCCAGAGTGGGAAGTGCTTCACCTGTCATCCCACAACAACCACACGAAGAAGATACTGTTACTGCCCTCATTCTACCCAAGAAGAAACTGAAGCTCTGAGAGATAAATTGCCCAGATCACAGACCCAGTAAATGAAAGGTCAGACTTAGCTGCCAGGCTGCCCAGAAACCACAGACAAAAAGACAGGTATGGAGAGAAACACTTCCGTGGGAATCGCAGGGCACGTGCTCACCTGAGCTGTGAATTTAGAGGCCTCTTGTCCAGGTCCGGAACTCGGTCCGAGACCCAACGCCACATGCTCAGTAAGGTAGCCAAGCACAACTGCTGGCTGTGGGCCACGGGACTAGGCCAGATGAGAATTATTTTCAAATTGGAAAGAATAAAAATTCTTCATACTATAAACTAGTGAGATTGACACCCAATCCCCCCCCAAATTAGCAAGTGTGCTCTTACAGCATTTCAGATATTTAGGTAAGGGAATGAAGCCCATTAGGAAGCGGGTCTGGGTCCCTGGCATGTCTCACCCCCAACCCCCCACCCCCCACACCACCAGACACACACACAGCTGTCGTGGGGCCGGGGCGGATGCGGCTGTTTGAACAAGCGGGGCCTGTGGGGGCGATGAATCACCATCACTGCCCCTATAACTGGAGGCAGTGCGCAGGCCACAGCACAGCTCCCTGGGAGCCCCGCTAATGAGCCCAGCACAGAACCGATGTGCTCCAGAAATAGTTCGCATGTCGGCCTCAAGGTGTGCACAAAAGTGTCCACAGAGGAGACTCCATCACCTGTTTTAACGCCTGAAAAGATGCCCAGGAAAGCACTTCACTGGGTCTGGGGAAGGGGCGGCGAGAACTCAGAGGGCCAGGCTGCAGGTTGTGCAGGAGAGTATGGACTGCAGGTGGGCAGGTGTGTGCTGGCACAGGAAAGGCCCATGGGTCCCAGAGTGAGGACCGGTGAGCACCGGGTACATGGACAATGAGGGGCCACAGAGCCACCTCTGGCTTCTGTGTGGCCTGGAATCCTGTTCACCGAGAGGTGGGAGAAGCTGGCAGAAGCCAGGCCCTGAGATCTGACAGATACTGGCCCTCAGTGCCCAGGCCCAGACTCTGTCCCCACATGGATGCTGTGTCCCTCGAAACCAGGCCAAACGTACAGGGAGGCGCCTCAGAGGACATGGCAGATGAGGTCTGAAGGTAGCAGCAAGGGATGGGGAAGCCAACAGGTGGGCGATGCTGGGGTGGGAACTCCAGGCTGTCTCCCCAGTGCTGTGGGCCCAGACTCATGCTCTGAGGGACTGTCAGCACTGGGCTTGACCCCAAAACAGATCAGCACGGAAACAGCACCCATACACCAGGCACAAGGGAGCCCCCAGAGCAGACAAGCAGCAGCAACCTGGGCCAAGTCAAACACCGGACACTCCCACCCCCGAAGTGTCACAGCTGGGTCCTAAACCCACCCTCCCTGGCTCCAGGCCTCCGCTCTGGGGGTTCCCAGCTCTGCCTCACCAGGCCACCCCAGTTCACCTGAGCCACAAGGCCCCTGACCAAGCCTATCACATCCCCAGGTGACCCTAGCCAGGTCCTTCTACTGTGCCCCCACCAGATCCCAGAGAAAAGGCCATCAGGAGGGTACAGCCCAGGCCTCCAGACCACCCTAAGTGAACTGGAACCTCCTCATACACCAGCACTTCCCTGGACAGGGGTCAGGCGAAGCTGTGGCCCTGGGGACACAGCAGATGACTCACCCCCTTTCCTTCTCCGAATGGAGGCTTGGAATCAAGAAACAGAGCAAAGGGGGTAAGAGGCAGGCTTCATCCTTAGCACCCGGGCCCCATTCCCCACCCCCTTTGCCCACCTCTCTTTTCCCACCCCTTCTAACAACCAGGACCTCCCAGACCCCCACAACCCACAACCTACACTCTCTACCAGACCAAAGGGGCAAATCTGCCCAATGCCAAATTAGTACACAGCTTGAAACTCGAGGCAGAAACAATCACAAGCAGAGACATATGCTTTTGTGTGCATGCACACACATACATGCACACACACATTTACAGTCCACTCACACATGTACACATGGGGCCCATGCAGTTCCACTCACACTCATGCACATTTGTGTGTGTCTACACACACGATGCACACACACTTGTGCACATCCACATACACTGACTCACATGTGTGCACACACACTGCCCATGCATGTTTGTGTACACATATGTTCACACATTTGTGCATGTCCACTCACACACAAGTTCACACATGATGTTCACGCACGTTTATACCTGTCTACTCACACATGATTACACACATGCACGTGCACATCCACGCATACTTATACACTCGCTTGTGTATGTCCACTCACACACATTTACATACATGCTTGTGCATGTCCATTCACACACGATGTGCACATGCTTTTGTACGTCCCCACACATCCACTCACACATGTGCACACATTCATGCTCATGCACACACAGACATGCACACACAGACATGCACACACATGTGGAGACGTCCACAGACAAGTAAGTCAAATTCTTTTAGAGAAAGGGCAAAATCCCATAAAAACCAAGCTTGGAGTCACTGATGGCATCACTGGTTGCCCTGGAGCATTCTGCACAGTGTGTTTCCAACAAAGGGCAGGCCAGTCAGAGACCGCACACTGACGTGGCACCTGCCCCAACGTTCTCATCACAGAGGAAAAAAGACCCAGAAGCTCAAGATTTACCATGAGAAAGTGGGTGAGTAGGAGGGGACTCAGACTCACCGGGCACTCCCAAGTCTGGGTCTCCACTGACCTCTGCAGCCCCAGCATGTCCTTGGTTCATATTGAGGAGATGAGCATGTGGGAACCCCGATGCACACTTGCCTAAGAGCACTGGGGGTGTCCTGCCCTTCCTTCTACCACCTGTCTCAGGGGAGGGTCCCTACCCACCCCCTTCCTCTCTGTTGTTTCTGCCAGCCCCTCAGCCATTCAGGGCTCTGCTTCTCCCCCACACTCTCTCTGAGCCCCCACCCTTGCCACCTGCTTTTTTTGTCACCTCACATCTTCCTTTCTTTCCAGCTATTTAGGTCATCTTCTCGATAGACTACAGGGACCCTAAATGGTCCCATCAGTTCTCAACAGTGTGACACAGAACTGACATGTTAATACTGGCAGTGAGCCAACGGGCCTTATGTCTACCTTTTGAAAGCACCAGCACTGGACCGCAAGCTGAGCTCTGTAGTATGTGGGAAGACCCTGATGCCGGCCTGGCTTCCTCAAACCAGGTATTCATAGAGGTCGACACCTGGGCTGGCTTCCCAGGACAGCTGTCCTCTGCGGGGCGGAATGGATTTTCCTCCAAACAGAGAAAAAAAAAAGCCTGGGTCCAGCTTCAACCAAAGCTGTGACCCCTCAGTCAGCAGTGTGGACAGAGGCTCTGTGCTAAGCTGTTCCTTCCTCATCCTTCCTGAAACTCTGCTCCGGAAAAGTGGATGAAGATGACGCCGACCTGAGGCTGCAGGAGTGAGCCCCTGGAAGACGAGGGCTACACAGCAGCAGAGGGAAAGCCCTGGACCAGGGCAGAGAGAAGGGAGGATCTGTGTTCAAGGGTTTCTTCACACAGAGCAGCCACTGGTCCCTGGATTACAGATCTGGGGTTGCCCAAGCACCTCTTCATGCAGAACTGGGGGCTCCCTTCTGACGTGCTGCTGAGCATGGCTGGGTAACAGCCTCTGGAAGGAGGCTCCTGGGACCCGCCCAACAGAGCCTCAATATGGTGTCTAGACAGACCTCGCTGCCTAGGGGTATTGGTGCATTGATCAGTTTGGACACTCAGTCAGTGTAGCAGATCAGCTCCCCATGACTAACCTTGAACCCTTGTGACCCTGAGACCAGAAGTCTGCTAGCTTCCCTGCTGCACTCTTGAATGAGTGGGTTTTAGCAGGATATAGAATTCTAGGTGGAAAAGCATTTTCACACAAGACTCTGAAGTTATCATTCCGTCGTCTCCTAGAAGCTACTACTGCTGATTAGAAATCAGCTGTCAGTCTTCCCTTCCTTCCTAGGTCATCCAGCTTTTTTCTCTGGTGGTTACAATTTTCCTTTTTGTCTATGGTGTTCTGAAGTTTTCCTATGACAAGTCTACATGTGTAGATTTATTTTATATTTCCTTGCTTGGGACTTACACTTCTTTAAACTGGAGTCTCGTCTCCTTTTTCAATTTTGAAAATTATCAACCATTTACTCTTCAAATGTTGCCTCTTCCTCAAAGTTTTTATTCTTTTGTGTCTCATCTGCCCTTTGATAGTTTGTTATCTCCTTGTCTCCTGTGCTGCATTTTAGGTGATCTCTTCAGACTTATCTTCTAATTCACTGTTTTCTTCAGCTGGGTCTGTGAACAACCCTGCCACACGGAGGAATCCTGTTCATCTCAGAGATTTTTTTTAGTCCCAGTGGCTATAATTTTTGTTTCAATACAGTTTTTTGGGGATCCTTTTAAAATCTTTTTCTTTCTTTATTTTTTTTTCCTTTTGGTACTGTCTTGTTCTTTCACTATGAATTCTGTCATTTCTCTTAAACTCTGTATTTAAACACATTATTTTGTCTCTTTCATATTCTTCTATGATTTTCAGTTCTTTTGATGCTAATTCCAGTTCTTGGGTGTGGTTCCAGCTTTGGGTCCACAACCATATCTCTTGGCTTTGTAGGGGCATCAGAGCCTCAACCCCTTGCCTTGGGAATCTACATCCTGTCCCAAGCCATCATGGACTATGGCAGCATCAGCTTCCTCTCTTTTTGGCTCTGATTTCTTTCTTCATTTTTGAGACCTAGGGGATTCCTATTCTTTTGTTTCAAGTTAGCTATGTGTTTTTATTTTATTCATAATATTCACGGGGAAGGAAAATCCTGTCAATTCCGTTGATCTGGGTGGCTGTCCTCCATGATAAACTACAGTCAAGAGTACCAGCTTGCACAGGGTGGCTCAGCCCGTGGCCAGGATGGGATCAGGGCTCAGTCAATGACTCAGGTCAGGAATAACTTTAGCAGACAGATAGGGCTCTTTCTATGGCTAGGGAAGAACCAAGCCTAAGCCAGGGTTGAAGCTCATTCTAGAACCAGGATCAGGGTCAGGACTGGGATAGATCCTGGCTGAAGCCAGAGTAAAGGACTGGGTATAGACTATAGAAGGACAGAGCACATTAACAGTCATGTGACTAGGACACGCTCATGAGGAGGACGCTGATGGTCACAAATATCAGGACATGGCTACGTATATCTGGACACACCTATGACGAGGCTATTAACAGTCACATATCTCAAGACATGCCCACAACGAGCTTACCAACATCACTCTGGGACTGTGCCCACAACATGCCCCATCAAAGCCCTGACACACTCTTATGTGCCTCCTGCAGCCCACGAGGGCCTGCCCGTCACTGAAGCAGTGAGGTGCACACAGCCCTGTGAGGTCAGCCGCTCACTGTAATTACCCTGCTCAACCAGTGAGTGAGCTGGTGCTGAGAGGGTAAAACAGATGCACAAGTCACACAGCCAGCGCCAGGCAGAGCCGGGGCAGAGCCCAGGGCCCAGACTCCTGCCCTTTTCTCACGTGGGTGAAACGAAGGAGTAAAGTCAGACTGGAGAGCCACATGTGCACGCATGCAGACACACTGGTGGGCCAGGCCCTGCTCCCGCCACCGTCTGGTGGCCCCATATCCATCTCCAACCCTGTCATCCAGCCCCTTGGCCCTCATCCCATCCACATGTGTCCCCCTCATCATCCCACCATTCCAGCACCCACCTATTTACCTTACACCTCTTCACACATCTGTCTGTCCTTCCTGCCCTCTCTCCCTCTGCCTGGCTTTGGCGCCAGCTCACTCCACCTGGCCACCCACCCTGGGCTGCCCTCAACCTCCCGCCCCCACTGCTCACCAAGTTCTTCAAGCTCGGCCGTCATGGACTTGGAACGCAGGGTCAATGTGGTGCTGGGGGCCCTCTTGGGGGGCGGCGGGGCTGCAAAGAAGAGGGAGGCCTTGGACCTCCTGTCCAGCAGCAGGCAGCGCGGCGTGGCCAGGTGCAGGTGCCACTTGCGCTCCACCGCCTGGATCTCCTCGTACTCCCGTGAGGACGTGTCACATTGCGCCAGGATCTTGTTCAGGCTGCGGCTGGATGCAAACTTCTTCATGGCGCTGGGAGCTCAGGGGGTGCTGAGGGCCGGACTGGCCAGGGGCCTCAGGAGGTGGTCAAGAGCCCCAGGAGGGGTCACGGTGCTGGCCAGCTCTAGCCTGAGTGCCCACCCTTTAGCCTCTGAAGGCTGAGCAAGGGCCACCAGAGCCATGGGGTGGGGGCTGGGAGGGGTCCCCAGCAGGCGGGACTCTTGCTGCTCCAGGGCTCTCCCAGACCCTGGAGGCCACTGCCCCTCAGGGGACTCTGGTGTGGTCAGCTAAGCCACGGCCTGGGCTGGGCCCGGCCAGCAAAGCCCTTCCCTCAGGTGCCACCTCCCCCTTCCCTCCGACAATGAGCGGAAGGCAGCGTCAACCTCACAGTTGCTATGGCAACCCCGGCCTCCAGGCAGCTGCTGGCAGTGCAGGGAAGGAGGGCTCTTCCACACCAGGGGCTGGGGGAAGCCAGGAAGCAGGGGGCGGGGATCTGAGGAGGGGCAACTTGGGGTCAGGGGTCACAGACTGGGGGCCAGGGGGCCAGTCTAACAGCAAGAGCTGGGAAAGCATCCAAGCCACGAGTGGGGCATTTCACTTGGGTTCAGACACCTGATGTCAGCAGTCTGGGGCCAGGGGATGGGCAGAGGAACATGGGCCCGGGACCAGCGGTCTAAGGTCAGGAGCCAGAGGGGAGAGTCTGGGCGTGAGACCTGAAGCCTGACACCTCACCTCTGCGTCGAGCCCCGTCTTCTTCCGGCTTCCTGGTCACCGACACAACCTTCATGACGAGACGGTTCCCGCCCTGGCGGATCAGAGCCACCACCTGCTTATGTCCAACCTTCACCACGTTCACCCCGTTCACCTGGGACAGACAGGTAGGTGGGTGGGGGTGGTCCAGGTGTGTCCTCGGGGCTCAGAGGTCAGCACCCACCCAGACGCACAGGTAAGGATGAGCCTCACCTCGATGAGGAAGTCTCCCGTGCGCAGCCCGGCCCTCCAGGCCACACCCTCCACATCCACAGACTCGAGGTACTGAAGTGCAGGGAAGGCCGGCGTGGGGGTGAACTCCTCGATAGGGGTCTCTGCTGCAGGGGTGGGCGGGGCGTTAGGGAGGGGCTTCACTAGTGTGTCCAGGTGGAGGCGGTTGTCACACAGTAACAGCCCAAGAGTGGCGCAACATGCCGAACAGATAAAACCAGGCAGAGCGCCCTGGGCTGGGCAGTGGGCAGGCGCCACCCAGGACAAGAGCCAGTTCTGGAATCCAAGGTACATCCCTCTGAGAAACTCCCCTCTCACCCCCACCGAGAGGCCCGACTGGGTCAGGCACACGAGAGCAGCAATCTTGGACGTCCACAAGGAGGAGGAGTCCCTGCCCTGTACTGAGACATTCCAGACCAAGAGTATAGTCACAGCAGAGGGACAAGGAGGGGTGTGGCCTGGAGAGGGGATGGGGTGACACTGGGGACAGGTGCAGGGGCAGGGAGGAGAGCAGAGGGGCGGAACAAAAGCCCCAAACAGTTTGCAGCCCCTGCCAGCCTGACACCCAGCCCCCAACCCTTCATTACCTTTAGCCCCCCGCAGCACGAACCCAAAGCCCTCGTGGTCCCGTTTCTGCAGGATGGCCACCTTGTCATCAATGACATAATCGCTGGTGGAGGAAAGCAGGGAGGGGTGAGAAGAAGCCTGCTATCACGCTGGCCAAGCTGACCCCACGCATGCCCCAAAAAGGGTCCCTCAGGCAGGACCCACCCTGGGAGGGCTGCCCTTGAACTGACCTGGGAGGGCAGAAGAAGGCTGGGCGCCACCACTCCCTCCTCCTTCCTCTTCACCCAGGCCTCCTTGTCCAGCTCTCAGCCTCCCTTTACATTTGACATCCCACTCACATGCGTGCCCGTGTGCCCACCTGCCCACGTGCCCAGCTGCCCACCTGCCCTGCGGTACCTGTGAGAGGTGAGGCTGTCATAGGAGCCCACAGTGTAGTGGCGGAAAAGTCGCTTCGTCCGGTCCTCCCGTGTTTCTGAGGGGAGTTTCAGTTGCTGATGGAGGTCATACCCTCCAAGCGGCCTGAACAGCCCCTCAACCACAGTGGTCACCAGCCTCTGCCCACACCCCCTGGCCTGGTTGTGCCACATGGAAGTGGGGAAGGGGGGATTCTGGGTCCTGGGCCCAGAGGTCCTGAGGTCAGAGGGCAGAGGGGACCATATGGGAAATTCTGGCTTCTGGGGTCAGGGTTCAGAACAGGGCAGGGGCTGTGGGTCACCTCTCCCCCATGCACATGGCAGACCGACCAAGGCCACAGAGAACCGGAGCCCGGAGTTACCAGCAAAGATGTCCATGTGTGAGGCGCATGCGTGTGGCCCACAGTCGCGTGTAAGTGCTGTGCTCACATGTGCTTGTACATATGCATGTCTCTGTGTCCAGTCATGTACCTACGTCATGCTACATGCCCACATGCACTGCCATGGAAACAGCACTGTGTCTTCACTGCACCCCTCACACGCCCACTGATGCTCAACCTCACGGGGTCCCTTGCTCCAGGTCCAGCCTCTGAGTGCACAGAGTCCGGGTGTGGGGGCTGGGTCCCTTCCCTGATGTCACGACAACGCACAGAGTTTTTTCCCACCTGTACTCTTGATCTTGGCGTCCCTCGCAGCCACTGCCCCACCCTGAGCCTCCCTGATCCCCTGCAGACCTGCAGGTTCTATGGGACATACCCATCCAGCACCTCCCTGCTCCAGGCTCACTTCTGCAGCTGCCCATGGACCAGATTCTCTGCCCCCCAGACCTCATAGCACCTCTGCCTCCAAGGTGTTCCCCCAGATGGTTCCACTGCCACTCACATTTCATCCCTCAACTCCTCCCTCATTCTCTATCATTTCAGTATTTCTCAAGATTAATTTATTCATTCAACAAGTATTTACTGAACTCCTGCTTGCAGCCCCTGCCAGGCACTCTTTGTTTTAGGCCTCTGAGAATACAGCAGATAACAGAACTAAGCCCCTACCCTATAGAGTTTACAATTCTTTCAAAGAGAGGGAGAGCAAACAAGAAATACGTATATACATAACATGCCAAATGCTGGTAAGTGTTAAGAGGATGCAGGACAGGGTTACAGAGAAAGTCCACGGTTCTAGGGTGAGGGAGAGATAATGGATATAAAGATGGATGGATGGGTGGTCACATGAAGGCCCCCCAAAGGCACAGGCCATGAGGTAGCCACCATAGATTGCATGGGTAAAGGATTTCCTGGGGGCAAGCACTCAGGGTAGGAAAGGAGATCAAATGAGAATCTATGATTTTTTAAAATATATTTTTATTGGTTTCAGAGAGGAAGGGAGAGGGAGAGAGAGATAGAAACATCAATGATGAGAGAAAATCATTGATCGGCTGTCTCCTGCATGCCCCATCCTGGGGATCGAGCCAGCAACCCAGGTATGTGCCCTTGGCCAGAATCAAACCTGGGACCCTTCAGTCCGCAGGCCGATGCTCTATCCACTGAGCCAAACCAGCTAGGGCCCTATGATTTTTGATAACCTATCTCTTCCACTAATTGTGAGCTAACATTTATTTCTGTGATCCTAGCACCTAGATAACTAGAAGAATAGATGGGTGGACAACTGGGTGGGTTGTTGGACGAATGACTATATGATGGATGGAGGGAAGGAGGGATGGAACAAGAAATAGATGGAAGGAGGGATAGAGAGCAGGAAGGATGGATGAAGGGGTCAAAGGGTAACAGATGCATAAACAAATGGGAAGGTGGACTGAGTGGTTTGATGGGATAACTAGATTGGTGGATGGATGGAAGGATGGGTGGACGGATGGATGAACAGACAGACAGATGGACGAGAGGGTGGGTGGATTGATGGACAGACGAATGATGGATGAACGAATAGATTGATGAACAGACAGATGGATAGATGGATGGATAAATGGATGAACAAATGGAGAGATGGATGGAAGAAGGGATGGATGGTAGATGGATTGATGGATGGATGGATGGATGGATGGGCAGATGGATGGAGGGATGGACCGATGGATAGATGGACAGACAGATAGATAAACAGATGTGTGGGTGGATAGGTGGATAGATTGGTGGGTGAATAGATGGATTGATGGACAGACGGATGGGTGGATGAATGGATGGAGGGGTGCAAGGATGAATTGATGGTAGGACGGACAGATGGGCGGAAGGAGGAATAGATAGAAGTAAAGATGGATGGCTGGACAGATGAACAGGTGGGTGGCTGGAAGGAGAGGTGGGTGGGTGGATGGATGGATGGATGGATGGATTGATGAATGGATGGACGGACAGACAGAGGGTTGGATGGATAGGTGGGTAGATGGATGGATGGATGGAAAAATGGGTGGATGAATGAAAGGAAGGAGGGTTGGGTACACTGGGTGGTCTGGGTGGGTTGACAGATGAGTAGATGATGGCAGGACAAGTGGGTGAATCAAAGGATAAAGGATGTAAGAGTAAAGGAAGCAGAGGCTGGATGGAAAGAAGAAAGAGCCCCTCTTAATGCACATGTCAGGGCAAGTACTGGTCTGGGTGGCAGGATCTGCCACTACCTTGTGTGATGCTCAGAATGCTGACGGTCCCCTTCCAGGCTCTCCCTATAGAGAAGGGAAATGCACCCTGCGCGGCCCGTAGGTTTATCACCCTGGCACCCTCCCAAGCACCGATCTGTTCTTTTCTCCCCTCTTTGCACACACTGCCCATCATGACGGACACCCGCTTGGACACTCCTGCACTCCATCCTGCGTCCAAGGCCAGAGCAGGCCAGGCCTCATCACTGCTCAGGTCAGCACCAGACTCCTCCTTGCCTCCACCACACCCTTCTCACATTCACCCAACTGTAGACATGTCCCCCGTGCCTGCCTGCAAAAGGACCCCAACTCCATCGTTCACTAGCCTCCCATTTTCAGATTTTGTCAACTAAAATGTATTTATTATATAACAGAAATTCATTTTCCAGTTTCATTAATCAGGCACATGAAGCCAGCTGAAGTGAAAACACACAGCATGACCACAGAGGAAGGGGGGGGGGGACAGCTGCCAGAGCCACAGCCTTCCAGGTGCCCTAAAAACCAGCCTCCGAACAAACAGGGCTTCGCCTCATCATCTCCCCCTCACAGCTCAGGGGCTGTAGGAGGCACCCTCTCTGCTAATCCCGGGCATCAGCCTGGCCCCCATGTGTTGGCACAGTGTCCCCTCCTTGGCCTCTAAGTCTCTCTGTCCCTACTCCAGTCTCAGAAACAGATCTTTCTTTGGATCTGGGCCTGTTGGAAGCAGGTTCCCATTCCTGGGCTGCCTCTGGCCTCTGGCACAACCCAGCCCCTGGGTCCCAGATCAGACTCTGCCCAGGATGCTGGCAGGCCCGGCCTGCACCGAGGACAGAGTTACTCCGTCCCTCCCAGCAGGCAGACTCCATAGGCCTCTCTCCCTCTGCCCACCCAGGAAATGCTCCCGTCTACCCAGGTACCTGTTGACATTCTTTCGGGGACAAACCCCAGAGCCACCCCATCTAGGAGCCCTGCACTTGCCCAGAGGCGATAGCTCCTGCAGCAGGATGCTGTGTGCTCTCTCCCTTCCCAAGACTTCAGCCCACCCGCCCCTCAGCCACCTCCAACCACCCTGCCTGGCCCTCATACTAACCCTGAGTGGCCTGCACACTCAAGATAGCACCCCGTCTCCTCCTGCCACCCTGCCACAAACTCTAGTCCACTGTGTTCCCCCTGGAGCCACAGCCACCTAACGGGCCTCACACCTCCACTCCAGCCCCACCGCCCCTCCCTGCACACTCAAGTGTCACCCACCCAGAGCCTGTGAATTGCACTGGCCACAGCACAGACCCTGCAGCTACTGCCTGTGTCACAAACGAGGCTGCTCCTCAGGCCGTGGGACCGGCCCTCCTAGAAATGGACCAACATCCGCTGTCCCCCCTCTGGGACCTGCTGGGGCAAGTGAGTCGGTTTCTGTATGGGAAGTGCGGGAAACCACAGCTGGCACCAGGACGCTGCTCCGAGCACGCCAGGTGGCAGCACGCGCAGACGGGCTCTGCTACCGCCACCATCAGCTGACCATCCAGAGGACTCCTGGTCATCCTTCAAGGCTCAGCTCAAACGCCTCTGCTTCGAAGCCCTGACTCCTCAGGCAGCCCTGGGAGCATCTTGTGCTAACACTGCGTTCAGGCCTCACACAAACGTGAAACCAGGCAGAGAGCCAGCCTCTGTGGTCCTGGCTCCCAAGACAAGATCCAACCCACGTCAAACACCTAATAAACATATGCTTCCTCAAATTCCAGCTCCAGTCCAGGCCTCCCTCCCACTCTCTCCAGCCTCAGCCTCGAGTCCAATTGCCCTGGAGCCACACAGTTCTCAAACCAGAACCAACGCTGCCCACCTCACGGGGGAGCACAGACCACTCCCAACTGAACACATCTGGAGGACCCCTCCTCCCCCGCCCCTCCCCGTCAGGTTTGCACCAAGGCCCCAAACTCTGAAAGCCTTCCTCACCGGAACAGGCCGCCCCATCTACCCTCCACAGGCACACAATCGGGGCCGCATCCCTGCCACACACCCAGCCACCTGGAGGGCCACGGGGGCAAGGCAGGGAAGAGCCAAGCAAACAGGAGAAGGCACCTGCTCAGGAGCAGGTCAGAGGCCACGTTCCACACGGGACAGGAGTCCGGGCCACCTCGGGTAGGCTTCCCTCGGGAAACTCTCAACCAGATTAAGAGGGCACAGCCACCCAGGGCCCAAGCCCTGTGCAGAAGAAGGGGCCCTGAGCCCTTGGTCCAGAGATACCACTGTGACCACCACTGGCCACTGCTCAGGAGAGGTCTCTCTCAGCCAGAAATAACGCTCGTGGGTCTGGGAGACTCCTTGGACCTCTGAGTGCTCATTGCAAGGCTATTTATTCCCCAGCTATGCAGCTGCCCTGGCGTGGGGCCTCCAAAGGGCCTCAGACCACAGCACCCAGAGGGGTCCCTCCTGGAGGCCAAGGCCATCCCCCCTGCTGCCCTCAGCCTGCCTGGCTGCAGGGCACCCACAACAGCCCCTCTGGGCCCAGCTGGCCTCACTTCCTCTTGGCAGACCGGCCTCCCCACACTGCCCACCTGGACAATCTGTCCACTTTGGAAAGACGTCTCTCTTCTCACACTGACCTCATTACTTGTCTGCCAGCCATGCAGGAACCACGCACTCCAAGCACCCAGTATTTCTCTTAGGGTCATGGGGGGGGGGCAGTTGTATGGTCCCTGGGGGGCACATGTGGGATCTACACAGATGCATGTTCATACATGTGTGTCCTGTGGGCACAGCACACATGCTTCCACTACTGTGTGGTGTCCGTAGGTACGTGCAGGGTGTGTGTGTGCCGTGTGTCTGCTGTGCACACAAGTTTGCGTCCACGTCGAATATGTGTTTGAGTTTACCCTCGTCTTTTCTCTGAATGTCCACATGTATTCAGCTCCAAGCAAGGCCAGAGGGGAGCTAGGGAGCAGCCCAGGGGATGTGGGGGTCACTCACCATGCCGTGTATCATACTGTCTCATCTGCACCTCCTCCACGCAGTCGGCCGGGAACCAGCCCGTGCGGCCCTTCACGGTCCCCTCCCAGAAACCGCCCTCCCCAATGCTGAGCACTGGGGGGACAGAGGCCAGAAAGACTGTCAGGCAGGGCAGGGGCAGGCCGCCCCCACGGCCCCCACGGCCCCCACTACCTCGGGCTCAGGTTCTCCCCGCCCACCCAGCACCCTTCCTCCCTCCCCTTCCTTTATCCTCCTGGCGTTTTCCCTGGAAAGATTTCGGGATCCACACGGAAGAGAAACGAACAGATGGGCACAGCACAGGATGGGCATGTGGGGGACAGAGAGACACACAGATGGACACGCTCGTGGGGGGACAGGAGGCAGAGGCAGGGGCCACCATCCTGCTCCTGCTCTCCCAGGTGACCCCTCTCCTCCCATTCCATCCTTGCTGTCACCCACCCCAGGGTCACTGACCAGAGTGCAGGGTCACTGCTTTGCCAGGGGACTGGGCCACAGATGGACCAGGCAGGCTGACCTCAGGACTGTTTCCTCCCCAGGCTCCCCTGGCATAGGGCACCCACGAAGATAGGGCCCCGATGATGGCAGAGAACCCCAGGCTGAGGTTCCCCAGAACAGAGGAGCCCCGTGCCAGAAACCCTCCTAATACACAGACACCCACATAGTTGTCACAGACATCACCCACAATGGCACAGGCTCCCCACGGGCACAAGGATTTCCAGGGAAGAAGTCCCAGAAGTGACCTAGGGGCCCCATAACCATAGGGAGTCTGTAATGGGATAGCGTCCTTCGAACACAGAGAACCCCGATGATACCAGCCCCCGTGACACAGAAACACCCCACGACGAGAGGAGCCTCGGTGGGGACACAGGGAACCCATCACGATGGAGGGACAGGAACCCCGTGCACAGAGACCCTCCCGGGCACGGAGCCCTTCACGACGACACAAGGGGTCCCCCGTGGCAGATGCATCCCATCATGACCGCCGTGGCTCAAGTTCCCAGGGCGACCCCAAAATGGCATCAGCCACTCCAGACCGCGGTGCACCCGACCCCGCCCCCCGCGCCCCTCACCCTTCACGGCCTCGCCGCGGTGCAGCGGGATCTCGCCCTCGCCCTGCGGGCTGTGCGCCTTCACGGCGATGAACTTGCGG
>NW_006296223.1:1601631-1615109 GCF_000327345.1 Myotis davidii | reverse complement strand
TGACCGCTGGCTGTCATACATCCGGCGCCTTAATCCCCCTCCACCTGGGTCCTCTACTCCTTGGATACCTGCCCGAGGCCCATGCACACTGGTGCTGACCAGCTACCCCGACTGCTGTCCCCCGCTGGGCACCGAACCTGAGGCCTGGGTCCTCCACCTTCGCCCTGTTCAAAAGCCTGCACTGGCTCCCTAGTACCTAGGCAGGCTGTATCCACATCCTCAACCAGTAGCTCTCTGGGACTGAGAAGTGGCCACAGCCCAGCCACACACATGGATACCTTCCTTTCCCTCCTCTGGGATGTTTATGATGGCGTTTCCAACACCTCAATATTCTAATCAAGCTACTCCAACCCTTGCTACTGTCTCTCAGCCACCACCCCACTTTCCTTTGCCCTGTGATGCTGGTGCGATCTGGGGGTGGGATGGGGGACTAGGGACTCCCTTCCAGGCTCTGCCAACATGGGGCGCCACGGAGCCACCACCTCCCTCCACCACCCACCCCACCCCATCTCAGCTCAAATGCCACTTTCTCTCCTTGGACCAAAGGTGACCCCCTCAGAGACCCTCTCCCTCCAGGTTCACCAAACTTCTTCAGCCCCCTCCTGGCCACTCACAGGACAGCGTCCTTACTTGGATCTCTGCCCACCTCACTGCTTCTTAGCCCTGGGCCCTCGCTGTCACTGTCCCAAGACCTTCAGGACCTCCTGCTACTAGCTCCCACCACTTCCAGCACCCTAGGTACCAACTAAATGTTTGTAGAAAAATAATACTGATAATTCTGGCGTCCCCTACAGAGCAGTGAGCTGGCGCCACACACAGAGCAGGTCTTGCTTTTGCGTTTGCTAAAAGGCGAAGGAACATACAAAAGATCAATGAAAGCAGGGCATCCACACAGCTCCAAGCAGGAACGACCCTCTGCAAAACGGAAACACCCAGAAGTTTGTTCAGCCCTGGGGTGGGGAACCTTCCTTCTGCCAAGAACCATTTGGATATTTATAACATCATTCACGGGCCATACAAAATTATCAACTTAAAAATGAGCCTGCAGTATTTGGTCAAACATTTCATTAACTCACCCCCAATGCCTTGGCAGGGCCAGACCCAATGATTTCACGGGCCTTATACCGCCCATGGGCTGGACATTCCCCACCCCCGTTTTAGCCACTGGACTGTCCCACCCTTAAAAAATCCATGGGACATGCAAAAACTTCAGGGAGAACTGAGATGATTTGGGGCAGGACAGGCAGCCTTGGAGTCTGGGCAAGGACGCAGACAGAGAAGGCATCACAAATCAAGGCTACACGAGCAAGGAGAATGACAGGTGACAAAGTGGGTTTTATCAGCTCCTGATGCACCCCAAGCCCTCTGCAGAGCACAGGCTTAGAAGTTTGGGAATCGGATCTACCTGCTTCCTAGCTCTGTGATTTTGGACAAATCACCTATCCCACCTGAGTGTCAGGACTCTCATCCATAAAATGGCACTGACAGAACAGCCTTGTGCAGGGTCAAGGTTAAGCTAGACCAGTGGTTCTCAACCTTCTGGCCCTTTAAATACAGTCCCTCATGTTGTGACCCAACCATAAAATTATTTTTGTTGCTACTTCATCACTGTCATGTTGCTACTGCTATGAATCGGCATGTAAATATCTGATATGCAGGATGGTCTTAGGCGACCCCTGTGAAAGGGTCGTTCGCCTGCCAAAGGGGTCGCGACCCACAGGTTAAGAACCGCTGAGCTAGACGATGCAGCCCAGCTGTCACTGTGAAAACAGCTGCTTGTGTGACACACTCAACAGTGTCTCGCCAGCACCTTCTCTACGACCCGCTCTGGGGAAACTGGGAAGCTAGAACAATGGCTCCTGCCCTGGCCAGTGTGGCTGGCTCGGTTGTTTGGAGCATCATCCCATACACCAGAAGGTTGCAGGTTCGATTACAGTCAGGGCACATACCTAGGTTGCGAGTCCCATCTTGGGTTGGGTGCGTACGGGAGGCAACCAATCAAATGTTTCTCTCTCACATCGATGTTTTTCTCTATCTTCCTTCCTTTTTCTATAAAATCAATAAAAATATGTCCTCCGATGAGGATTTTTTAAAATGGAACGATGGCTCCTGCCCTGGAGGTGCAGGAAGGAGAGACGCCTTAACCAGCGGCGGCTGGCCGGCACTGTGGGCCAGGGGCTTCTCATAGGGACCCCTCACCTGCCCGGATTCAGAAGGCTTCCAGAAGGAAATGACTTAGGTAGGATTAGTCCTACCTTACCGATGAGAACCCGGGCACAGAGGGGTTGGCCGACCTGTCCAAGCCTATGGTCAGCAGGTGCAAGGATTGCATGGACCCCGGCCATCTGTCTGCAGAGCCAGTGCCCCCATCACTCCCCACTGCACAGCCAGCAACGGCCAGTGGGGCTCTAGCCAGGTGTCTGTCCTGTGTCCTGGGGATGCCAAGTGCCTCATATGCCCCTGTTCTCAGGGTGCCACCGCTCACAGTAAAGGGTAAAGAGAAGAACCGCAGTGTCCTGGCTGGAGAGGTGGTAGAAAGATGAAGATTCCCCTTGGAGACAGGGCTAAGGACCACCTGCAGGTTTTAAGCTCTCCTGGAGCGGAAGCCATAACCCCTACCACTCACCACCTAGCCCTCCTTCCTGGTATGGCAAGACCCTTTCTAAACCACAGGTCTGATCAGACCCTCTCCTCCCTATATGCTTCCTCAGCTGCCCACTGTCCTCAGAGGAAGTCCAGTTCCCACCAGAGATGAACGTGGGGGAGCTGCCTCGGCCCACAGGGACTCACCTTCTCCCTTCCTCATCCAGGGAGATCCATGGGGAGGAGTCCCCCACCCCAAGCCTCAGCCCACCAGGTGCTAGACACCGTCGACCTCTTCCTGCCCGCCCCCATGCCGGCTCCTCCCAGCTTGGGTCCTGGCACCCACCAGCCCAGACCCGCAGGGGCCTCCCATACCCTCCTACCTGATGTTGCTCTGGCTGCCCCGGCCTGCGTCAGTGCCACCGACGTCATTCTCTTTGTCACCATCACGGTCCCGGTCTTTCTCCTCCTGCAGCCGCTGGAGCAGCAGCTGGTGGGGGAGGCTGCGCAGCGTGGGTCCAGGGGAGGCTGCCGGCTGCACCTCGCCCTTCAGGTTGATGTCACTGGCTGAGCGCTGCAGGGGCCGTGGGGAGGCCAAGCCACTGGGGCCAGCCAGCCGCCGCCGCTTTGCATAGCTGGGGGTTTCCCTAAATGGTACTGGGGGCGGGGGGCACATAGGTGAGGCTCTGGGCAGCCAGGTGGGGTGGCCAACTTGTCCTGGTTTGCCCAGGCTCTCAGATTTTAGAACTAAAGTCCTGTGTCCCAGGAACTGCCTCAGTGCCAGGCAATCCAGGAGAGTTGGCCACCCCGAAGCTGCCACTGGGTCACGTTCCAAACTGCCTGCAATTGGCGCTTCAGGGGCAGAGCCTGGTCTTCCTGTCGCCAGGCGAGGTCTTAGAACTGCTCATTTCAGGGGAGACAGGCCAGGCCACATATTTGGTGACAACTCTCACCAGGTGCTGCTGTACGGGCCATGGAGCTACTCCACCCAGGAGACTGTGAGGGAGCATCTAGACCAGGGGCTGGCAAACTTCTGTCAAGAACCAGTCGCCGTTTCAAGCTTCGTAAGCCACACAGCCTCTGTTGCAGGACCCAACACTGCCGCCGCCGCAGCACAAAAATAGCCACAAACATATAGAAGCAAATGGGCTGTGGCTGAGTTCCAATAAAACTTTATTTAAAAAGCAGATGAGGATTCGGAAAACATGGTCCAACTATATGCTATTTACAAAAGAATTACCTCAGATCCAAAGACACAAGCAGGTTTAAAGTAAAAAGATAAAAGAAGATATTTCATGTAAATAGAAACCAAAAGAGAGCTAAGTAGCTATATTCATATCAGACAAAATAGACTTAAAGATAAAAAGTGTTACAAGAGACAGAGGACATTATGTTGATAAAAGTGTCGATTCATAAATAGATTAACAATTATTAACATATATTCATTAAACAGAGTATCAAACAAAAATAGGAAATAAACATTGACACATTTGGAGAAATAGATAGTTCTATAAAAATACTTAAGGCTTTAACACCTCACTTTCAATAATGGATAGAACATCTACAGAGAAGATCAATAAGGACATAGAAGACTTGAACCAACAGACCTAACAAGATATATACATACATGGAGAAAAACAGGGGAGGGCAGGGACCCTCCACAAAACAACAGCAGAACACACATTCTTCTCAAATGCACATGGAACATTCCTCATTGAGACAGACCAAAGCAAGTCTCAATCAATTTTATAACAATGAAATCATACACAGTATCTTCTCCAATCACAATAAAACTAGAAATCAAATACAGGGGAAAAAAGGAAATTTCACAAATATGTGAAAATGAAACAACACAATCTTAAACATCCAATGTGTCAAAATAGAAATCAGAAGGAAAATTAGTATATACTTTGTGAAAACGAAAACAAAAATACAACGTACCAAAACTTATGAGATTCCGCAAAAGCTATACTATGAGGAAAATTTATAGCTGAAAACACCTATGGTTAAAAAGGATAGAAGTCTCAAAAATCAATATCTTAATTACGTATCTTAAGGAACTAGAAAAAAAGATGCAAACCAAACCCAAAGCTAGCAGAAGGAAAGAAATAATAAAGGTTGGGCAGAGATAAATGAAATAAAGACTAGATATACAGAGAGAATCAATGAAACCAAAGCGATTTCTTTGAAAATATCAACAAAATTGAACAAACCTTAGCTAGACTAAGAAAAAAAGAGAAAAGATGGACACATGTAACTAAAATCAGAAATGAAATATGAGGCGTTACACCAATCTTAGAGAATTAAGAAGGAATGTGAGAGAATGCCATGGGCAATTATATGCCAACAAATTAGATAAGCTAGACGAGATGGACAAATTCCCAAAACTGACTCCAGAAGAAAGAGAAAATCTAAACAGGCCTATAACAAGCCAAGGAATTGAATCAGTAATCACAAATCTCCCAAACATTTAAATGTTCTACCAAACATTTAAAGAATTAACACCAATTCTTCTCAAACTCTTCCTAAACATGGAAGAGGAAGGAACACTTCCTGACTCATTCTGCGAGTAATTAAAAACTGGGCAAAGGACTAGAACAAACACTTCTCCAAAGAAGAGTACAAGTGGCCAATAAGCCCATGAAAGATGCTCACCACCATCAGCCATCAGGGAAACGCAACTGAAAACCACGATGAGATGTCCCTTCGCTCAGACTGGAAGAGCCATATTTAAAAAAAAATGACAAGAACACGTTTTGGTGAGGACCTGAAGAATTTAGAACCCTCACACATTCTTGGTAGAATTATAAAATGGCGGAAAACAATTTGGCTGTTCCTCAAAAAGTTGAATGCAGAATTAACATATGATCCAGCAATTCCACTCCTACGTATATACCCCAAAACAACTGAAAACAGGTACTCAAGCAAATACTCTTCACACATGTTCATAGCAACGCTATTTACAATAGCCAAAAGACAGAAACAACCCAAGTCTCCACGTAAGGATGAATGGATAAACAAGATGTCATATATACAAATAAAAAAATATTATTCAGCCATCAAAAGGAATGAAACAGTGATGCATTCTACAATCTGAATAAAGCTTGAAAATGTTTTGAGCAAAAAGAAGCCAGACAAGAGTTACATAGTCTGATTCTATTTATATGAAATATCCAGAATGGTAAATCCATAGAGGCAGAAAATATATTAGTGACTGACATGGGTTGAAAGAGGGGAATGTGGAATAATTGCTTAGTTATATAGGGTTTTCTCTGGGGTGATTAAAATGTTCTGGAATTCAATAGAATTGGTTGTACAACACTGTGAATGTACTAAATACCATTGAATTATTCCATTTAAAATAGTTAATTTTGTTATGTGAATTTAATTTTAAATGAAATTTAAATCCTCAATTTTAAAGCCTGAATTTAAAAACAAAAAATGCTGACTGGAGCTGGATTTGGCCTGCAGGGCATCGTTTGCCAAGCCCTATTCTAGACGCCTGTGACAGAAGTGTGGGCCATGGACCAGCAGGCTCACCTTAAGCTGGAGCGTCTTAGAAATTCGGAATCTCAGGCTCCATCCAGGTTCACTGAGTCAGATGTGATCAGGTGAGAAGATGTGCCATGAGAGTGGGTGGGGGCCTCCCTAGTGCACCTTCAGACACAAGTCCGTGCAGACACGGGCTTGAGTGTGCGCATGGGTTGTTGGGGGACGTGGGTCTGAAGGTGGCTGCTCCTAGGCCAGGGTCCTATTTCAGGCCTGGCAGCCTAGAGGGGCAGGTGGAGCTGCCAGGAGACCCAAGTGTCCTGTCCCCTGAGGGTGACGGGTCCCAGCCTGGCAGCCCCTGCAGGTGGGCTCCTTCCCTGAGGAAGAGGAAGGGGTAGACGGGCAGAGCTTCCTCCAGCTCCTCTGCGTGCAGGCCCCACCCAGGTTCAAGAGCTGGGATGGACGTGGCAACTTGCATCTGTCCCTGAGGGCGTGTCCTTGGAGTGAATATGTGCAGAGGGAGTGGGGAGAACAGACCCCTGGATGGTCCAGGTCTGAAGACAGGCTCTGCCGTGAACCGGCTGTGACTCAGTTTCCCCCTCGGGAATCGTGAACTAATAATCACTCATGGAGGGTGGGTTGCTGAGAAGGTAAGTTAGACAACAACAGCGTTTATAATAAATACTCATGACTACATTGGCCTGTGGCTCAGGGACATCAGGCTGTATCATCTAAGTGTGCGTGTGACAAGTGAGCAGAAAGAGGTGAGCGGCCACAGAGCCAATCGCCACCGGCCTAAGTGACTTGGATGCTGGCCCCAGACCTGGACCCACCTACGGCACTTCTAACCCCAACCAGAGAGCGCACCCTGGGCCGGCCAGGCAGTCAGCTGCCATAATGGTGCCCCCAGGTGCCCGAGCATCTCTGTCCACGCCACAAAAATGAGAGGCAGCTGGGGCCTTCCTGCTGCTCCGCTTGGCTCAGGCAAGCCTCCTCCCCTCAATCAGCTGGACTGAGGCCACGGCCAGAGTCCAGACCCACAGAACCGAATCCCACATGAGGTCAGAGGTGAGAAGTGGGTGCAAATAATCGTAAAAGATCATTTTTGCTTAAGAGAAATGGAGGCACAGAGGCCCCAAGCAGCTTTCCCACAGTTAGAGGACCACAAACAGAAGAGAGACGCCACACGTCCTCGGACCCAGATCCTCCCAGGCTGACAACCACTGCAAGCCCGAGCCCAGCCAGACGGAGATGTCTCCTGCCCAGCACACCTCCAACCTCAGCACGGCTCTGTCAGCCAGAGCCCACCCGACACCACTTCACTCAGCAGATGGACACTGCTGCCCTGGACTCGCCCACCCAGGACCTACTACCCATTTCTATGGTCCCGGCCCTGCTCGGGCATCAGGGGCCATAAGCGAGCCTTGCTGCTGAGAGGGCTACTCAGGGGAGACCCTTATAGAGCAGTGATGACGAACCTATGACACGCGTGTCACAGGTCAAACGCAAAGTCATTCTTTGGTTGATTTTTCTTTGTTAAATGGCATTTAAATACATAAAATAAATATCAAAAATATAAGTCTTTGTTTTACTATGATTGCAAATATCAAAAAATTTCTACATGTGACACGGCAGCAGAGTTAAGTTAGGGTTTTTCAAAATGCTGACACACCGAGCTCAAAAGGTTCGCCATCACTGCTCTAGAGAAAGGTCCTTAAAGGTGAACTTGGCCTTAATCTCTTCAACCCCAGACCTGACAGTCACCTTACATTACAACCGAGAAGGGCCCTAGCCCTAAGACCCGCCTGGCTCTCTGCTACTCATTGTTACTCAGAGCAGAAAGGGGAGCCTGGGAGTCTGTGTTCCAGAGAGAGCCATGGGCAGAAAAGCCGGGCCAACCAGGACACAGGGGAGCCAAAATGGGAGCCACCATTCGGCCAGGTACCTGGAGGGGTGGCCTCTGGCCAGAAAATACTCTTCCTTGAAAAGGAGGCCCAGCCATTCCTGCCGCTCCAGGCTCCCCACCCCAGAGCAGGATAGCAGGGTTCCTAGGACAGATCTCAGACCAGCCCACAGCCCCAGGGACTGGGGGGAGGAGACCTCCCTGAGGCTACATGTGAGGCGGAGCCCCGTGCTCCTGCCTGCCCTGGAGTCGAGACTAGATGGCAAGTCTGTTTTTTTTTCTGGGACCACACAAGTCACTCACACATCTGGCCCTGAGGACAGCACCTCATCCCTGTGTGCTTGCATCACACTGATGTGACCCTGTACGGGAGGGTGACCCTGTCATTCAACCTCATTCTTGCTGTGGGCAGGGGCTCACAGCCACTGTCCCATACCCCCGGCTAGTCCTACACTTGACCTATTGGGAAATCGAGCCTTGACCCTAATTTCAACCCCCTCTCAACCTCAGCGGATCCCTAAACCCAGCATTGGCCCCAACCAAAAGCCCCAACCTAACCATGCCCTTGACCTTGACATTGACCTTGACCCTGACCCTTGTCCACTCTGCACAGGCTCTTCCCTTCCCTCAGCCTATTCCCCAGCCCTGCAGGGGCCACAGATGGACTCACAGAACAGAGCACAGCTGGCAGCCAGGGCTGGAAGAAGCAGCTCAGGGCATGAGGGCTCCCTTGTCATGTTCCCGCTGACCTCAGACAACCCCCACAAACCCACCTTCAACTTGGACCTGGGGTGGGCAGAACTCACCGACATCCGAGTCTTTGTGGGTCTTGATGACCTCCGCCAGTTCAAAGTTCCCCGCGATGATGGCCACCTGGGGTGGGAGGACGGGGGAGGCTCAGCCACACCACACTCCCCATCCCTGCGCCCTGGTGGCTCCTGGGGCTCCTGTCTTTGGAGGTTGGTGGCCCCAGGTTCGGACCCTGTCCCCGCCTAACTCTCCCACCAGTCTGCCCAGGACTGAGGGATGTCCTGGGACACAGAGCTGAAACCAGAAGAGCCCTGAGCACACAGGGGCGTGCTGGTCACTCCACCTATTCTCTCAATGGTCCCTCCACATACCACCTTTCCTCTCTGAGCCATAGCTCCCCACTGCCTCCCTCCTGTCACCCTCCCTCTGCCCTTCCCTCACCCCTGCATCTGGTCCTCCCACAGGCCCTCCACTGCCATCTCGGCACCTGCTGGATAGCATGGTGGCCTGATCTGCTCTCCCTACATCTCCTTGGTAGGCCCCAGCTCTCTCCGTGGTCCCCAACTCCTCCCACACATTTCAGGCGACATGGACACCCCTCCATCTAGTCATCCGGGGCCGAGAACCAAACCCGGCCAGAGAAAGGACTCAGAAACATACCGAAATTAGTCAGGAGCTGGGACCACCCTTCTGACCCCCGTCACCTCTGCACCCTCCTGTCTCTGGAAGGTCAGACCCACATCTGTTCTCCCCTGGCCCCAGAGCCCTCTGACCCGCCTGTCCCAGAAAGTGAGAGTTCACCATCCACAGTGACCACCCCCATCAGTCAGTCCCCCACTGCTGGCCACCCGGTCCCCCACCCCACCCGGGGGAAATTGTCTCAGGGAAGAACCAAGATCCAGAGAGGTATAGCCACAAAGAGACAGACACCCTGGGAGTAGCTTCTCGCTCCTGCGCATTCTGGTACCTGGAAGGCCGTCTGGCTGTTGTAATTGCGGACATCCTTGTTGGCGCCGCGGAAAAGCAGGACACGAGCACAGCTCTCCTGTTGGCAGTGTGGGAGTGAGGGTCATGGGGTGACAGCACACACCCACACATTCAGAGCATACATGCATGGCATGAGAGGAGCAAGGCAGGAGTACACAACAGGTCCCATCTGGCCCAGGAGGCCCAGATGCACACAATGCACACCTGTGATTCAGAACACACGTGTGTTCAGGAAACAGACATGCACACGTAGGCCTGCAGGGCCACAGCTCACTGCAGACGCAGAACAAGCATGCATGGAGGGACACCGGATCAGACGTGTACACACATGTAGTCACTGCACGGGATCACCCGTACCCACACACACGTGTACACCTACAGTCACACCTGGTTGTAGAGGGCACAGATGTGCAGGGCCGTGTTCCCCGAGGCATTCTGGGCCCCCATGTCAGCTCCGTAGAACAGCAGGTGCTCCAGGTGCTGCACGTGTCCAAAGCGGCAGGCCTAGGGAAGGAGGGGGGTGCTGCTGGGCCTCTGGCAGAGCCTGGGACCCCCACGCTTGCAGGGGGGCTGGGATCCCAACTCCTGCAGAGAGAGCCGAAAATGCCCCTACGCCCGACAGAGCCCAGGACCTCACCCCCCTGACAGGGCTCCCTGCCCACCTGGTGGATCTCCTGCCAGCCATTCTCATCAGTGGTCCCCAGCTGAGCATGGTCGTGGAGGAGCAGCTCACAGCAGAGGGCGTCCCCGCCCCCCAGGGTGCTGTGGTACAAGGGTGTCAGGCCACGGCTGTCCTTGTAGTCAGGTGAAGCGCCCAGGTCCAGCAGGGTCTGAGGGCGAGGAGCCTCAGTGTCCATGCTGGACCCAACTTCCTCCCCATCTTGGTCCACATGCCCCTCCAGACCCGGCCCTGCTGGTACTAACCGTCAAAGCCGCAGCGTTCCGCTGGCGCGTGGCACAGTGCACTGCCGTGAGCCCGTCGCGTGTGCGGAAGTCCAGGTGGGCACCACCATTCCTCAGCACCTTCAGCAGGTCCGTGGCGTTGTCCAGCTGCGCTGCCAGACTCAGGGGACACTCTGGGTTCAAGGGACAGAGGAAGGTTATGTTCCAGTCACTCCAGAGCCATGCCCCTTCCCCCACTGCTTCTCACCTCCTGAGTCAGGGTCGTGGAAATTGGGGTCTAGCCCCTTGTCCAGCAGGCGGGCCACCTTGTCCGTGCTGTGCAGCTGGACGTAGTCCATGAACTTCTTCAGGTTCGCCTGGAACACCCGGCCATCCTGGTCAGCCCCATCACAACCACCATCATCAGGCCGTCACCCACCTTCCAACAGCCAGATTCAGGCCTCCTGGGGAGCATCCACGCTGCCCGGCTCCTCACCTGATACTAGCGCCTCAAGGCCACCCAGGCAAGGACCAGCCCACCCATCCCCCGTCCCCATCAGGGCTCTGTTAGGGGGTCTAAGGTGGCCTGTTTCTTCCCTGGCCCATATGCCACATGCGCTCGCCCCCTGCAGGCCTCGGGGTCTTCTCCACCCACAGGTGGCCCCGCTTGTGTCAGGACCTCGCCCGGCAAAGCCCCCGAGTCCCCGCTGCTACAGAAGCTTCGTGCACAGGCAGGTGCCCGGCTGGAAACACGCACGCACACCAGAAACGGGAGAGGGCAGCACGGGGACCACTCCACAGGAGAGGGCCTCCTCAGGCTGCTCAGGACAACTGAGGGAGAGGCCTCAGCCGGATCCAGGGTGGGTGGTGTCAGGGTGGGGCAGCTGGAGCCCAGGCAGGAGGAGACACAGGGCCGTGGTGTGAGGTTGAAACTCATCCCCAAAACAAGCAGGGCTCACTGAAGAGCAGGAGTCACCAGTGTCTCCTGGCCAGCGTGGCTCAGTGGTTGAGCATTGACCTATGAACCAGGTCACAGTTCCATTCCTGTCAGGGCACAGGCCCACGTTGCAGGCTCAATCCCCACCCAGTATGGGGCAGGCAGGAGGCAACCGATCAATGGTTCTGTCTCATCATTGATGTTTCTATTTCTCTCTCCCTCTCCCTTCCTCTCTGAAATCAATAAAAATATATTTTTTTAAAAAAGGAGTCACCAATATCCTGTGGGACTTTGGAGGAGAAGTAACCATGGGAGGAACCAGGGTAACAGGGCCCAAAGGGGCCACAATAGTCTCTGCAGCCACAGCGTCACCTCGCTGACCACCACGTGCTCTGGGCAGCAGAGAAGTCTGGCATGGAGACTCCAAGGTCACAGAGGGGTCACTGGGACACAGAGGGGTCCCTGGAGCTTGTCTAGGCTCCAGAGAAGTGCCCAGCAAGCAAACATCCCCTGGCTCATGGGAACCTGAGGTGGGGTCTACCTGTGGGGAGGCTGCCCCTCCCGCATTCAGAGGAGGCAGCAAGGTGGCCCCTAGCAATGGCATCCGGTAGTGACCCACAGGGTGTCCCAGCACAGGCCCCAGGGTCAGACAGATCTGGGTTCAGCCCAGCTTCACGGCTGCACAGTGAGCAAGTCACTTAACTGCTCAGGACTCAGTACCTTCCTGTGCCACACAGGGTGACAGTCCCTTCCCGGAGGGAACTAACGAGATGCCTGATTCCAAGTGCCCAGCCCTGGTGTGCACGGAGTGATCCCCTCTCCGCCAGTGACCATGGTGGTGCTTGTTCACTTCTCTCCCCTCCTCCACCCCAGGTTCTCACCAAGGCATGTGCCCCATTGCACTCCATCCTCCTGAGCCAGGGTGGGCCAGAGGTTCTGATCCTACCAGAACCCAGCACCAGACCACCTACCCCAGACCCGTGAGGCCTGGAGTGTGCCCAGCCCTCCAGCCCCCACCCCTGCTCTGGGCCCCTGACCACAGGACAAAATAGGCTGAGCCGAAGCCGCGTGGCTGCCTCCTTACCTTCGTGTGAAGCTTGGCAAACTGCTTATCATCGATGAGGTTCTGGGCATACACTCGCCTCTTGTATCGAAACTGCTCGGGTAAAAATAAGGCAGGGAAAGGCATCCTCCTGGGCTGAGTGAACGCTCGCACAAAACCAAGTCCTGCTTACCTCTGCGGCTCAGGCCTCACGCAGATCAGCCCCCTCAGCACAGAACCCCTCTCGCCAGCTACACAGATCCCATCCCCACCACCATGGGCACAGAGCCAACCAGCTCAGAGGGACACGCGCCTCGCCTACTGCCCCTGGCCTGCAGTGGGCTTTCTGTCTCAGTCCTGCCCCAGGACTCCCTGGGAAACCCCACTCCTCTTCCAAGATCTGGATCCAGGCTTCCCTCCCCTGACACCCACTCTCTGAGCAGAACTGACCCTGGGCCACCACAGAGGCCCAGCCAAGTCGGAGCTCCGCTACCATAACGCTTATTTCATTGTTCACTGCACTTGGCATCCCTCCGCCCAAACCACGAGCCTGTGCCCCATGCCTGACAGGGCACTGCTGGCCTGTACAGCACAGATGGGTGAGCAGATGAGGAGGCTTAGGTTTGTCTTCACAGGCTCCCAGGAGGGGGCTGACGACACGCAGATAACGCGCTGGCTTACTCCACACACGCTCTGGGCGCACCCCTGCTCGCACCCCAACCCCTGGAATCACGCTCTGGGCTCCCACCGCACACGCTGCTGACTGCAGGCCGGCACACTGCTCCCTGCGCGCGCACACACACACGCACACACACACCCCACACGCACCGCACACACAATTCACATCGCTCCCTGCACACAAAGCCCCCGCTCCCACACGAACTTCTCACGCCTCGGAGCTCAGT
>NW_006296223.1:1585579-1600451 GCF_000327345.1 Myotis davidii | reverse complement strand
CTCGGAGGCCCGCCTCGACTCCCCACCCACTCCAGGCCCCAGGTTCGCCCAGATCCAACGCCCGACGCCCCCTCCCCGTCACCTTAGCGACGGCAGGATGGGGGGCGCGACCTATGAGGAAGGGTTTAGGGGAGGGGGCGCTACTAGACTCCACCTGCGGCAGGAAGAGAATTTTAGTTTTACCCGTTGTCGTGGCAACGCAGGAGGGGTGGCGAGTGGGTGGAGGAGAGGGGAGCGCAGGGAAGAACTAGCTCTGGCACCACCACCCCGCGGAGCCTGCCCGGGCCCCCACCCGCGGGGCCTACGGAACTACCCCAGGGCGTCCAAACGGTGCACCCCAGGGCTCTGGGAGCAGCCGCCACTAAACGTCGCAACATCCCTAAACCCCAGAGAAATACCTCCTGACTCCCCTAGGACTCCCCCAAAACACGGCCCTCCCCCTCCCCGCAGAGCCGCGCACCCTCTGGGAAGGCACACTGCGAACCCTCACAGCGCACACTTGTGAGCCCTCACAGCCCGGCCAACATGGGGCACCCTGGCGCCTGGAGAAAACGCGCTGACCTCGGCCGCCCCCGCCTTCTCCAGGCGCAGCCCTGGATTCCCTGAGCTCCCAGGAATACACTTGAATGAACCCACACACAGAACACCTCCCGGGCCCTCCCCATGGCAACCTGGAAACACCCTCACCCCACGCGGAAGTGTTTGACATTCCCTCCAAGAACAGCCGGCTCCCCACAGAGCCACCACCACCACCAGGGCCTCCCACCACACCACCCATGCCCATCCCTCTGCCTCCAGGGCAGCCTCTGGTCCCCCTCCTCCCCAGGGCAGGGACCGCTTCCCAAGGGCCAGCTCTACCCGCTGAGGGAGCCCTGGCTCTCTCCACCCCCATCCACCCCACTTAAGGGAAAATCTCTGTCCCCCAGGATCCACTGACCCCACAGAGCCGAGCCTCCAGCGCTGACTGTGGGTCTGTCTGTCCCGCTTTCTCAGCAGACACTCCCTGCCGGGAAGTGTTGCCCCAGGATGCCCAGACCTCCCACCTCCCTGTCCAGGCTCTTCCCAAGGCCACTGGCCTGGCCTGAGTGAGGGAGCTAAGGGTCCCCTGGGGACTGGAGCAGGATGGGAGGGGTGGGGAAAGCGGGGAGCAGGAAGGGGCGGTTGGAAGCCCACTTATCTGCAGGAAGCACCTTGGGAAGCATGAGAGTTTGGGTTTCCTGGCCCAGCCCTGGAGAGAGGAAACGACTGCGTCCGGTGCTCGGTGTCTCCACCATCTTCCTGCCCCTTCCCGCCTCCTCCCTCTCCAGTCACCCCGGCCCCCAACTCCATGCCCACCCAGAGCGGCCCTGCCACCCCCCATCCATACCACCACCACCTCCACCTGCCTTTGCTCCCAGCAGCTCCTCCCATTGTGGCCACTGCGAGGCCATGGACAAGCTCACCGAAGCCCCTGACAGACGCCAGGAGGAGGCTGTGCCTCTCCCCAACCCAGACTCGGAGCAGTCCTAGTCCCTCACCAACTCCCTGCAAACCTGCCTGATGGCCACATACCCACCTGCCCACCCAGCCTGGACCTCACAGGGCCCGTCCTGCCTCCCCAGGCCTCCCTACTTGAGCCCTGTGCACCAATGCCCAGCCCCTTGGGAGAGACCCTCCATCGGACTCATGGTCTCCGCTTGGCCCGACTCAGCCCAGGGTGATAACAGAGCCTCATACAGTGCTGGCTCCGCAAAGAGCATGGCACACAGGATGGCACATATGCATGAAATCCAGGCCCACACTCCCCGGGCCCCCCACCACCCGCAGCAGCAAAAACAGCACACCCAGAAGCCCTGCACCCACATCGGCCCTCTGTGCCTGCCGTGTGGGGGGTCTGCAGACATGGAAGCCAAGGACGCGGGTGGGCGTTTGTGCTCTTTCTTTTCTTGAGACTAGAAGGCCCAGGCTCCTGTCCACCTGCCTCAGTAGGTCCGCCTTTGCCTGGCCCAGCCCTGCCCCCTTGCCTCCCTTGCCTCTGTCCTTGAAGGTGAGGATTCACCTGACCATGGCCTCCCTCCTTCCTTCAGGACCAGGGTCCCAGAAAGATCGTTGTTTCCTACTTCTTCCCCACATTCTCCCACCACAAACAGGCTTCCTAGGGCCTTGGGGAGCGCATGTGAGCTAAACACCCAAAACAGTGCCTGGCACAGGGCACACCCAGCCCTGGATGGAGCCTGCCCACTGGCCCTCGCTGCTCCAGCCTTCACTCCACCTCCCCTGAGGCCCCAAGTGCCTCCTGGTCAACTCTTCTGACAAGGTGTTTGTCTCAACTGACCTTCACTGCAGCTCAGGTGTGCCCCCTCCTTCACCCCTCCCTCCTCCTCTAACCCTCCTGGGGCCACTTCCTCACTGAATTCCAGCCCTGTCTCCACGTGCTTCAGCGTCCTATCCTCTTTCCCCCAAGTAGACTCAGCCCCCTACCCCCTCACTCCCATCTGCTTCTCTGTCTTCAGCAGCACCTGCTGTCAGGTGCTGTACGGAACTCACTGGTTTAGTATCTGTCTTACTACCAGGACATGGGCTCTCTGTGGAGAGGGAGTTCGACCTGTTTGGTTGCCAATGTGTCCAAGGTCTTGAAATAGTGCCTGGTGCACAGTAGGTACTCAACATATATTTGCTGAGTGGATGAATCAAAGCTTCAGCTCTAGGCTGTTCACACCTACCTGCCTCCAGGACAGACTCTCCCAAACTCCAGATGAGTTTGTAGGAGGCAGGAATCCTTGAAGGTTCAGTTGATTATAAAACTGGGTCTGGTCTTTTCTGTGGGTAGACTTTTTTTGTTGCTCCTAGTTATTAATGTCTATCAGTATATTTAGGTGTTTTTTCATCCTGAGTCTGGTTTGTTAAATTTTCTTTTTCTAGGAAAAATTTCTAAAGAATCTGTTTTTCATCTTGTTTATCATCTCTACTTTCTATTTGTTTAATTCGAATCTGCTTATTTTTCTCTGCCTTTTCTTTTATTTCTATGACTCATTTTCTAGTTTCTTCAATGGACACTTAAGGCTATAAATTACCAAATGCCACTTTAGCTCTGTCCCTTAAGTTTTGATAAGTAGTATTGTTAATTAAACCTTGTTATGACTTTCTAATATCAGTTATATTTTTTGGCTTGGGAATTGCAGAAAAGTATGCTTATTTAGAAGTATGCATATTTTTGTTAAATTTATTTCTAAGAATTTTGTTATTTCACATTATTGCAAATAAACTTTTCAAGTTTCATTTTATAACTGTTTATTGCTAATACATAAAAGTACACTGATTTTGTATATAAAATTTTATAGCCTAGAACCTTGTTAAATTCACTTCATTCTAGTAGCATTTTTTACAGGTTCCTTTGGATTTTTCTACATAAACAATCAGGGCATCAGCAAATACCAAAATGCTTCCTCCTTTTGAACCTTTATGCCTTTTATTTCTTTTTCTTGCCTTATTGCAATGGCTAGGACCATCAGTACAGTGTCATATGGAAGTGGTAAGAGCAAGCATCCTTGCTTTGCTGTCAATCATATGGGGGAAATGTTCAATTTTTTCACTGTTAAGTATAATGTTATCTGAAGGTATTTTGTAGATTCCCTTTATCAGATTGAGAAAGTTTCCCTCTGCATCATGTACAGATGTCTGTCTCTCTAAAGGAATTTATTGGAAACCTTACCCAATGACTCTGTTTACCTCTCATTAGCCAGAACTGGGTCTGTATGCAAGTTAGGCTAGGAAATGAGGTTCTTTCTTAGGTGAGCACATTGCTGCCCCTATAACACCATGCTGCTGTAAATAATGAAGAAGGCAAGTGGATATTAGGATAGGCAACCAGCAATCATGCAATTCTAGAGGAACAGTCATTTACATGCCAAATTTTTAATTTACTGTTCTTTGTCATCTGGGTTCTATTGTTGCCATTTACATAAATGCTACTTATAATTGTCATTTTTTTTCTGTATAAGTTTCTGGCTACTTTTAAGACCCTGTTGTCTTTAATATTATTCAGTTTCACATGATGTGTCTTGGTGTGGTTTTAGTTTTCGTTGTCCTCTTTGGGGTTTGTTGTGGTTTCTGATTGTAAGGAGTTATGTCTTTCATCAAATCTGGAATTTCTCTGCTATTATCTTCTTCTTTTTTTAATCAGCAAAGTTTTATTGTAAAATAAAAAACCAATATTAACAAAATGTGATATAGCCCTAGCCAGTTTGGCTCAGTGGGTAGGGTGTCGGCCTATGGGTTGAAGGGTCCCAGGTTCGATTCCGGTCAAGGGCACATGCCCAGGTTGCGGGCTTGATCCCCAGTAGGGGGTTGTGCAGGAGGCAGCCAATCAATGATTCTCATCATTGATGTCTCTCTCTCTCTCTCCCTCTCCCTTCCTCTCTGAAATCAATTAAAAATTTATATATTTTAAAAATCCTATATAATAAAAGTCTAATATGCAAATTGTCCCCTCGACTGGGAGTTTGACCACTCTCTATGACGTGTGCTGACCCCCAGGGGGCGGCGCAGAGCATGGCGGGCATCAGCGACGCAACACAGGCAGCAGGTGGCAGTGGAGGTGCTGCTCGCCCCATGGGCCCTGATGAGAGCAGGACTGTGGAGGGATGGTGGAGAAGGTGAGCAGGCAGCTCCAGGCCAAGGCAGGTGCGAGCAGGCCTGATCGCCCAATCCGTCTGGCCTTGGGCTGGGACGGGGAACTGGGGGTGGGTCGTGGCGACCAACCTCCTGTGGCACCTGGCTTGGGGGGGGGAACCTCCCGCAGTACCCGGGTGGGGATCTGCGACCTCTCGCCAGCTACCTGGGGGCGGGGGTGACAAGGACAGAGGTGCGGTGAGAATGCGGGGTGTCCACCAAGCTTGCTCTCACTCCCTCTGCCACCCTACCCCAGATCGCCAGGGCTCTTGCGCACCAGGGAAGTCCCCGCGATCAGGTGCTGGGCACCTGTGAGGAGCCCACCCGCACCCCCACGGCCTCTTTGGGTGAGCCAGGCCACAGCCACCAGGACAGCAGGGGCCAGTCAGGCTCCTTGTAAGTTCACACAGGAGCCGGTCTGGGAGGCTGGCTGGGAGAGCATGCTGTCCGCCTGGCTTCTGTGTGGCGCCCCTGGTCGGCCCAGAGGCCCACGCTGCGCCCTGGCCTGCATCTCCACGTGGGGACTTGGGCATCGTGACTCAGGCAGAGGGGAGCACGAAGGGGCCCAGGTGCTGTCCAGGGCCCAGAGGTCAGCTGGGACCTGCCCTTCCACGTCAGACGCGCGCACTTCGATCGCCAGCCAAGCCTAGGGACTGCACCTGTGCACAAATTTCATGCACCGGGCCTCTAGTGTGATATAAAAGGGGAAGAGTGGGAGGGGTGCAGGTGAGGAATACAGATGTGCCTTACAGACTATAGAAGAAACTGATCCCGAGCATTTGGGGGAAGTAAAACAGATCTTGGAAGATATAGATCCTACACTGGAGATGGAACCTTCCAGAGTGTGGGATGAGGTGAGATTCTTCTTAGGTGGTGAGGTTCCCCTGACTTCAGACAGGATTTGGTCAGGCCAGCAGAGAAGGGACTTAGAAATTCCCTCCTCTTAACTAGCTGCCCAGCCATAGAAACCATTAACCCATCTACAAATGGGGACAGGAAACCAGCACCCCTAAGGGAGCCTGGTCCCAAACATACATCGTTTCATTAACCCTCACAGTAAGCCCCATAAGGCAGGTATGACTATTGACATTTTATCAATGTGGACAATGAAGTTAGGAAATTCAACTTGAAATAGCTTCCCTGGCTAGTTTGCTATTATCTTCTTTAATATTGTCTCCTCAGTATCTCCTATTGAAAATATGTTAGACCTCAAGGATTATCCTCGAAAGCATTATGTGAAGTGAAATAAGCTACCACAACGGACAAACATATGACTTTACTTACAAGAGGTATCTAGACTAGACAGATTCATGCAGACAGAAGGAAGAATAGAAGTACAGGGATTGGGGGCGGAGAGGCTAGGTAGTTATTGTTTTGGGGGTACAGAGTTGCTGTTTAGAATGATGAAAAAGTTCTGGAAATAGTGGTGATGGTTCTACAGCATTATAATATATTTAATGAAATTATAAAGTGTGACATTTTTTAAAAGAGTGAACATTTTAAAAAATATTAGGCCTGCTCATTCTAATTTCTGCAAAATGTTCTCATCCCCTAGTCCAGTAGTTCTCAACCTTCCTCATGCCACAACCCTTTAATACAGTTCCTCATGTTGTGGTGACCCCCAACCATAAAATTATTTTCGTTGCTACTTCATCACTGTAATTTTGCTACTGTTATGAATCCTAATGTGAATATCTGATATGCAGGATGTATTTTCATGGTTACAAATTGAACATAATTAAAGCATAGTGATTAATCACAAAACAATATGTAATTATATATGTGTTTTCTGATGGTATTAAGAGACCCCTGTGAAAGGGTCGTTCGACCCCCAAAGGGGTCGCAACCCACAGGTTGAGAACCACTGCCCTAGTCTATTTGGGTGCTGGGTAATTCCTTCAGACTATCTTCAAGTTCAGTAATTCCCAGCTGTGTCTGGTCTGCTATTTAACCTGCCCATTGAAATGTAGTTATTACATATTTTTGTTCCTTTTCAAATCTATCAGATTTTTCTGTTTCTCTTTTTTCTGATCCTTTTCGATAGTTTCTCATTCTTGTCCAGGTTTTCTAATGGCATCTTTTATCTCTGTGAATATCTTCAGCATACTTCCATGTTTTGTGATTTTATTTTTATTTTAAAATATATTTTTATTGATTTCAGAGAGGAAGGGATAGGGAGAAAGACATAGAAACATCAACGATGAGAGAGACTCATTGATTGGCTGCTTCCTGCATGTCCCTATTGGGGACCGATCCCACAACCTAGGCATGTGTTCTGACAGGGAATTGAATTATGACCTCCTGGTTCATAGGTCGGCACTCAACCACTGAGCCATGCTGGCCAAGCCATGTTTTGTGACTTTAGGTTATGATCTCATGTTTGCCCCATTCCATCCGTGGGATCCTGGGGGACTGCGCTGGGCTGTCCTCCTCCAGAGATGATCATTTGCTCAGGCAGTGCCTCAGTGCTGCCAACCAACAACCTTCAACTGATTCCAGACCACTCCTCATATATATTTAAAATTCATACCCATTTGAAGGTAAATGTATATTTCTGAATTTGGGGAGATTTGATTTACATCTTGTGGTGACATCATTACAAAATCTTTTTCATTTCTCTTTCCTGGAGAGCAGGGTTTTTTCTCAGTCTTTCTAGCTTCTCACTGAAATTATGGGTCTTTAAAAGTCCTGACTGTGTGAGAATCTAAATTCTAACTTCTTGTATTGCATGGGCCTAAGCCTGTCTTTTGTCTCCTGTGCGGCCATTAAAACCCCAAGCTCTAAGTTCCTGGTACTGAGACTGTCTCCAACGTCATATGGGCTAACACTGTTGCTTTTAGATTCCACTTCATTTTGTGTCTCTGGGAATACACCTTGCTTTCTTTCAAGCTCAGCTATGCAGTTAAAAAAAAATGCTTATTATACTTTTGTCAGCATTTCCAAGTGCTTTATAATACAGGGGCTTTAGATTTTGTTGAAACTGTTTTTCTTATTCAGCCACAGCAGTCAGCCTGTAGAGTGCTTATTGATTTTTTGCTGGGCAGATATTAAATGAATGCATAAATGAACAAAAGAACATTCTGCATTTTAAAACGTTTATTATACATACACACCAGAGCACAAAGCAGGAGGAACAGAGGTGATTAATGGGCCCCTCTGGTCAACCACGTCCCCTCGGTCACTGAAGATTTTGGTGTCTTGATCAAGAGTTGCCTGTACATCCGATTCTGACCTCATCCATCTCCGTCCACGAGATTCCTCGCACTATGGCCTCCCTCTTCCTTGACCTCTCACCTCCCTGACTGTAAAAGCTAGGGTCTGGGTGTAGGTTGCAGACGCCTAGTTTGAGCAGAAAGGGATTGAACCCCCGAACTTAGTGCTACAGAGTCATTGTAAACACACTATCCCTGAGGTCCCCTGGGGAGTTACTCCTGTCACCACAGTCAGCAGCAGCAAACGAAGGCGTCAGAAAGCAAATGCCCTGCTGCCAGCTCCCTGCGGACCACCCTCTCAGCCGATCTGTACCTCCCACCCCCTCTTGCACCCAGGTAGAGCCGTGTCACGGAGTTCTGGAATCGATTTGGGTAGAAATGCTGTGGGCCACTCCCAGACCCAACCCACAAATACCTGTCGCCCAGTCCTGCTTGTGCTGTCTTCACCCTCCTGGGATGACCTTAAATCCTCATGTCAACAGTAGCAGCACTTCCCTGAATGACTAGATGGAGCAGAGGGCTGCCATCCCTGCCCAAGTTGCCAACTGGACTTTCTGTGAGCATGAAATAAACATCAATTGTTTTAAGTCACTAGCATTTGGGGGTTACCTGTCAAAGTAGCTGGTTTTTCCTCAATGATATAGGAGGGAGCCCCCGGGGCCTCCACTGGGCTTCTCACCTGAGTCTTTGCCGGGATCTGCAGGTAATATTGCATTGGCCTGCTGCTTAGTGCATCCATCCAAACCGAACGCCTTGAGAACCGGAGAAATTAACACAAGATAGATTCACATTCCCGCTGTGTCCATGGGGAGATGGGCTGTGGCCCTAAATGCATATTTCATCTGACCCCTCGGATCAGTGGACTGTGGGTGGGCGGGACATCACATAGTCTGGGAAGTGTCATTAGCTCAGAGCCAGAGCCCAGCTGTTCCTGAGAGCTTGGGGTGTCCCCGCCCCCAGCGCACGCGCCATCCCGGCCAGTCTACATCCCTGTGTGGGGGAGGGGGACCAGGCAGGGGAAGACCACAGGGCCTTGGGTGTTTCCGCCAGGACTTTCCCTCTGGCAGAGGCTCCGGATACGCGAATGACTCATGTCCAGGAATTGGAAGGGGAGATGTGACTGCATTGTGAGTCAGGTTCCAGTCGTGTTCCTGAGACATGGGGGTCTCCACCCCCACCCCCACCTCCACTGACAGAGCCCTGTTTTGTCCTAAGGGTGACTCCATGACCAATGAGCCAAAGGTCTCTGAGGCCACACCATTCTTCTTGACCATCATGGTGACCACACCTACCTGGCCACATGGCCTCTGTCATCTCACGATCTCTTTACCCATTTATTTTCAAAAAATATTTTTTCTTGCCCTGACTGGTTTGGCACAGTGGATCGGCCTGCGGACTGAAGGGTCCCAGGTTCAATTCTGGTCAAGAGTGCATGCCCGGGTTGGGGGCTTGATCCCCAGTAGTGGGTGTGCAGGAGGTAGCCAATCAATGATTCTTTCTCATCATTGATGTTTCTATCTCTCTCTCTCCCTCTCCCTTCCTCTCTAAAATCAATAAAAAAATTTTTTTTAAATATTTTTTCTTGATTGATTTGAGAGAGAAAGAGATCGACCCGTGGCTCCACCCATTTCTCTGTACCCCATTTCATTTCTGTCCTCTAGAGGCCAGCCTCCCCACCGCTTTCAAGGTCGAGCACAGTACACTCCTTTCAAAGGTGCTGCTGCCCCTCGCTGCACGTCTAGTGTCGTGTGAGGGGGTGTCCTCAGGCCCTCCCAGAGGAGAGTTCAGGGACCTTGAGCAAGTCTCTCAGTCTTTGGATACCTTTTCATATCCACCCAGTGCAGGGTCACTTCCTCAGTATCCCTGCCTCGGGACTTTGCCAAAGGGTGCACTGTCCTGGTGTCTAAGGCTCCTCCTCCTGGAGGCTGGGCTGTGACCCATGTGCCTCCTCAAGCCCTTGGGCCTGTGGAACGGCAGCCGGCTATCAGCCCCCCTCAGCCGGACCTGCACCAGGTCTGCAGGGGCATCCTGGCTGCCAGACCATGAGTCCCCAGGCTGCCGCTTGGAGGACCACATATTGGATCTGCTGGAGAAGATGCTTTGAGCTCCATCTAGTTCTTCGCCTGGTCTGGGCAGAATTTCCTTCCGGGGCGGAATTGACGTTCCTGATAAAATGCTCTTGAGATAATCCAGTGAACTTCAATGACGGCATGACTTGATTTGGAAACGGCCACCAGCCCCTCTGAGGGTCTGCACCACAGGTTTTCTGTGTTGAGTCTGAGACGGATCCTCCCGCCCTGAGTGAATTCCTGACATGGCCGCTCAGGATCCTGCCCCTGCGTGCACCATTGTCATGAAACCTGACCACTGCTGGGTGGCAACCTGTCTTCATCTCTCCACCTGTCCTTGGCCAGATAGCCCCCTCTTGCCCAGGTCTCAGCGGGAGATCCCTCCGGCCTGCCGTTCTCATGGCACCGCCCCGCCCCCACATGACAATGACAATGGTAAAGATACAGACTCGGCACATGCCAGCAGTGGCTTAGTCCTGCCCACCAACCAGCTGCGTGCATAAGATTATTGTCCTCCATTCACAGGGGCCCAAGAGCAGCAGCTCATACCTGAGCGGAGAGATGGGAGAGGGAACCAGGGGCCAGGGAAGTCCCCACTGAGAAAGTAGCATCCACCAGACTGGAAGGAGTGGGGGAGCTAGCTATGCCAGGACCAAGAATTCCAGATGGGGCACAGCAAGGTCTGCAGCCTGAGGCTGAGGGTAGGGGACAGCAGAGAGGGGGCTGAGGGACAGCACCACACAGAGCACCTCCCACCAACCACCGTGCTCCTGGGCAGAGCCTCCCCCGTCTGCCCCACTCCATTCTATTTTTTTTTTAAATATATTTTATTGATTTTTTACAGAGAGGAAGGGAGAGAGATAGAGAGTCAGAAACATCGATGAGAGAGAAACATCGACCAGCTGCCTCCTGCACATCTCCCATGGGGGATGTGCCTGCAACCCAGGTACATGCCCTTAACCGGAATCGAACCTGGGACCTTTCAGTCCGCAGGCCGATGCTCTATCCACTGAGCCAAACCGGTTGTGGCTCCATTCTAATTTTTAAAAAATACATTTTATTGATTTTTTTACAGAGAGGAAGGGAGAGGGACAGAGAGCCAGAAACATCGACAAGAGAGAGACATCAATCAGCTGCCTCCTGCACACTCCCCACTGGGGATGTGCTCGCAACCAAGGTACATGCCCTTGACCGGAATCAAACCCGGGACCCTTGAGTCCGCAGGCCGACACTATCCGCTGAGCCAAACCAGCTAGGGCCCCACTCCATTCTGATAGGGGTCTAAGGGTAGAATAAAAGTATGGTTTTGTTTTTCCCCTCTTGTCTTAATTTCTCTTTTCTTTCCCACCCTTTTACTAACAGAATATGTAATTAAGTAATCAAATGTATGTATTTAACCTTATGTTCTGGCTAAGATTTTATTGCAGTTCTTAGTTGACCAGACAAAACCAAAAACTTTAAAAAAAAATTCTTTGTTTAAATATTACATGAATCTTCTTTTTCCCCCATTGACACCCCCCCCCCCAGCGCATGCCCTTACCCCGATACTGTCTGTGTCCAAAAACCAAAGACTTTTAACCCAGCCCTGAACTTACACGCCTGGCCACCATGAAGGTGGAAGCAGATCAATTTAGTCTCAGAAACGCCGGGCTGACACACACCTGATCACTACCTGAGCGGCCATCCTCTGCCACGACTGTCCACTCCCCATCAAACCAGCACAACATACTCAGGGGCAACTGTTTCTTTTCAATTCTTATGAAGTCTCCCATGTCACATCAAACTTATAAAGTTAAATAAATGTGACTGCTTTTTCCTGATGACGATTGTCAGTTTAATTTTCATGCCCAGCCAGGGATCCTGTGAGGGTCAAGGTAAACTCTTCCTCCTCTACAAGAGCCAAAGAGCAAGGGGTGTGGGGTGACAGTGGGTGGAAAGTTACTACGAGGAAACAGCAGGGATGAGGGGGAATTCTGGCTAAATCCACCCAGAAGAGAAGCCCCCTGTATGTTACTTTACTCAGATTTGTAAAGTTATTCGCTGAGTTCGCTGGCGTAAATAAACAGTGTCACTCCTTTTCTCTAAAGCGCCGCTTGGTTTTTCTCTGGTCTTTTGCAACATCTGCAGAGCCCAGAATTGAGATCAACCACATGGCCATTGTGTGGCAAAGGGTGAGGAAATGAAGCTGGGTGGCCAAGTGGGGAAGCAGGGATGGTGGTTGCTGAGGGCAAGGAGGTAGACAGAGCAGAGTGAGGGGCGGCAGAAGCCTGGCAGCCGGACTCCGGTGCCCCAGGTCCTCACATCAGCTGTGTAGGAAGCATGCCTCTCTGCTTCATCTTCATAGAAAAGAAACAGTATGTGGCCAGGTGGTTACTGAATTTCCCCAGAGCAAACAGGATGTGAGGGGTCGGGAGAGGGACACATGGTTCATAGCATATCCTAGGATGAGGGAATACAATATTTTCCAAATGAACTTTTGTAGGAAGCGTGCCTTTATGATTGATCTTCATAGAAAACAAAGAGCATGTGCCAGGTGGTTACTGAATTTCCTCAGAGCAAATAGGATGTGGGTGGTGGAGAGAGGGTGAGAGCTGCATACACGTGGCTGATAGCACATGTCCAAGGATGATTCCCCTAGAGACAAAGGGAGGTGGAGGCAACTAGAAAAGGCCCCAGCCATTTTCTAAACTAACCTAACGGGAGTCAGTAAGTCCTAGGTGACCTATTAGGAAATAGGTGACCAAATAGTACTCAGCCAATGAGGAACTGGAGGAGGGACTAAATAAATAGGCTATGTTCCCTGCCCAACATGGGTTCCTGTACAATGAGTGCCCACTCTCAAGAGTGTTATTAAAAGTCTCATTTTCGCGGTGCTTCTGTTTCCTAGTCAGTCATTTTAAATTTGGACAGGTGAGCCACTTCTCACAGCCGGCCCAGGAGCAGGAGCCTTTAGGTGTCCATGTTCCCAGATGGAGGTCTCTCTCATCTCTGGTCCTAAAAGGAGCAGGAGCCTTTAGGTGTCCATGTTCCCACAAAAGCAGCTTACCCACCCTACCCAGGCCCCGGAGATGGAGGTCTCTCTCATCTCTGGTCCTAGAAAGACAAGACCCACACCTTGCAAGGCCTCTCTGCTAACTGTGGGCGTGAGTTCCAAATTAGCAATGGCCCAGGGGTCCAGAGCCATATCCTGCACCCTGGTGGGCCGCCTCCCACTCAGTATCTCCCCCAAACTGACCCTGCAGCAACCCAGGAAGAGCTCACAGCTCCAACCTGCAGAGGCTTAGCTTTGAACAAACACAGCTGGTAGCGCACACACCTCCTCCTCATCCAGAGGTCAGGGCTGGGCTGGCTTTGTGGTCCCGTGTGCAAACACCTGAGCAGCCTCCAGACACCACAGGGGACAGGGCCAGCCATTTGCATAACATTACAACCGAAGGCAGGCTCTTTCTGAGAATCGGGGCAGGTCTCTGCTGCCCGGGGTTTTTCCAAGCTTGCAGCTGAAAGAGCCTTTGGTTGGTTCCTTTTAAACTCCCATCCACAGTGCCCACCAGCTGTGACTGCTCCAATTACAGGTTCAAAGATTTCTGGGCAGCGGAGAAACTTTCTGGCCAGGCCGCACCCCCTCCCCCAAACTCAGCTCCCACGCACCAGCCCAGAAACCAGGCTAGAGGCGGACAGCCAGGGGGATGGTTCCTGGAGACTGACCCCTTCCTTCCCCATGAAGTCAGCAGCGCCATCTCTGAGCCCTTCCATTTTGGATCCCCACACTGCCCCTTGTCTTGAGTCGTGTCCACAGCAGCTCCCCAGACAGGGCCGAGCTTCTAAGGAAGCTATGTCCTGTCCCCCGCCCCCTTCCCGGAGGCCTTTCCACAGCCCTGTCCCCCACTCCCCTCCAGGGTCAGTAACCACGGTAGCCAAGTCCTACTCCCAGAGGAGTGCCCTGAGCTTGTGGAGGAACCTGAGGCCAGAGAGCTGCCCTAGGGAGGGTTCTGGGGCAGTGGCCGTAGGGGAGCTGCTGAGTGGAGCAGTGCACGGAGCACAGGAGTACCTTACCCACCGAACAACCCGCGGGGCCCCTTTCTTGGAGACAGCTAAACAAACTGGGAACCAGATGAAGTCATCTGCCCAAGGCTGTTTGTCCATGACAGAGCCTGGACCATGCATCTTCTCTTTTGATAGGTCCTTCCTATTGGTGTGCCCTGGAGACAGCCCAGACACACATACACACGCGCACACGCGCGCACACGCACACACTCACGCGCGCACACGCACACACTCACGCGCGCGCACATGCACGCGCGCACACGCACGCACGCACACCGGGAAGGACGGGTTTGAAAGAATTCGCCATCTAGTGTTTCAAAACCAGCACGAGTGGTGTTGACGGAAACGCCAGCAGAGGTTGGCTGGTTCACCCGGCGCTCCGGACACGCCCTGCGCTCAGGTCCCAGCCCCGCAGGTCCGGGCGTGTTTCTATCCCAGGGTTCCACCTATTGGAATCATGTCCATCCCTCAATGCTCTGCCCAAGAGTCTTACGTTTTATATACAACACTTCCTAAATCAATTTTAATTAAACAAGAAATACATGAATGCATTCTCCCAGTCATAATGTAGAGCATTATGGATAGGGCTGAAGTCTCTATTGACAAAAACCTCCAAGCTCCATTCTTCCTCAAAGGTGAGCAATATTATCCATTTGTTGCATGTTTTCCCAGAGTCCTTTCTATGCATTTGCATATTCACATATGAACGAGTAGGAAGTATCCAATATGTTTTGCATGTTTTACACAAATGGTAACACCCTTGGTTTTTTTCACTCAACAATCCCTACTGGAGACTTTTCCACATGACGTATCTATAAGACTCAATAGGGTAGCGGGTATTCTTTTAATCTGCCATAGTATGAGCCCCAGCATTTCTCCCTCCCAGGACAGTCTGGT
>NW_006296223.1:1572240-1585546 GCF_000327345.1 Myotis davidii | reverse complement strand
ACTGCCTGGTCGGGGCCTCCCGCAGAGCTTGCTGGAGTTCGTTTGCCTTCTTTCCCAAGGGTCTCTGGTGACGAGCCTGTGTGTGCCGCATGGCATGGCGGTGCTGTGGGCCCTCGCTCTGGCCTCGGCTGCAGGTCTGGCCGCTGCCTACCCACCGAACATCGTGCTGATCTTTGCTGATGACCTGGGCTACGGGGACCTGGGCTCCTACGGCCACCCCACATCCACCACCCCCAACCTGGACCAGCTGGCCACCGCCGGGCTGCGGTTCACGGACTTCTACGTGCCAGTGTCTCTGTGCACACCCTCCCGGTGAGCAAGGGGGCAGGGAGCCCTCACCCCGTGCCCACCCTGACCACCCAGCTCTTCCCGGTTTCCTCTGGTCTGCAGTGAGGGTCATAGTTCCCTACTGTCTCCCGGGTGCACCTCTGTCTTCGTTTCTCTCTGTCTCACCGACTGTGACTGGCTCTGCAGGGCTGCCCTCCTGACCGGCCGACTCCCAGTTCGGTCGGGCCTGTACCCTGGCGTTCTGGAGCCTGGCTCCCGAGGGGGCCTGCCCCTGGAGGAGGTGACCCTGGCCGAGATCCTGGCTGACCAAGGCTACCTCACAGGGATGGCTGGCAAGTGGCATCTTGGGGTGGGGCCTGAGGGGACCTTTCTGCCCCCCCACCAGGGCTTCCATCGATTCTTGGGCATCCCATACTCCCATGACCAGGTAGGAACAGCCAGAGCCCTCAGCTGCCCTCTATCCACTTCCTCCTACTCCCCTTCCCTTGACCTCCCAGCTCCACCGCACAGCCTAGACCAGCGGTTCTCAACCTATGGGCCGTGACCCCTTTGGGGGTCGAATGACCCTTTCACAGGTGTCACCTAAGACCATTGGAAAACACATATATAATTACATATTGTTTTTGTGATTAATCACTATGCTTTAATTATGTTCAATTTGCAACAATAAAATTGGGGGTCACCACCACATGAGGAACTGTATTAAAAGGTCGCGGCGTGAGGAAGGTTGAGAACAGCTGACCTAGACCCTAAATGGAGCCCTTTCCCCAGGGCCCTTGCCAGAACCTGACCTGCTTCCCACCGGCCACCCCCTGCCATGGAATCTGTGACCAGGGCCTGGTCCCTGTGCCGCTGTTAGCCAACCTGTCTGTGGAGGCGCAGCCCCCCTGGCTGCCTGGACTTGAGGCCCGCTACGTGGCTTTCGCACATGACCTCATGGTCGATGCCCATCGCCAGGGCCGCCCGTTCTTTCTGTACTACGCCTCCCACGTGAGTAACCCTGGCCCTATGTCCCGGGCTGCCCTGCCCCCTGCCCAATGCTAACTCCAGGCTCTGCCCCCAGCATACCCACTACCCCCAGTTCAGTGGGCAGAACTTCGCCGGGCACTCAGGCCGCGGGCCATTCGGAGACTCCCTGATGGAGCTGGACTCAGCCGTGGGAGCCCTGATGACAGCCGTGGGGGACCTGGGGCTGCTTAAAGACACACTGGTCATCTTCACCGCAGACAACGGGTAGGCCCCAGGGAGGGCCTATGCAGGTGATTTCTCACAGGCGTGAGCCTGAGGTCTCCCCATCTTGACCACAGACATAGTGGGATACGGGGGGGCGGGGGGGTCCTCAGAAAATCCTGGCCACATTATGGTGACTTCCAGGCCACAATCCATGAAGCTGGTCCTGGTAGGACAGGGAGGAGACAGGCACCCGCTGGCCATTTCTGGGCACGTAACTAAAATGTCTGGGGCGAGTCAGAGACACTGATGACCACTTGTGTGTCCCAGACCGGAGACGATGCGGATGTCCCGCGGCGGCTGCTCTGGCCCACTGCGATGTGGAAAGGGAACCACCTTTGAGGGGGGTGTCCGAGAACCTGCCTTGGCCTTCTGGCCAGGCCACATCACTCCCGGTCAGTCTTCAGGTCCTCTCCTCATGCAACCCTGGCCCCACCTCCCCAACCTGATGGTGAATTGAGCGACCACACAGCCCTCTGTCCCCAGGTGTGACCCACGAGTTGGCCAGCTCCCTGGACCTACTGCCCACCCTGGCAGCCCTGGCTGGGGCCCCACTGCCCAACGTCACCTTGGATGGCTTTGACCTCAGCCCCCTGCTGCTGGGCAAAGGCAAGGTAGGGCCAGCAACCCCACGCCCCAGCCCCGGAGTGACTGTGAGCAGGTCACCTCTTTGGGTGGCATCCAAGTGCTGCTGCTGAGAGGGCATAGCCAGGACCTAACGCAGGCTGATCGGCGTTGGGGCTCTGCCCCTGCCCCTGACTTTGCCCCCAGAGCCCCCGGCAGACTATGTTCTTCTACCCAACCTTCCCCGATGAGATCCGTGGGGTCTTTGCTGTGCGGAGCGGGAAGTACAAGGCCCATTTCTTCACCCAGGGTAATGTCCTCCCCTGACCCCGCTGACCCCTCGGGCCCCAGAGCCTGCCTCCACCTCTGTGCACAGATGTGTCTCCCACCCCCCCCAGGCTCCGCCCACAGTGACACCACAGCAGACCCTGCCTGCCACGCCTCCAGCCCTCTGACTGCCCATGAGCCCCCATTGCTCTTTGACCTATCTGAGGACCCTGGTGAGAACTACAACCTTGTGGGGAGTGGGGCCGAGGTCACCCCCCAGGCCCTGGAGGCGATGAAACAGCTTCAGCTGCTCAAGGCCCAGTTTGATGCTAGCATGACCTTCAGCCCCAGCCAGATGGCCCGGGGCGAGGACCCTGCCCTGCAGATGTGCTGCCAGCCCAGCTGCAGCCCCTGGCCCACCTGCTGCCACTGCCCAGGGCCCCTGCGCTGAGGGCACCCGTCCAGGCCCGCCCCCCGTGGCTGAGGCTCAGGCATGGACATGTTTCTACCTGATACCCCAATAACACCAGGTAATCCTTGCAGGCGTGATGATTCCTCTAGTCCTTGTCGTGGCCAGAGGTAGGTGCTATTCTGCTTGTGCACAAGTGAGGTAGAGAGATCCGGCCACATGCCTGAGGTCATGGCCAGTGAGGCTGGGCTGGGGTCGGCTCCATGGCATCCTGGCTCCTGTGATTGCAGGCCCCTTCACGGGCGCTGCACTGAGCACCTGTGTGGCCAGGAACGGGGTGGGGAGGGTTGAGGGCACCGCAGACAGGAGACCCAGCAGGTGCCGAGTGCCCAGAGAGCCGGGTTCTCCTGGAGGCCCAGGGACAGACCCCCTTGGCTCTTACCAGAAACCTGCCTGAGATGCGTGATGAGCAGCACATTCCAGGTGGGGACAAAGGGGCGGGGAGCCTGTCAGGCTCAAGGTAGATGCATGAGCAGCTTCTGAGATACCATGACCCTGGCCCACCTCTGCCCCCCAGAGCGCTACATTCCGGCCTGTGCACACGTTTCCTGTCCCCTGGCTTCCCCTCTCACCCAGTGTAAGCCATCCACCCGGCAAAGTGCTCTTAAAAATAGGTCAGGTTTGGTTCCATCCCTGCTCAGAACATCAGGCTCAGAATAAAACCCAGGCTCCTTAGAGTGGCCGCCGTGCCCACTGAGGCTGCCCTCACCCCTCAGCCTTCCTGTCCCCTCATCGTAGGCTCTGCAGGGAGGACTCCCTGACTGCCTGCCTGTGTCCACACAGTGGCATGAAGCCCTCGTGGGTTCCCACGTGTGTGCTGATAGCAGGGGCGCATGTGCTCCCAGGACACCGGCAGGCCCCACGTACTCCCTCAGTGTGGGCTGGGTGAGAAGAGTGCCATCTGGGTGCTCGGGGCCCCAGCGGGCCCCCTCCCCCGGGCAGACCAGACAGCCCTCCCCTCACTGCCCGGCCCCGCCTTTTCCATGTGGGCAGAAGCCCTGAACCGTGGAGGGACGGCCTCTCCCTGTCCCAGGAGGGCAGCAGCCACTCAGTCCCGTGCCTGCTCCGGGGTGGCATGAGGAGAGTCCTGATCCAGAAGGTCAGGGGAAGTCTGCTGGGATCCCTGAGTCCTCTGGGGGCTGTGCGCTCCGTTCCACAGCGTCACTGGGCCTGACCAGACTTTGTGTAGCTCCCAAGCCCCTGTCTCTGGCCATCCACCGCCAGAGCTCACAGTTTAAGAAAATAAACCCTGCTGCTCACGCCACTGCTGGTGAGTTGTCTGTTACTCGCGGTCGAAGGCAGTCTTCCTGGCGTGACCTGTGGTCGGGATGTGCGGGGGCACCTGTGCACATGCAGGTGGGCTCCTGAGTGGGCCTGCGGTGTCAGACCTCTGTTCTCCAGGTGACTCCCCCACCACCCATGGTCTGGTTTGGGGGCTGCCCTGACTGTGCCCCAACTCCTTCTGTGTGGGGGCCGCCCCCTACAGGGTGGTAGTTTCCTCGGGGACCCCTGCAGCCACTGACATCGGCATCAGGAGGGCCACCTGCACTGTGGTCTGAGCGGAGGCACTGGTCCTTGGGGGCTGGGCATGCACCCCCGACGCCTGCAGCTTCTCCCCCAGCGGGGCCTACATTTCAGGCCGAGGACAGAGGCCCTGAAGCAGGGCCGCCCTCTGAGCACCAGGTCCCAAGGGTGAGCACACAGTTAGAGCTAACTGAATGCTCACACCTGCACGACCTGCAGGCCTCTCCCCTAGGCCTGTGGCTTCCCTGTGTTAGTTCCCACGTTTATTCACCACCCAGGGCCATGCTGAGTGCTGGGGCACAGGTCACCAGAGGGGACCCATTCCCGCTCCATGGCACCACCATCCCACAGAGAAGAGGAGCATCGACCCTGGGGTCAAAGACCCGCGTGGATTTTCAGTGGCAGAAGCCTGCGGTGCTGTGGGTGGGGGCGTGGAACATGCCTGGGAAGGGGTCTGAGGGAACCTGAGTGCTTCCAATGTTCCCCATCTTTTTTAAAAAATATATTTTATTGATTTTTTACAGAGAGGATGGGAGAGGAACAGAGAGTCAGAAACATCGATGAGAGAGAAACATCGATCAGCCGCCTCCTGCACATCCCCCACCGGGGATGTGCCCGCAACCCAGGTACATGCCCTTTGACCGGAATCGAACCTGGGACCTTTCAGTCCGCAGGCCAATGCTCTATCCACTGAGCCAAACCGGTTTCGGCCAATGTTCCCCATCTTGATTGGGGGTGTGGACATGTGTGTGAAGCAATCGAGCTACACACTTAAGATGTGTGTGCACTTTATGATGTCGTGTATTTTGTACTTTAATAGAAATAAACATTTAACGTGATGAATGCCACCGAGGAAGAGGACTTGTCCCTACAAGAGTAATCACTGCCCTAACCGGTGTGGCTCAGTGGATAGAGCATTGGTCTGCGGACGGGAAGGTCCCAGGTTCGATTCCGGTCAAGGGCATGTACCTTGGTTGCGGGCACATCCCCAGTGGGGGATGTGCAGGAGGCAGCTAATCGATGTTTCTCTCTCATCGATGTTTCTAGCTCTGTCCCTCTCTCTTCCTCTCTGTGGAAAATCAATAAAATATATATTTTTTAAAAAGAGTAATCATTGGTGGGGGAAGGTAACTGAACCAGAAAGGAGGCTCCCCTGTCTGCTAAGACTGTCCCCGAGTTCAAGCCACATCTGCACCCAGGGTGGGAGAGGACGGTGGTCCTCCCGCCCTCCCATTGCCCGGGGGCTTTGCCTGGATGCTCTTGGGAGCAGAAACGTGTGCTTGTTTCTCAGCTGCATTCGTGTGATGGCCCTCCTCCTGCAGGCTCTCGTGTGCACACACGGTATGTGCCACACGAGCACACACTTTTATACTTATCGTAGCCCCAGATGCTGCCATAATGTCCACTAGCCCTGCCCTGTCTTCTTTGCTGTTGATTTTAAAGTCAGCCCCTTTGTCCTCTCCCCAGGCCAGAACCTCCTTGGGCCCCATGTCCTCTGGAAGGAGCTGAGTGGGAACAGACAGACAGACAGACATGTTGCCTCATCCTGGCTGGTTTGGTTGTGGATAGAGCGTAGGCTGAAGGGTTCAGGTTTAATTCTGGTCAAGGGCACAGGCCCAGGTTGTGAGCTTGATCCCCAGTAGGGGGCGTGCTGGAGGCAGCCGATCAATGGTTCTCTATCATCATTGATGTTTTTCTCTCTCTCCCTCTCCCTTCCTCTCTGAAATCAATAAAGAAATATTTAAAAAACAACAACAGCCCTCGTCAGATAGGGTGTCAGTCTGTGGACCGAAGGGTCCCAGTTCAGTTCCAGTCAAGGGCAGGCTCCTCAGTTGCAGACGCCTCCCTGGCCAGGGCCCTGGTCGGGGCTCGTGTGGGAGGCAACCAATCGATATGTTTCTGTCTCTCCCTCTCTTCCGCTCTCCCTGGAAATCAATGGGAAACATCCTTAGGCGAGGATGAAACAACAACAATAAAAAAGATGTTGCCTCTGTGGGTCCCCTCAGGCGAGGACCCAAGACAGGATCCCACCCCCCTCCCTGCTGACTCCTGGCCTCGCCTCTCTCGCAAGTGACCAGAAGGGGGAGCAAGAGGGGCCGTTTCCATGGGATATTTCATTTCGCCTCTTCTCCGAATGTTTTTAATTACAAAATTAGTGTCTGCTCGTTAGAGCGCCCAGATAATGCCTGCATCTCAGTCAGACGCAAGCAACGTAGCCTGTGTGCCCACACCACCTCCATGTCTACACGAATCATACGTGTTCAACTTGGCTCCAATCTGCCTTTCCGTGGCCGATGAGTCCTGTCACCACGCTAGCCCACGGTCTGGGGCAGGAGCAGCAGTAACAGAGGGGACAGCCCCTCCTTTGTGTGAAGATCCTCCACAGGGCGGTCACAACTGTGGGGCCCAAGGTCTGCTCCCCCCAGAAAGGAGAGACCCCAGGGGGAAAGGGTTGGGGCTGTTACCTGAGCAGACAGGCAGTCAGGATACTGCTGGAGAGAGCAGTTGGGGGGCAGGGGGCGCAGGGTTCCATAGCAAGAGCAGTAACAATTTGTCATCACTTTGCAAACACTCAGCAACAAGGAAGGAGCAGCCAATTTGATGCTGAGGGTCCAGAGCCTGCTGTCCCCGGAAAGCACCAATTCCTTGTTAGGTCTCCCCAAAAAGGAACTTACTGGGAAGGTGTTGGGAACTCCCAGAGGGGGAAGAAGGCAAGCCCGGGGCACCTCAGAGGTGGGGCAGGTGACTGGACACCCTTCCCTGGAGGTCACTTCTGGGAGGAGGGGGCTGTAGACCCAACAGGAATTGGGTGCTCCCTGGGGATGGGCAGGCTCCGGACACAGCCTCTCGTGCGGTCGCGACAATAGAATGGTAACTGGTGCAGAAGAACATTGTACACTAACCCGATCCCAGCAAGGGGAGGGGAGGGCAATGAGACACAAACCTGGCAGCCAGGGGCAGGATGCCGAGTGTTGTGCAGAGGACGGGCGGGCAGCGGGGGGTGCTGCTTCCTGGGTCCTCCTGCTCCTACCCTGCCCCCCTCTGAGGACATGTCCCCCCGGGGAGGAGCCTGCTGACCTCAGTCCCTGAGAGTGGGCTCGTGGGGGGAGGGGCCAGGGAAGCCCTTTCTGTAGAAGCTGAAGGGCACCGTGAGAAATGGTCAGCTTTTGTCTTCCTGTTCTCTGTGCAGAATTTTTAAATACCAATTTTAGGGTCTAAGCAGGCTGCTGCCCTCTCCCACACACTCACAAGCGTGCACACACACTCGTTATGCGCACAATCATGATGCACACACACACACACACACACACACACACACACACACACGACCTGAGCCCTGCGGTTCCCGGCACACCCCCTCCTCAGCCCGCACTCCAGTGCCGGTGCCCAGCACTGTCTTTCCAGCCAATTGAGTGTATCAGGGAAAATCCCCAGGGGCCCAGTGTGGCACCCCAGGGACCCCTGGCATGATCTCAGAGAGCACTGGTGGGTGAAGCTTCTCCTGATTCCGTCACCCAGGGGTCTGGGTACCCACTGCCATGGGCAGCACCTGGGCCCCCAGCCCATTATGTGTCCCCCAGAAACAGACAGGGTCACACCAAGCAGAGAGTTTATTGAGGTGCTGGACTGCGGGGAGTTTGCAGCGGCAAAGCAGACGCTGGTGTGGCGGGGCACGGGGCAGGGCACCCTTCTCTGAGCAAAGTCTGGGGCTTGGGATGAGCCTCAAGAACTACTAGCAACCCCAAGGCCCTTCTGGGGACCCCCTCCCTGCTTCCCCCTGAGCTCCGCATGGGGCAGTATGGGGGTCCCTCTCTTTGTCCCTGTAGTCAGGGAAGGGGTGACCCCTGGAGATTCGCTATAAAAATTAAAATTCCTCTTAACTCACTGGGGAAGGGCAGGAGGGACTACCTGGGAGCCCGACGCCACAGCCACCTAGCGCCTTGCCTTCCTCCACACCCTCCCAGCTCTGGCCCAGAGTAGAGGGCAGAGGGCCGAGTCTGCAGGCACGGGGCAGAGACAGACAGAGGAAGGAGGCACACAGAGAGGAAGAAGATCAGAGGGAAAGCGGGGGACAGACCCCTGTGGAGTGAGCAAGGAGAGCCCCCGAGACCCCAACCAGTCCTTGCCAAAGCCGGCGGCCTCTGAGGTACCCCGCCTCGTGGCACCTGGCGCAGAGTGTGGGCGGCTACTCCAGGTAGATGTCCTCTGTGGGGCAGGCGTACTCCAGGTGCTCCTGGTAGTACTCCAGGAAGGCGCGGCTGGGGAGACAGTGCCGGCCACGCCATCAGGGCCGCCCGCAGCTTCCCTCCCACCGCCTGGGCCTGCCCATCCCGAGGGGTCACTCTTCAGTCATCCTGGTCACTACAGGCTTTACCCCCATTCCCACCCATCCTCCCACCCAGGCACTGTGCCTGTACCTTCCCACTCCCAGGATCCCCCAGCTCCCGCTTGAGGTTCCCACCCACCTCTACTGCTTCTCTTCTGAACTTCCCTTTCCCTTTCTGCCCAGACCGCACCCCCACCCCTTCCTCTGTCCCCAAATCTCAGCTCCGGGCCCATCTCCCCAGCAGCACTCCTGAACCTGGTTGGCCCCCGGCTGGTCTCACCCTAACCCCTCCAGCCCCACTCACCCCACGCTCTGGGCCACAGGCCTCATCGACTCCTGGGAGACAAAGACGTGGCAGGCAAAGCGGCTGAGCAGAGGGTGTTTCGTGATGAAGCCGAAGTAGCTAGAGGGGCAGCGTGGGGCCGTCAGAGTGGGGCCGTCACCTCGGCCCCCAGTGATCAGGCCCGAGGGCTCGGGCAGAGGGTGGGGACAGGAGAAATGTGGGGGTCACACGACTGAAGGATGCAAAGGCTCCTTCAGGGCCCAGCCCCAGTGCAGGCACCTCAGGGAGTGAGGGTATTAACTTCTCCTCCTCAGGGACGTCCAGCTGCCACTTCCTTCTGGGAGCCCGTGCTCTGGCTCCACCCGGAGCCAGCCCTGGACCACAGACCACAGCGAGGCCTCGCCCCTGCCTCCGGATGCATCTCAGCCGGATCACTCCTGGCGTGTGTCACCTGACACCCTGAGCCTGGGGTCCTGCACGCCCACAGCTGCTCTCTGAGCTCTAACGTGAGGCCGGACAGTGGCCCCCTCCTAGCAACACCCTCTTCCTGGAGAACCTTGCACCTGACTGTGTTCATCGCGCCCCCGCCTGACTCTGCTTCATTTCTGCCTGTCCTCTCACCCAAGACATCGGTGAAAATCACTCCAGAGCGTCCCACAGCCAGAGACTCGAGACCCCCCACTGTGGCCAATCGATCCACGTTGATTGAACTGGGGTCTGTGGTTCCTCCAGACGGGAACCTGTGGCAGCATCACAGCTGGTTGTCCATGAGCACATGGCAGCCTTGTCTCAGAGGCCCTGGTCAAAATCTCATACAGCCCTGGCCGGTGTGGCTCAGTGGACAGTGTCGGCCTGCGGACTGAGGAGTCCCAGGTTCAATTCCGGTCAATGGAAAAATATCCTCAGGTGAGGATTAACAACAACAACAAAATCTCATTTATAGTCGCCAACACCCAGATGCTGCTTACCAAGCACCGGGCACCATTCTAAGCACTTGAGATTATTCACTCCCGGGATCCTCACGGCAGCCCTATGAGATGAGGCAGCTACGGCACAGAGAGGGTGGAAAACTTGCCGAGGATACACAGCCAGCCGTGATCTCCAAGGCCTCATCCAAGCACAACGGGCTGCACAGGCTTGTTCTGCCACCAACCTCACCATGAGGCAAGCTAACCTGTCGGCAAATGTGACTTCCTAACTGTGTCAGCTCTGGGCCAGGCTGAGTCTCTCCTCCCCCACTGCCTCTACATCTGGATCCAGAACCACTGGTCTGACTGCCCTTTTCTCAAGGACTCGAACCTGGTCTCTTTCTAGCCTGGAGGCCCCAGCTGGGCAGCCAGTTTCTCTCTGTTGAGAAATAAGGGTGTTCTTGTTCCCCTGTGGTTGGTGCTGTCCTCGGCCCCCATCCACATGTCTGGTCTGAGCCCAGGCACTCTCTCCAGCCCTCCACTCCTCAGAGCAACCTCCACACGGTGGACCCCACCACACCTTCTCTGTCCTCAGTGGACGCAGCCAGACTGGCTCTGACCAGCTGACGGTTGGCCTCAGCACCTGTTGCCAGCCCCGCCCCAGCAACGTGTCTTTCCTCCAGCAGCCTGCATCCTTGTGAGCCCCTGGTGGCCTGTCTCTCTGGTTACCTCCTCTCATCTCCTTCCTCTAGGACATGGGGACCCAGTGGGCAGCAGTCAGGCTGGGCAGGAAACCTGCACCCTCACCCCCGCTGGGGACAATGCTGGCACAGTCCCTCCCCTTTCACGCCTGACACTTCTTGCTCTGCCTGGCTGTCTCGTCCCCTCATGCCGCAGTCGTCCACCTGCTCTGAACCGAGACCTTCCCTCAGGTCTCTCCCACACCCCAGACCCACGTGACCCTGGCTGCCTCCGCCTCCCTGCATCTGCGGATGAGCATGGTGCCTCCAGGCTGCCAGCCCTTGACCTGGCAAGTGGTTCCTATCAGCCCTTCACCCAGACAGCACATCTGCGGCTACCTCCCATCAACCCGGGTCCTGCCAGTTCCACCTCCCCAGTGCCCCCAAGACACAACACCTGGATGACCTCAGCAGCTACCTGGCCCACACCTGGGTCCAGCCACTCTGCACAGCAGCCAGAGCCAGTTTGTCAACCCGACTGTGTCAATCCCCTGTGGCCGGTGGGATCGAGTACAAGCTCCTTGGCATGGCCAGAAAGGCGCAGGTACCCCTGTGTCCCTCCAGCCCCCACCCCCCCAGCTACTCCCTGAGAACCCCACTGCCCTTGCCCGCACCTGGGCTCAGCCGCCTCCCTGGAAGACCCCTGTCACCATCAGACGTGCCTTCCTAGCATGCAGAGTGGTCTTTAGTCACCTCCTGAACCCCAAACCCCACCACCTCTCTGCAGGTCTGCTCATGGGAGCCCCACACAGACGTTCCCCCAGACCCCACGAGGCTTCCAGCACCCACTCATCTGTGTGCCTGTCTGTCTGCACCCGGACCAGATGGGAGCCTGTCTGACCTGTGTCTCCCAGGCCCGGGGGCAGCCCTCGGGGTTGGTGGGTGAGGGGAGGGCCGAGGCTCTCACCAGCTGTTGCGAGGGTGGCAGCCGCAGAAGGAGATGTTCTTCATCTGGAAGAAGTGGCTGCAGTGCTGGAACTGGAGCCGAGGGCAGAGGCCGGTTAGACGGGCGTCGCCCAGAGCCTCTCCGGCCGGACGTCCCTGTCAGACCCGCCCGCCTCCCTGTGCCTCGGCCCCCGACCCCACCTCAGGTCCACCGCTCAGACTCAGCTTGACCCCCCGAAGAGAAATCTCGAGGTCACAGGAGGCAGGGGGGCGCAGGTGGACAGTCAGTTTCCGGGCAGTGGCGATCTGGGGGAGAAGCCAGAGGAGAAGGGTCCCAGGGCTCCCATCACGGGAACACCTTCGTTCGGGTTGCAGGGTCTCCGGCTGATTCTGGAGCACGTGGGCCAGGGTCCTGGCCGTTTCTCAGTCTTGGCTCCACCAGTCACCTCTCCGCACTCAGCGCCGCCCCCCCCCTCCTTCCTTCCTGCCCTGCAGCCAGGACCACGCCTCCCCCTGCAGCCAGGACCACGCCTCCCCGCCCAGCCTCCCTGCCTGTCCCCGTGGCCTGACTGGGCGTCGCAGGGACAGGACTGTCCTGCTCAACCACAGGACCAGCAGATGAGCTGCTGGTCACTAACTGCCCACGGAGTCCATGGCGAGTGAGCAAATGACCCTCGGGAAGGCTCAGTGAGAGCTGGTCTGGATCTTCAGACAAGAAAAAGAGGATGGGCTACAGGAAGGTGGAGGCCCCACGGAACCTGCCCAGAGACACCAAGGTGATGAGGGACAGCTGTGAGCTGGGCAGGAGCTGCCCCCTGAGGCCCCTCTAACCCTCTGGGGAGGTCTCGTCCCTCTGGGGGCTCGGGGGCCCCACTCACACTGACCTTCTGCATGGCTGCACACAGAATGCCGTTGCCCTGGTGACAGGGCACCTCCACGGAGCCCAGGAACTGCACGTCGAAGCGTTCCACCCAGCAGGGGCTCCGCTTGCTCCCTGGGGGGTCACAAGGGGCCCAAGTCAGGGGAGTTGAGGGTCTGAGGGGACAAGATGCTCCTTGGAGACAGGCCTCACCCATCAAGTCCTTGGCAGGGCCGGGCACCGCGTGGGCATAGAAGGCAGGGAAGACCCCGCGCTCCCCTGTGCGCATGTTGAAGCCGCGGAACCAGAAGTCGTCCTCCTCCGCCTCCACCAGCACCGGGTCGTCCACGTCCAGCTCCAGCTCATCAGGGTGGCGAGGGATGAACCTGCAGGCCAGGGCGGGGGGGTCAGGCGGGTCAGGGGGAGGGGGAGGCGGACTGTGGGCCGGTGTCCACCACGTCCCATCGCGTCTGTCGGATGACGACAGAGGCTGTACCTGAAGACAGCCCGATGGGTTTGCTCTCTCTCCTCCCCGTTCACCAGACAGGAAAAGAGGCCAAAGGACTCGGTGCCTGAGGAAGAGACGGAGGCGGCTGCTCGGAAGGGGCGGCAAGCACTTCCGGGCCTGGCCAGGTTCCCCTCCCAGACGCTTGGTCCTGAGTCAGGGAGGGAGGCAGAGCCCGCCCACCCCTCCCCAGCCCATCAGGGATCTGAGGGAAACCCAAGGCCTTTTCCTGGGCTTCCAGCCCCCACCCCTGCTGGACATCCCTGTCAGACCCCCAGCCTCCCCACCCCTCGGCCCCTACACCCCACCTCGGTCCACCCGCCAAAGAGAATTCTCAGGCCCTGGGCCCTCCCGGGACCCCTGGGACCTGGAGCCACCCCCTCCCCCTCCACTCACTGGAGGACCGCGAGGTGCTGTTGACAAAGACGTTGAGGAACTTTTTGGAGAAGGTGAGGTC
>NW_006296223.1:1568658-1571322 GCF_000327345.1 Myotis davidii | reverse complement strand
GCTCTGCGGGGCGGGAGGGGCCTCGGTCAGCAGGCTCACCGGCCTCCGCTCCTCCCTCCCTGCCTCCTGGGCCTCCACAGTCCTGCTCACCTTGGAGTGGCTCCTGGCGGGGTGAGCACAGCACTGTCTCCTGCCAGGAGGCTGGGGGCACTGGGACGAAGCCCCCATTGTTGTTCAGGGAGTCCTGCAGGGGGGACAGAAGAGGTCTCAGGAGGGGCTCCAGCTGCAGGTGAGGGTGGGGGGAGGAGCCACAGCCTGCCATGGGCAGCAGAGTCCCGGATGGTGGGCCTGGGCACTCACCTGGGCTCCCAGGGGAGTCAGGTGGAGTGTGGTGGGCCTGTGCTTGTGGGGCTCTTCCAGGGAGGGGGAGGGGATCAGCAGCTCCAGAGTACCGGCTTCGGGGCCAGGTCTTCCCCCCTCCTTGTCCTCTCCTTCTTTCTCCTCTTCTTCCTCATCCTCTTCCTCCTCCTCTTCCTCCTCCTCCTCCTCCTCCTCCTCTTCATTGTCATCGATCATCTCAAACTCCTGGAAGTCATCCTGGAAGGAGCAGATGGGGTGCGGCTGCTCCGAGCGCCCCAGAGATAGGCTGTCCTGCAGGAAGGAGGGACAGGGCAGAGCTGGGTGAGTGTGGGACAGTGGCTTGGGGTCCTGGGTGTCAGAAAAGGGAAAGGCAGGCCCTAGCCAGTGTGGCTCAGTGGTTGAGCATCGACCTATGAACCAGGAGGTCACCGTTCAATACCCTGTCAGGGCACATGGCTGGGGTTGTGGGCTCGATCCCCAGTAGGGGGCGTGCAGGAGGCAGCCCACTGCTGATTCTCATCATTGATGTTTCTATCTCTCCCTCTCCCTTCCTCTCTGAAATCAATAAAAATATATTTTTAAAAAAAAAGAAGAAGAAGAAAAGGAGAAGGCAGGAAGCTATAATTCAAGGAAAAGGAACCTCCAGGTCTCTGCTCCCCAACAGAGCAGTTTTTCTGGGTTTTTTTTTTTTTTTTTAATCTGCTTGAGATACATAAGGACCGCTCTGGTTCTTGGCCGGGGCCTGCATGACAGAGATCCTCAGAGTGGCCCCAACCCAGCTGCTGACTCCTCTCACCACCTGACCCCATCACCTTCAGCACACCACTCTTCTCTGCAGAGCAATTTGACTACAACTCACAATTATTAGACAACATTTGGCCGTCTTCCCCACCAAGCTGCTGGCCCCATCGGGGCAGAATGTCCATACTGAGCACTGGCGTACCCCACACCCCAGAACAGGACCTACCCACAGCTGAGACTCAGTAAATAGCAGACAAATGCAGGAAGGAAGAGACAGCTGGCACCAGGATCCACCAAGCTTGCACCAACCTCAGGGCCTCCAACAGTTAATCCCTGGGGCCGCTCTCTTTTCCATTCCCTCCCACCTCCTCATCAGCCCAGCTCCTGCCCGCCCTCCCTTGGGCATGCTCCTGGGCCATGGCCACTGGAAAGTCTCGATGGGGTTCTCTTCCCCCTCGCTGTGTCCTCAAGTGGAACCCTGCCCCTGACACTCAGGAGCCATGGCTCTGACATGTCTTTCTCCCCTTCAAGATTATAACTCCTGCGGGCATGGGCCACACCTGTCCTGTTCCCTCAAGCACCTGGAGGCGCCTGGCAGCTGCCACATGGCAGTTGCTCAGAACTGTTCTTGAATGAATGAAAACAGATCATGGAGAGACAGGAGGAGAAAGAAAGGAAGGAGATAGGGGAGGAAGTTTCAGGTGGAGACATGAGGCAGAGACATGCAGGTGGGGACAGGGCTGGAAGGAGGTAGATCTTTCTGGGAAGTCCTCAGGGCACAGAGGGCACATGAAGCATGGGCATATCCGTTCCCCCAAGCTAGTCCACGGATGGGGGTCAAGGGAGGACCACTGGGGAAGACCCTGGAGCAGGGCCTACAGTCTGTTAGAGAAAGAGATGTGACTTCCAGGAAGTTCCCAGGCCAAAGGCCCAAAGCAAGGAGGAACCAGAGGATCTCTTGCTTCAAGGCTGAGTGCAGACCTACCCTAAAACCCCAAATGAGACCTAAGCGGGGCCTACGTGAGGCTCCCCTGGAGAGGGTTTAAGCTCCCGTCCCTCCCTACCTTCTCGCAGTGGTCCGAGTCATAGCTGAGGCCCAGGCCACAGTCATCGGTGATCTCAGACAGGTCTTCATCGTCAAATTCTTCCAGGCTTATGTCCTGAGGAGGCCTGGAGAGGAGACTCGGTCAGAGAGCAAGGACAGGGCTCCCGGGAGAGCTGGCAACCCTGGGTGCCCTGGCTGGGAGCTGGGCCCAGGAGGGGCCATGGGAAACCCAGCTCCTAGACCCCAGGGTCTCCACAGCCCCCAACTTCCAGATCCACGTCCTGCTGTCATTGTGAAACCCAACCTCTGTTCTCCAGGGGATTCCCCCCTATCTGAGCCATGACCAGCCCAGAGGGGCCACTTGTCCCTCTGCCCTCCTCCCAGTCCTCCTCCGTGGGCTCAGCCCAGGCCCCTCTGGATGGTCGCGGAGCGTCAGGGGAGTTAGGCTGAGCCGAGGGGGGAGGGGAGCTGAGGCTGAGGCTGCAGCCGCAGAAGCAGAGGGAGGGGTCCCTGTTCAAGGAGCCAGACTGGCCACGTTGTCTCTCCTCTCCGCCCGGCAGGCCCTCTCCCCACCGTGG
>NW_006296223.1:1568200-1568504 GCF_000327345.1 Myotis davidii | reverse complement strand
GGGCCTGCACCCTCCACCCGGGCGAGCCCGCAGGGCCGGTGCGGCACGGATTCCGGAGGGGAGGGAGGCTGAGCAAGGGGGAGCTGGGGAGACACACAGCGGAGGGTGGCCACTGGGGCCGGAGGGGGTGAAGGACAGACACGGGGAGACCCCGCACAGAGGGCGGCGCGGTCAGCAGTGCAGGCCTGGGGCCGGCGGGGGCCCTGGGCTGGGGTTCCCGCAGGCGGTGCGGGGGGGTGCGGGGAGGGCGGCGGACGGTGGCGGGTCGGGAGGGGCCCGGGAGGACCGCGGGGAGGGGAGGGCC
>NW_006296223.1:1560186-1568003 GCF_000327345.1 Myotis davidii | reverse complement strand
GGGTTGGGGAAGGATCGAGTGCGTGTTTGTTTGGGGCGGGGGCGTGTGAGAAGCGGATTGGCGGAGACCGGGATCGGGTTTCGGTGCAGGAGGGTCTGCGGGTGGGGACACCGTCCGCAGCAACGATCCTGCGGGCGGGGAAGGCGGCGGCCCGGTTCGCAGACCTCTGTCGGGTTCACTGGGGTTTGGGGGAGGGTTCCTGGCGTGGGTGCGCCCCGGAAGCTGCACCGACGTCTCCAGGAACCAGAAGAGTTGGGGGTCCCAAGCTGGGCAGCGCGTTGAAAGGGGCTGGCGAAGCCGTTGGCTCTTGGGTGTTGGGTGCTGATGCGCCTGGGGAGCTGTCCGCTTTGGGGTGCTGATCGAGCCCAGAGGAGCTGTCCGCCCTTGGGTGCTGATCTGGCTGGAGGAGCTGTCCAGCCTGGGGTGCTGGCTGGGAAAGAACAGAGACCTCTGCGGAGGATGCTGGTCCGGGCTGGACTCAGTGGACCACAAAGGGGCTGCTGCCTGGGGCTGACACTGAACTTCCAGTGTCTAGTGCAGACCGTGCGAGTGGAGAGAGACACTGATGGGCACTGGGTGCTGTGCTCAGTCAATTGGAAAGATTTTTCTTGAGCTCCAACTATGTGACTGGCATTGTTTAGGGTTCAAGCTGCGTGAGAAGAGCAAAATCTGAAATTGAGCTCAAGAGTTAGATTTGGTCAGCGTCACCTGGCGCTGGAGTGAGGGGACGGTCGATCATGGCTGGGAAGACGGTTGGTAAAGGCAGGTTGGGCAGCCCTGGCTGGTATGGCTCAGTGGCTGAAGTGTTAGGCCGCGCACTGAAGTGTTTCAGGTTCCATTCTCAGTCAAGGGCACATACCCGGGTTGCGGGTTCAATCTGGCCTGGTCGGGGCATGTGTGGGAGGCAACGGTTTAATATTTCTCTCTCTCTCTCTCTCTCTCTCTCCGTGTCTGTCTCTCTCTCAAAGATTGGGACAATGAATTGAAGTTGAAATAATAAATACAGAAAAAAAATGGCATTTTCACACAAATCTTCTCATTGGCTAGTGTCATAGTCCCAAACAGGCCTGGACTGGAGCCTTCGTATTCATTGGCTCTCTTACATATGAATCCCAGAGGATTTCCTGTTCACTGTGGTAAGTGTAAAGGGAACACCCCAGCAAAGTATTCCAGGAAATATCAGACTGAGGAATGTGTGGTGAGGATGGTTTCTCCAGTTCCCCCAGTCCCTCCCAAAGATGCACGGAATTGGTAGTGATAGTGGTTGGCCCGACCAGGGAGAGGTCCTGATCTTTGTATTCAGCCCACCCCTCACCCCTGCTGGCTACAAATTGGAAGCACTTGATGGAACAGTCACCTTGGGAATGAGAGACATAAGGGTAGAACAAGACAAAAGGAACCTGGATCCTTAAGATTCATGTAATATGGCCAGCATTTAAGCCCAGGACTGACTCTCTCTAAACTGGTACAGAAGATAAATAAGCATGCCTATGTAAACTGCATTCAACTGTAAAGGTTGTTCACTGAGCAATTCCAGGGACCACACTTAATGTATTCTGTGTGTCCAACCACATACCACATCACTAAAACGTCCTTTCACCATAAAATTCAGTTATTCAGCATCTTTGTGATTCATGGCCAAATATTGTCCTAATTGCTACAGAATATAATTCAGGACAACCAGTTTGGAGAGAAATTTAGTAACATTAGTAAAATTGAAAATACACATATCTTATGATACCTATGATATACCATAGCAGTGGTTCTCAAAATATGGCCTGCAGATTCCTGGAGTCTCCCAACATCAGCAAGATCCAAATTATTTTGTCCTAATTTTGCCTGCCACTGTGCTGTCGCAAAAGCAATGGGGGGGAAAACTGCTGGCTCCTCCTACTAGTAACCATCGACTTCTTTCCCTGCCACATGCTCATGGGGGGGGGGGGGGGGAAGAAGCACTTTCACTTAATAATTTCGTTGATGAAGCCATAAAAATTATTAAATCTTGACAGGTAATTCTTAATATTCAGGGTAATGATGTAAAGCACCGCGCATGGAGGTACAATGGCTATTGCAACTGATCACACAGTTGTCGAAACTGGCAGCTGAACTAGCCACTTTTTTCATAAAACACTATTTTCACTTCAAAGTTGACAAACTACAGTTATTTTGACATGGCTATTTGACAGAAACTTCCTCAAAAATAAAAAGTGAATGTGGCACTTCAAGGAAAAACAATGGTATTTGTTGCCAATGATACAATTTGAGTTTTGAAACAAAAACTAGAATTTTGGAAAATCTGTGTCATCACTATGAGCTTAAAGTTTCTCAATATTTAAATATTTTTCCAATGAGAGTGGTGGTATGTTAACAAGTGACATTATATAATAAAATGTGTCAAAATTTGGAAGATCTACATAACTCCATGAACCAATATTTTCCAAATGACCCAGGAAGGCATGATGTTTCAAAATTATGCATGAGTGAAAGACTCATTCAGCATGCAAGGCAGGCCAATGGATTTTAATGTAAGAGGACAAAACGGTTCATTGATATGGTTTCAAATTTCAAATTGCAACTTACCTGAGTAACTACTTTTTGTCTGGTCTTGGTGTGTAGTATTAACAAAGATGCACAGTTATCTGAAAAAGCTTTGGAAAAGTTACCAACTGTAAATTTATGTTAGGCTGGATTTTCTTCATATTTTTGAACCAAAACAACATATTGTAAGGGATTGACTGCAGAGACAATTATGGGGAACCTGTTATCTTCAATTAAGCCATATATTAACAAAACTTGAAAAAATGTAAAAACAAGGCCACTCTTCTCATGAAATTTTGTTTATAAAAGTTATTTTTATAAGATATAATTTATGTTAACATGTAAGGGTTTATTATCATTTAAATGAATAAATAAATCATTCCCCCTTGAATACACCATACTTCAAGTATTCAGGCAGAAAAAACAAATCACGTTCACGGGAGAAAAATTAGGCTGGATTCAGAAATTTTCAACTGCAATATTCAAGGACAAAATGGGGTGATGAGCTGAAAGCTGTGAGGGAAAGAATTCGTGATGGTGGTGGTTGAAAAAATGATCCCCCAAAACATACCCATGTCCTAATCCCTGGATACTGTAAATGTTACCTTATTTGGGAAAAGGGTCTTTTCAGAAGTGATGAAGGGTTTTGAGACGAGATTACCCTGGGTTATCTAGGTCGGCCCTAACTGCATCACTGTTCTCATTTGGTGTGGAAGCAACCAGGCAGACTCAGGTGCATTGTGCCAGTGCCAAGCCAACCCCTCATTGCCCGTTGAGTAGCAGCTACCCTATCTCCTAAAAAATAATCAGGAACAATAACCTCGCCTTTGCCTGCTGGTGCACCAGCATGAGGAGCTCAGTGACCTGGTGGATTTCAAGGACTCAGATTCAGTGTTGGTGTCCTTCCCTGGAACCAGAGGAGGTGCCCTGTGGAAGTGCTCCCTACCTGGGACCCAGGGGCTGTAATCCAGCAGAGCTCACTCTTGCAGAGACAGAACATACAAATTCTATAAGTGGGCCATCAAGAATAATGGTGAGAGCCCTGACCAGTTTTGCTCAGTGGATAGAGCGTCGGCCTGCAGACTGAAGGGTCCCGGGTTCAATTCCAGTCGAGGGCATGTACCTTGGTTGCAGGCACATCCCCAGTAGGGGGTGTGCAGGGGGCAGCTGATCGATGTTCCTCTCTCATGGATGTTTCTCTCTATCCCTCTCCCTCTCTGTAAAAAAATCAATAAAATATATTTTTTTTAAAAAGAATTGTGAGACAGTTCATCCCAACCCCTACTACTTGGACGCCTTTGTTTCTGGATTCACATATTATATCTACTGGAGACACAGATCCATACACTGGGCTTTGACGCAAGTGTACATACCCCAGAACCTCAGGACACTGTCCAAGAACTGGCTCCTTAGCTAAGTCTTTTTAATATATTTTTATTGATTTTAGAGAGGAATGGAGGAGAGAGATAGAAGCATCGATGATGAGAATCATTGATTAGCTACCTTCTACATGCCCCCCACTGGGGATTGAGCCCATAACCCAGGCATGTGTCCTTGACCAGAATCAAACCCTGGATCCTTCAGTTTGCAGGCCAATGCTCTTATCCACTTACCCAAACCAGCTAGGGCCTTAGCTAAGTCTTTAAGAGATCATTCCATCTTCCTATGAGACTGGCTGCTTGGAGACAACACAGAAGGTTGGAGAAGCATGGGATCCTGTGGCAACCCACACACAGTATACCTTTCACTGTACAATGAGTTTCTGGGCCCAAGGTGATGTTCTATACGATTCCATGCTGGTAAATTGTGTACTCTCTAAGCTCCTGCAATGTGATGCCACTCTGAGACACTGTGAGAGGAAAGGCTAACCCACACACAGAGGTGTTGATTCCTGGGTGGAATCACGGGTCAGCAAGTCATCTAAGGATGGTACCATATCAGGAGCTGAGCACTGAGCTTGGCTGCTAACAGGTCAGAAATCCAGCAGCAAGAATAATTAGATGAACCTTGATAAGAGAGAGCCCATTTTGGTGAACATACCCAGCACCTCTGCCACCTTGGCAACTCCATTCACAGGCCCACTGCACAAGCATGGGGTAGCCAAGGGCAGAAGCTTGGACATCTGCCCATCCACTTTGTTGTTGAGTGACCCCTCTGCAGGGGGTATAACATGAGGCACAAAGATGCATCCACTTGTGACCACTCCCATAGGTCCATCTTCTTCTCCAGCCCTCCTTGTCTCCTATAGTCCCTCTTGCTCTTTCTAGTTCCCTGACCAACCAGCAAGACATCTGTCAGGACCCAGAAGCCCACCACTACTCTGTCCACTCCGCTTCCTCACTACAAAGTGGACATCCAGTGTCTGCTTGAAGCTCTGCCCAGGAGGACTTCCCCTCATTACTGTCTCTTAGAGCCACCCCCATCCTGAATGGGACTTCAGGGCAGCAGTGGTTTGTTTTCAGCTCATATCTACACAGCAAGCTAACCCATTTGTGAATCAGACATGAATTTTCCTTCCTGTAAAAGACTGCTGCCCTCTGGACAAGCCTGGGTCCAATCATTTTGCATTGTGCAAGGAGTTGCTACTGAGCCTGCCTAACCTATAGATGTGGTGATCAGTCAGTATCTAGCTCAGGACAGGCAAGATTCAGTCACGTGGTCATCTGATGTCCCATCATCAGGCACTCAGTCTATGCTTGAGCCCAGTAGTGTTGCACAAGTTGGTTTCAACCAGTGAGTAGTTCTCCACTGCACCAGGCGTGGTCTTGCTTCAGACCCCTAGGAGTGTGCACTGCAAACCTGTTGGATCCTGCCAAAGCTGTCGTACAGGGTCCCTATCGACTGCAAATAAGCTCAACTGTCATCCATTGGTTCTAAGTGGCAGGGGAACCCATCCTGTAATCCGGACTTTCAACAAAGCCACCCTTTGCTCTGGGCTCCTTCCTAGTCACCCAATAAATGGGTCACAGCAGCCCTAACTGGTTTGGCTCAGTGGATAGAGCGTCAGCCTGCGGACTCAAGGGTCCCGAGATCAATTCCAGTCAAGGGCATGACCCTTGGTTGCAGGCACATCCCCAGTAGGGGGTGTGCAGGAGGCAGCTGATTGATGTTCCTCTCTCATCAATGTTTCTATCCCTCTCCCTTCTTCTCTGTAAAAAATCAATAAAATATATATTTTAAAAAATAAAAAAATAAATGGGTCACAACAGTATTCCCAAGTGTGGTACATGCTGACTCCAAAATCCAGAGCTGCATGAAGTGCCACGCCTTCTTCATGCAAGACACAGCAATATCCTGATCTTGAAGGCGATGCCCTGGTTTGCCCTACAACACTGCACCCCTTAAGACCCCACTGCTGATGGGCTCCAGAACTTCTGAGGACTTAGTTCTCATTCTCTGGCATGCATTATCTTACCGAGGATAGAGCACTTGTCACTTCTTTCTGTACCATGTCCAATTAGCATGTCGTCGATGTTATGTGGAATGCCTGGATGATGAAGGTCTCAGTGGATTATGCTGTGACAGAGAGTTACAAGAGCCGTGAAGCAAGGCAATGAATCTGTTTGGCTCTCCTTCTCATATAAATGTGAACTGCTTTTGGAAATTTACTCTTCACAACTAGAAACTGAAAAGACTGTTCACCACACCAATAAGTGGACATCCAGTGTCTGCTTGAAGCTCTGCCTGGGAGGACTTCCCCTCATTACTGATCAAAGCCAGAGTATGTTCTTCGGTCCCATTAAAGACACTTCACCTGACACAGCTGCTGTGTGGTAGGCCACCATCATTTACTTGAGTCCATCTGGCTTTTGCAAGGGCCATCCAGGTGAACTAGGGGCTACCACTTTGAGAGTGACGCAACCTCCACAATCCCACATGGCAGCTGTTTCTGATTTACTATCCTGGATTGGGTGAGTGCGCTGGGAGTTCCAGGTGTTCCCCTCGCTCTTGTTACCATCATCCTCATCCTACAGGCCAGGAATCCATGTACAGGCTCTGCCCACAGCGAGGTGCAACCACCCCAAGTGTGCACGGGGGCCAGAAACATAACCCTAGGGCTGAGGCTCACCACCTGACTCCCAGAACCCCGCTTCTATCCAGCGGCTCACCATGCGTCAGGCGTCCTGCACACTACCAGCGCAGGCCCTGAATCTAAGAGCCTTGAAAAGTCTGGAGGGTCCCTTTTCCAAAGTAAATCAGTTGCTTTAAGAGGCTCTTGGTCCCTTTGGGGAAGGATTGAGGAACGTTTTTGTATATACTTATGGTAACATGGTAAGATCCTTCCTGGAAGGGACCAGGCCTCCCTTTCAGCCGGTGAGCTGCAGGTTTCCGGTCTGGCTCAGACTTAAACAGGGCGAGGGCTTGTGATTTCCCGCTGCAGCAACCGACATTCATCTTCTGGTCGCCGATTCTTGATTTCCCTCTGGTTATTCAAATCAAACCACTCGCCAGCTGCCCATCCCCCACAAAAACCACACACACACACACGCCACGTCCAACAGGCCTGTCCGTCACAGATCCGCACACACACACGCCACGTCCAACAGGCCTGTCCGTCACAGATCCCCGGGGCCAAGGCCTGTGGTTGCCCGGGCAGCAGCGGAGGCCCAGGAGGCCAAGGGGACGTGGCGCAGCTCCAGTGTCTGCTCTGCGGCGGCCGAGCCTTTCCCTCCTGGAGTAGATCTTGTCACTGGTTCTAGGTCTGGAGACGGAGGGGCAGTGGGTGGGGCAAGGGGCACTGTTTCAAGCAGGACAAGAGCTTCACCCGACAAGGGGTCTCAGCGGCGGTTAGGAATCCAAGGTTCGTGGCGCCATTAGAATTGTCCCAAGGGTCACAGTGTTTCCTCACATCCAATGTTTATTCGGCACCTCCACGGGCCACGCCCGCTCAGCCTCCCCTGGGTGACCACGCTCGGGACCGGCCACGCTCACACGAGGGCTCGCTTCCTCGCTGAAGACTCAGCGAGACGCGGGTCCGCCGGTCCACTCCGGTTCCCGGCGAAGCCCGTCTTCCCTTAAACACACCCGCCCACGCACTCCTAGGACGCACCACCCACCCACGTGATTGGTCAGCGTGACCCTCCGCTCACGACAATTGGCCGGCGTGACTCCGCTCAGGACGCTTCTGATTGGCGACGCCGCTTCCTTTTTTCCCAGAGGCCCCGCCCAGAGTGCGAGCGAGCAGGGGCGGGGCAAGCGAAGACGCGCAGAATTTGGCCTCGGAAAGGGCTCGGGACCGGACCACGGAGAGAGCCGAGTGGCGCCGCGAGGAGCCGAAC
>NW_006296223.1:1556625-1559702 GCF_000327345.1 Myotis davidii | reverse complement strand
GGGAGCGGGACGCAGACCCTCCGCGCTGCCCAGCCGCTGGCCGTGCGACTCCCGCCTCTCGCTGTCCACCTTGCTCCAGGGCGTGGATTCCTTGGTCCTTGAAAGTGTGATGTTCGCCATCCTTGCGGAGCGGTCCCTGGGGCCCCAGCTCTACGGAGTCTTTCCAGAGGGCCGGCTGGAGCAGTACATCCCAGTACGAGGCACCTCCTTCCCCAGCCCCCAGTCCCTTCCCGGTGTCTGCCCTCAGGTCCCTGGCCGTGGGACCCTGACCTCCCCCACCGCCCCATCCCTACCCCCTCCTGCCCCAGCCCCCTCACCACCCTGAGAGGTTCCTGGGTGCAGAGTCTGCCACTGAAAACGCGAGACCTTCGAGAGCCCATGCTGTCAGCAGCCATCGCCACGAAGATGGCCCGGTTCCATGGCATGGAGATGCCCTTCACCAAGGAGCCCCACTGGCTGTTTGGGACCATGGAGCGGTGAGTCAGAGGCCTCTGCAGGGCTCCTGCACACCTGGCTGGACCCTCAGGCTGAGCTCTGACAAAGTGTCCGTGACTCTGTCCAGCTGGCCACTTAGTGGATCCGGTGTCCCAGGGCCTCGCATGGTCTCTCACAGAACAGCCTTCCAAACATTTGCCAGAGAAGCCATGCAGTGACAGAGAAATGGCTGGGACAGCGTGGCCCAGAGAGCCGGTGGAGAGGGACAGTGGAGTGAGTGTATCCTGTTCTTTGGACTTCAGGTACTTAAAGCAGATCCTGGACCTGCCCCCCACTGGCCTCCCCCAGATGAACCTGCTGGAGATGTATAGCCTGAAGGATGAGATGGGCAAGCTCAGGTGAGGGCAGGCAGGACAGGAGCGGGAGGGGGCAGAGAGCACGGGAGGTGCTGCCGGGAACCTGCAGTGTCCTCCCCAGGCTTTGCCTGAGGGGCCACGCAGGGGGCTCTGACCTTCCTCTAGTCACTCCTACTCAGACACATGCCCCTGTACCCTGCAGGAAGTTGCTCGACTCTACCCCATCACCAGTAGTGTTCTGCCACAACGATATCCAGGAAGGTAGGAAACGTCATCTGAGTCTTCCAACTCAAGGTGCAGGGGCCCGAGGGCCCTGGAGTGACCAGTACCCCACTACATCCCCCAGGGAATATCTTGTTGCTCTCAGAGCCAGAAAATGCCGACAGCATCATGTTGATCGACTTTGAGTACAGCAGCTACAACTACAGGTGAGACCCATGGCCTCCTGTGGGTCTGTCCTCACAGAGCCCTGGGTCTCATGCCAGGCCTCCATCTCTGCCGCCCAGCAGATTTGGGGACTGAGTGTCCACCTTATTCCCCCAGGGGCTTTGACATTGGGAACCATTTTTGTGAGTGGGTTTATGATTATACGCACGAGGAGTGGCCTTTCTACAAAGCACGGCCTGCAGACTACCCCACGCAGGGACAGCAGGTATGCGGCTGGAGGCTGTGGAGTAGAACTTGGCCTGTGAACAGGAAGGTGAAGCCTCGATGGAGTGGTGAGAAAGGGGGTTAACTAGGAAGTGCTCCATGCTCCCCACTTCCTGACTCTGGTCTGTTGATCTTAGCTCCACTTTATTCGCCATTATCTGGCAGAGGCAAAGAAAGGCGAGCTCGTCTCCCCAGAGGAGCAGAGGAAACTGGAAGAAGATTTGCTGGTAGAGGTTAACCGGTGAGGAAAGGTGGCTGGGCGGGGTAGAGCAGGGTGCCGAAGGCCTGTGGCCTCGGAAGTGGTAGACGGTGCCGGTGCCAGTGCCAAGTGGGGGTTGGGGAGCAAGGCTGATGGGAGGAGTTGGGACGGTAGGGGTTAGGACAGTGGGGGAGAAGTTGGGGCTCTGGGATTCAGGCGATGCCAAAAGTGCTCCCAATCCCTCTGCTTTCCCCGCCTCCCTCAGATATGCTCTGGCATCCCACTTCTTTTGGGGTCTCTGGTCCATCCTCCAGGCATCCATGTCCACCATAGAGTTCGGTTACTTGGTGAGTAACCCAGGTGGCCAGTTAGGTGGGGGCAGAGGAGTTGCAGAGGCTCTGGCCCTGCCTCAGGGCAGCCCTGGGAGGCTGTGGGCAGATGGGGGCTGTGGGAACTCCTCCCAGGCCTGCTCACCGGTGTGTGGGGTGGTCTCCTCCCCAGGAGTACGCCCAGTCTCGGTTCCAGTTGTACTTCCAGCAGAAGGGGCAGCTGACCAGCCTCCAACCCCCATCCTGACTCTCCACCCCACAGCTGCTTGGAGTTCCCAGAGCCTCCCCTGCAGGACCTTGGGGGGGAGGGGCAAAGAGCAGGAGGCCCTGGGGACCCCCGAGCCTCCAGTGAGATGGGCAAGGAGGGTGATCTCTTCCCCAAGTTTGAGCAGGTCCCCAGGAGCGGGAACCCCTGGACTGTGTACCTTGAAACAATAAACGAGCTTCTTCCTTCACACCCTGTTATAGCCCTGCTCAGTCCAGCAAAAAGTACCAACAAGGATGCACACAGAGTGACCACTGCTCTGAGCCTCAGTGTCCCCTCCTGAAAAGCATGGCTGTTCTGTGCTCTGGGCTTGAAAGTGGTTCCGGGTCCGTTCTGCCGATTGGAGGCCCCTCCCTTTTCCCTCGCCCCGGGTCCAGCTTAGAAGTGATAAATCCTCGGAGGAACTGGGCCAGAGACCGGAGTAATGGTGCAAAGAGCGCCCTGGGTGGGGCTGCTCAGCCCTGCGCCCTGGAGATCAGGGCACAGGCCGCACGGCTGACACGGGTGACCTTTCCCCTACATTCGACTATTTTTAGCTCCAATGCCACCCGCTCACGTGAGACCCAGAGCCCCGCCCCCACCCTCCGCCGGGTCCCCAGACCTTTGAGCAATCTTCACCTTGCGGAAAGCTGCCCTCCCACTCCCGATTTCCGCCATGGAGGGGAGGGTTCTGGTTGCCGCCCCGCATCTGTTTTCTCAACCCAAATTTGGGAGAGGGTGTCAGGTTCCGGGGAGGGCGGGGCGGGGTGGCCGGCCTGAAGGACGCGGGGACACGGGCCAGAGCGACCGGCCCCACACGCAGGCAGCAGTGAGCCCGAGCTGTGAGTGGAGTGGGGGGCAAC
>NW_006296223.1:1543754-1556539 GCF_000327345.1 Myotis davidii | reverse complement strand
GGGCAGGGGCAGGCTGGGGGTGGGGCAGACCTGAGCCCACCCCAACACCTTTCTGCTCCCTCCCAGGTGCCAGCCAACCCCCAGGATGGCGGAAGCGCACCAGGCTGTGGCCTTCCAGTTCACTGTGACCCCAGATGGGTTCGACTTCCGGCTCAGTCGGGAGGCCCTGAAACACCTCTACCTGACTGAGATCAACGCCTGGAAGAAACGCCTGATTCGCATCAAGGTGCGCCCCGGTGGTCTCCTGGCCTATTCCTGCCAGCAGGTGCAGAACAGAGCCTTGTAGAGGCGGGGCCAGGCGTCAGCTGCTGCTCTGTAGTCAAGGTCCTCCACCCCAAGCTTGGCTGGCAGTTCTGCTGAGGAACAGGCTCTAGCAGTGCAGAAACCAGAGGTGTGCTCAAGGTGTGGAGGGGAGACAGGTGTGCAAGAAGCGGCATCAGGTGCTGAGTAACCGGGTGCTGCAGGTATGGGGGTGTGGAGAAAGGGAAAACCAGGCGTGAAGTAGTAAGAACACAGCAGGTGACCAAAGGAGAAAACCCAGGCGAAGACCAGGACCTCACAGGTGCTTGCTTGCCGGTAAGCATGCCTGTTTCTGCTCCACAGAATGGCATCCTTAGGGGTGTGTATCCCGGCAGCCCTACCAGCTGGCTGGCTGTCGTCATGGCAACAGTGGGTTCTTCCTACTGCAATGTGGACATCTCCAATGGGCTGGTCTATTACATCCAGAAACACCTCCCCGAGAGGTGAGGAGCAGGGCCACAAAAGAGGCTGGGTGAGCCTCAAAGCCAGGGTTCCTCAGCTGGGCAGGCACAGGGCAATGGCAACTAGAGGCTGCAGGAGCAGCCCTCCCCTGGGCCACCATCATCTCAGTCCCTAGTCCGTGTGTGTGTGTGTGTGTTGCACTTAGTTGTGAGTGTGCCCAGGAAGGTGCCTCCCCCGAAATGGTTCACAGCGGTGGAGGGTGCAGGGTTAGAATTCCCCTGAGGCTGGCCTCCGTGCACCCCCTGCAGTCCTTTCCCCTCTCCCCTCCTGCGACAGGTATATCCCCTACCAGACCCCACAGACACGGGCAGTGGTCAGCATGGCCATCTTCTCCACGGGGGTCTGGATCGTGGGCATCTTCTTCTTCCGCCAAACCCTGAAGCTGCTGCTCTCCTACCATGGGTGGATGTTTGAGATGCATGGCCAGACCAGCCGCAGCACCAAAGTCTGGGCGGTGAGCAGAAGTGGTGGAGGGCTTCAGGCATCTGGTCTGAGACCTGGGCGCCCCCTTTGGGGCCCTGAGCTGGAGGGGACAGGCAGGGGGCACCAGTGCCTGCACATGGGTTTGTCCTAGTTCTGAGAGCTTGGGACTCAGCTCCTCAGGTGTTGGCTAGTTTGTTTCCATTCTTTCCCCTGGTTCCCAGCCCAACACACTCTGCTCTGCACCCCCAGGCCTGTGTCCGCCTTCTGTCCAGTGGGCGGCCCATGCTGTACAGCTTTCAGACGTCCCTGCCCAAGCTTCCCGTGCCCAGCGTGCAAGCCACCATTCAACGGGTAAGGGCCTGTGTCAGGCATCATGGTGGGCAGGGTAGGCTGGACTTGGGACTTGTCCCCTTCAAAGAGTGGATTTGGGGCTGGGTCAGAACAGGGTTGGACAGAAGCAGCCACTGCTGTCTGGCCCCCACACTGACAGTAACCTGGCTCGATAGTACCTGGAGTCTGTGCGGCCCTTGTTGGATGACAAGAAGTATCAGCGCATGGAGATACTAGCCAAGGAATTCCAGGACAAGACTGCCCCCAGGCTGCAGAAGTATCTGGTACTCAAGTCGTGGTGGGCAACTAACTATGTGAGTTCCCTTCTGGGCTTACTCTCACCCCCTTCATATCCTGGCTGCCTGCAACCTGCCCTCTACCCCAGCCCTAACCTCGCACCCACCCGCAGGTGAGCGACTGGTGGGAAGAGTACATCTACCTTCGAGGCAGGAACCCCCTCATGGTGAACAGCAACTATTATGCGATGGTAAGAGGCAGCCACGTGTCCTGAGCCCCGGTGGCCCTTTCCGCAGACAAGGGGGGATCCTGGGGTGAGGCCTGAAGGAAAGGGAAGATGGGAAGGCCCTCGGAGAATAGTCAGGAAGCAACTGAGGGGCGATGGGATACTGAGGGTCTGGAGGATCCAGCAGCCCCTCGCAGGGTCCCTCGGGCTCACTTCGCCGTCACTTCCTTCCTGGGTTCCCTCAGTGGCCTCCTGGCCGTGGTGCCATTACCAGGGAGTCCCTTGGACAGGCTTGCGTGGCATCTGTGGATCCAGAGCTGATGCTCTCAGCACTTGGGAGGCCACACTGGCCCCTATGTTGCATGACTAGCCCTTGTCCCACCCCAGCACCGGCCTGTGCACACAGCCATGTGCCCTCAGTGCTCTCCCACTGTCCAGGGCTCACCTTCTAAAAATATGTTTTTATTGGTTTTAGAGAAGAAGGGAGAGGGAGAGAGATAGAAACTTAGATGAGAGAGAAACATCAACATCAATAGGCTGCCTCCTGCACACCCCCTACTGGGGATCGAGCCCGCAACCCATGCCCTGACCAGGAATCGAACCTGTGACCTCTTGGTGCATGGGATGATGCTCAACCGCTGAGCCACACAGGCTAGGCCACAGCTCATTCTGAGTCGCATGCTGTCCTTCCCTTCCTCCCCACACCTGTCCTCCCAGAAACTCACACACAACTCATCTGTACCTGAGGTTTTAAGCTGTTTATGTTTTGTTTTGTTTTGTTTTGTTTTTAGTGGTGGGCCCCTTTCTCACGGCAAACTAAAAAAACACAAGCAAATAGGTTATGGGAAAACAGCTCAGGTCAGAGCTGGGGCCGAGGAGTGACGGGGTCAGGTGGGCATCTCATCTTTGGCAGGTTCACCTGACAGTGCGCACAGGATGGACTGGGGAAAGGGGACAAGATCCCCCAGGCCACGAGCAGGGAAACCAGGTGGCACCGCACACCTGTCACGCTGCCCCTGCCCTGCAGCCTCGGCTCTCTCTCGCAGGACTTTGTGCTCATCAAGAACACGGACGTGCAGGCTGCCCGCCTGGGAAACATCGTTCACGCCATGATCACATACCGCCGCAAGCTGGACCGCGAGGACATCAAGCCTGTGAGTTGTGTTGGGGTCGAGGGCTGAAGGGAGAGGAGGCCTTGTCTTAGCCATGCTGTGCCTCCCTCCTAGGTGATGGCACTGGGCATCGTGCCCATGTGCTCCAACCAGATGGAGAGGATGTTCAACACCACGCGGATCCCGGGCAAGGAGACAGGTATGGCCACAGCGTCTGTGGTGAGGCCATCAGGGAGAGCCCCTTCCCGCCCGGCTATGGGCCGCCACGGCTAGGTCCTGCCACCTGCTTGTCACCAGCACCCCCGCTGTCTCGGGGTGTAACTGTCAAGATGGCCAGTTTTTTTACCAAAATGAGCCGCCTGCTGCTTACAGGCATGACGCTAGAGCTGGGACCCCGAGTCCCCGCTGCAAGGCTCCCGTGCAGGGCAGGCCTCCTGAGTGAGGAACACCCAAAGGGGTGCTGCTGCCCTTGACTGACAGGGAGGGCAGCTCGCAGGGTTTGGCAGGGACAGGAGCAGCAGCCTGCGCTTCTGACACTGGGAGTCTGTGTTGTTTCCTCGAGCTTGGTTTCCTCTTCTGTGAAATGCCTCTGAGGACTGTTGTTGGCATAAACGAGAGGCATGGGAGCAGCCAGCACGGGCCCTGGTGGAGGGAGGGAGGGAAGCCCTGACGGAGGCCTGGCTCAGCAGGAGCCACATGGGCCACAGAAGGCTCATGGTGGGTGGGCCCCACCCAGGGCTGCGGGCAGGGAGGTGCTACCTGCCCACGCCCTGGCTCTGTCACAGACGTGCTGCAGCACTTCAACGAAAGCAGGCACGTGGCCGTCTACCACAAGGGCCGCTTTTTCAAGGTGTGGCTCTACGAGGGCTCCAACCTGCTCAAGGGCTCCAACCTGCTCAAGCCCCGGGACCTGGAGCTGCAGTTCCAGAGGATCCTGGACGACCCCTCCCCGCCCCAGCCCGGGGAGGAGCGGCTGGCGGCCCTCACTGCCGGCGGAAGGTATCCCAGTGGCATGTCTTCCTGGGGAGAGGGGCTTGGCCCAGTCACAGCCAGGTCCGGGGCGGGCGGTACCCTGTCTGCGGCCTGAGTGGCCCCACCCCAGGACTTGGAGCCAGAGGCATGACCGAGGAAGAGGCGCGCCAGGCACAGCATCCCCTGTGCAAACTGCGCCCGCAGTGGTGAGGGCATTGGTGGCCATGGCAGCGGCGTGGCTGCCATAACCTCTAACTGGGGGGCAGCAAGGGGTTGCAGAGGGGGCAGGGACACCTTCTGGGACAGCCTGGCAGCCCACCATGCTCAGCTCCAGGCCCAGCCAGGTCCTGGGTGGTGCCCTCGTCCCTGGCCCAACTGGCCCTGCACTCACCTGCTCTCCCCCCAGAGCGGAGTGGGCACAGGCGCGCCAGACCTTCTTCAGCTCCGGCAAGAACAGGGCTGCTCTGGATGCCATTGAGCGCGCCGCCTTCTTTGTGGTCTTGGACGAGGAGTCTCACAGCTATGACCCCGACAACGAGGCCAGCCTCAGCCTCTACGGCAAGGCCCTGCTGCACGGCAACTGCTACAACAGGTACAGCCCCGCCCCGCTGCAGCCAAGCCTCCCCCAGCCTCTGTCGTCACCGCATCTGCTGTTCCCGCAGGTGGTTCGACAAGTCCTTCACCCTTGTGGCCTTCAAGAATGCCCAGTTGGGCCTCAACACAGAACACTCGTGGGCAGACGCCCCTGTCATGGGGCACCTCTGGGAGGTAACAGGCCAGAGAGGAGTCCTGTGGGGCAGGCTGTGGGGGACATCAGGGGCCGAGGACGGCTCTGAGCCCGACCTTCTCCCTGCAGTTTGCTCTGGGCACTGACATCTTCCACCTGGGCTACACGGAGACTGGGCACTGCGTGGGCAAACCAAACCTCACACTGACGCCGCCTCAGCGGCTGCAGTGGGACATTCCTGAGCGGGTGCGTAGGCCCAGAAGATATGGGGACAGGCATGGGAGAGTGACAAGTACCTGGATGCTCTGCGGCCCCCTCCCCTCCAGCCCAGCCCCAGTGGGTGTGGCAGAGCTCTCCAGTCCAGATTGGCCACAGGGTGAACGGACATCCGGGGCTAGTGGTGGTTAGAGAAGCTGTGAGGGATGAGCCTGGTGTTCATGGGGCACGTGTCAGTACCTCTCTCCCCCCGAAGGTGTTGAGAGCCCTGAGACCGCCCAGCACAGCCTCCTGACCCTCCTGTGTCTCCGCAGTGCCAGGCGGCCATTGAGAGCTCCTACCAGGTGGCCAAGGCGCTGGCCGACGACGTGGAGCTGTACTGCTTCCAGTTCTTCCCCTTCGGCAAAGGCCTCATCAAGAAGTGCCGGACCAGTCCCGATGCCTTCGTGCAGATCGCCCTGCAGCTGGCTCACTTCCGGGTAGGGGCCCTCGGGCTGGCACCGTGCAGGCAGCGCCGGGCGCAACCTGCTAGGCTCACCCCTCCGTGTTTCCCAGGACAAGGGCAAGCTCTGCCTGACCTACGAAGCTTCGATGACCAGACTGTTCCGGGAAGGACGGACCGAGACTGTTCGTTCCTGCACCAACGAGTCCACAGCCTTCGTCAAGGCCATGGTGCAGGGGTCCCACACGGTGAGCCCCCCTGGCCACACAGTGAGGTGACACCCCCCGCCTCTGCCTCATGCTACCTAGAGGATCAGGGCTGCTCACTGCTTCCCTTCTGCCCCCAGAAAGCAGACCTCCAGAATCTCTTCCGGAAAGCCTCAGAGAAGCACCAGAACTTGTACCGCCTGGCCATGACGGGGGCTGGCATCGACAGGCACCTCTTCTGCCTGTACGTGGTCTCCAAGTACCTGGGGGTCAGCTCCCCTTTCCTGGCTGAGGTCAGTTCTGTTGATGGGTGTGTCCCCTGTCCCCAGGCCTCCTGGAGGGCTGGGCCAGGCTTCCCGCTCCACACCTCCCAGGCCTGTGGTCCTGGCACCGAGCATGGGGTTGGTGGTGTTGTGAGGGGGATGGACAGACGAACGTGTGGCATGTCCGGGGTGACGGGTGCCCCTGAGGAAAGTGAAGAAGCTAAGGGGAATCAAGCTGGCAGCGTGTTCCTGTGGAAGGACCTCCAGCGTCCAGACAGCAGGAGGGGAGGCAGAACCGATGGGGGAACAGGTGGAGGAGGGGAGGCAGAACCGATGGGGGAACAGGTGGAGGAGGGGAGGCAGAGCCGATGGGGGAACAGGTGGAGGAGGGGAGGCAGAAGCGGTGGGGGGACAGGTGGGAGGGGCGGAGGCAGAACCGATGGGGGAACAGGTGGAGGAGGGGAGGCAGAGGGGCGGGAGGGGCAGCTGTTTTGTGCAGATGTTGTGATGGTGAGAACTGATGGGGGTGGGGCAGCGGTCAGGGAGGTCCTGCACCGTGTTCCTCCTGCTCTCTCAGCCAGGACAGTGCCTGGCTCATGCAGGTGCTCAGATAACACCTGTCAGCAGGTGTGCACTGAGCACAGGTCTCTGAAGGCTGCAGCCTCCCGTTGCAGGTGCTTTCTGAACCCTGGCGCCTCTCCACCAGCCAGACTGCTCAATTCCAGATCGGCATGTTTGACCCAAAAAAGTACCCCAATCATCTGGGCGCTGGTGGCGGCTTTGGCCCAGTAAGTGACCTTGAAGGGGGATGAGTGGATAGAACCTGGCCCTGGGGTTTCAGTGGGGATTGCAGGGCCTCAAGGTCAGACCAGATCAGGAACACAGCCATGGCCCTGCCCTGTGTGGGAACAGGTGCCGGGGACCCCTCTGGAGCAGGACCACGCCGGCCGGCTTCCCTTCTGCGTACAGCTCTCCCGCTGAGACGCTCACTGGGCTAGTCAGTCAGGGTTCTAGAGACACCTGCGGAGTGAGGCGGTGACCTGGAGCCTCCTGAGGGAAGCTGAGATCCTGGATGGGGGGTTGGGGGAGAGGAGGAAGCTCTTGGTTTTCACGCTGTTTCCTAAGTGTGGTCCTGACCTCAGGAAAAGTGAAAATGCAGCATCTGGTGTGGGCCCCCCTGGGAATCTTGTGGGGATTCCCAGGCAGCCTCAGCTCGGCCTCGGACGCTCAGTCTAGCTTACCTCTTCTTCATCCCGGTGCTGCCTCAGGTGGCGGATGACGGCTATGGGGTTTCCTACATGATCGCGGGTGAGAACACCATCTTCTTCCACATCTCCAGCAAGTTCTCCAGCTCAGAGACGGTGAGTCTCCTGCTCCCACTCATCCCTGAGGAGGGGGCACCACCCTGGGCCCTGCCTGGCTAGGGAGAGTCCTCTTTGGTGGAGACAGAGGGTCTGAGTCTTGGCTCCCACAGAACGCCCAGCGCTTTGGGAACCACATCCGCCAAGCTCTGCTGGACATCGCTGATCTTTTCAAAGTGTCCAAGGCTGACAGCTGAGGACTGGGGAAGTGCCAGCTGCCCTTCCGTCCCCACGTGTGGAGGAGTGGGCCTGTGGTCAGCTGGCAGGCCCCAGGGGTTGCCATGCACAGGTGCCCAGGCTCCAAGGACAGCTCTGGCGGCGGGCGTTCCCCAGGCAGACACTGCTCCCTGAGGACCCACCGGGTGGAGGTGGGGTTGGTTGGAGCAGGGAGGGACTTTTGATTTTTTCTTGCTAGATACTAATAAAGATAAGGCTGTGGGATCCTCCCTGAGCCCTTAGGTTCCTGTGTTTTGTGTGGGAACTAGGAGGCTCTCCCCTGCCCCAGCTCAGGCCAGAGAGGTAGCAAGGGAGGGGCTGAGGCTGGGAGACTGAACGGCTTTGACCTGCTTGGAAATGTGTGTCTCTGCTGAGGTCACTGTCCACACCCTCTGTGCACTTGGAATAAATTATGGCTTCAGAACTTTCACCTGTTCCCTGAGTTCACTTCTGTTTGTCTGCTGGGGAGTGAGGCCGCCTGCTTCCTCTGCACAGGCGTGCCTCCACAACCCTCTGCACCCTCTGACTTCGAGCACATCCTCGTGGGGCCTAGGCCTCCCCTCAGTGCTGTGGCCAGGCCTGAGGTCAGGGGGTCATGCCCATGAGGCACACAGGATAGTCTGCAGCAACATATGCGGCTTCCCTCAGGTCAGCTTCTCTATTAAAGCAACATTAAAAATAAAAAATAATTTTTATGGAAAGTACAAGTAGCCCTGGCTGGGTGGCTCCGTTGGTTAGGATGTTGTCCCAGGACAGCAAGGTTACGGGTTGGATCTCTGGTCAGGGAACATATAAGAAGCCACCATGAGTGCGTAGATAGATAAGTAGAAAAACAAATTGATGTTTCTCTCTCTCAAAAAATCATAAATTACATAAAAAAGAGCAGGTATGAGTAGGCACTCCATTACTATTGCTGCATGCTTGAGTGAATCCAAATGTCAGCATTCTGTAGGTGCTGAAAACCCTCAGTGAATGAGGTATAGTCCTGGGCCTGCTCTGATGAGCCCAGTGTCTATGGAACACCCGCCACCAACTTGGCTCTGTGCTGGGGATTCAGTGGTGAACAAGGCACCACCTACCCCCGTGGAATTCACCGCTAGGTGAGGCAGGCATGGGTCAGGGGATGGAGTGGCTGGCAGGGAGACCAGGGGGCTTTTGGAATAATCCATGTAGCAGGTGCCTGCTGAGTATCACAGTGTGCTAGGCACTGAGCTACAGCAGTGAGCCAAATACAGACAGTACCCCTCCCTGTGGGACTTGGTCTAGTAAGGAGACAGGCAGTCACCAAGAAGGATAAGTTACATAGCAAGTCAGAGAGTAATAAGTGCTAAAGAGAAAAGTAAGTAAGGGGAGAGGAGAAATGGGGGAGGGGGACAAGTGGCAAAGGCAAGGAGATGAGGGCACGAGCCATGTAGGTACTGAGGGCAGAGATTCCTAGCTTCGGGGACAGCAGGAGCCAGGGCTCCCAGGTGGGTGGTGCCTGCTACAATAGAGAGGCAATACTGGAGGCTGTGGCTGGGGTGGAGTTGGGGAGGGAAGAGCAGGAGGGGACAGGTGGAGTGGGGAATCAAGGAGCTCATAGGCGGGACTCCAGCTTCCTTGAATGATGGGGGAAGCCGCTGCGGTTAGAGCAGAGGTGACATAATCAGTCCTAAATTTTAATGGGAATTTCTCTGGCTAATGGGGATATTAGAACAAAGTGGGGTGCAGTAAGGATAAGAAGCAAGGACTCTCAGAGGGTACTGCTCATGGTGGCGGCAGAGTTGGGAGAAATGACAGAACTCAAACGAACTGAGGATCAGGAAGCCAAGACCATCAAAGGTAAGACTGATAAACCTGATAGGGTGACACTGAAGATAATTCATGTTTTCTCTTTTGGGTAATTGAATGATTAAATGAGGTTTCTTTAAATGTTGAATTTGACATGTCCATAAGAAATATTGGCTCAGCAGATAGAGTGTTGGCCTTTGGTCTGAAGGGTCCCGGGTTCAATTCCGGTCAATGGCATATACCTTGGTTTCGGGCACATCCCCAGTAGGGGGTGTGCAGGAGGCAGCTGATGGATGTTTCTCTCTCATCGATATTTCTCTCTATCCCTCTCCCTTCCTCTCTGTAAAAAATCAATAAAAAATATATTTTTTAAAAGGAAATATTCATGGATTCTTGAAAAATAAAGTAAAAGCTAAGGAAATCACCCTGGCCAGTTTTTCCCAGTGGTTAGAGCAGGGGTGGGCAAACTTTTTGACTTGAGGGCCACAATGGGTTCTTAAACTGGACCGGAGGGCCGGAACAAAAGCATGGATGGAGTGTTTGTGTGAACTAATATAAATTCAAAGTAAACATCATTACATAAAAGGGTACGACCTTTTTTTTTTTTTTAGTTTTATTCATTTCAAACGGGCCGGATCCAGCCCGCGGGCCGTAGTTTGCCCACGGCTGGGTTAGAGCGTTGGCCCAAAGACTAAAGGGTCTCTCAATTCTTGGTTAAGGGCATGTACTTCGGTAGCAGGTTTGATCCCAACCCCGGTCCCTCACATCAATGTTCCCCCCCTCCCCTCTCCTCCTCTTCCCTCCCTTTTATTTTTCTCTCTAAAAATCAATGGAAAAAATATCCTCAGGTCAGGATTAAAAATAAAATATTTTAAAAAGCTAAGATCTAGGCTCCTGGTAACAGCTTTGAAGGAAGTTAAAACCCTGAAAGTGCATGGGAGGACCCCAGGGCAGAGGCTCCTAACCTCTTGGGAGTCTCCCTGAGAGGTTTATAAAAGTACACCTGTGCTCACAAAATGTTACCTTCCATAGCAGAGCTTTCTTCCCACACCTCTGCCTTTCCGGTGCCTGTGTAACCTACCCTGGGGAAATGTTCATTTGGGTGGGCTTCTGGGCACATCAGCTTGCCCAGCCCTGGGAGAGCAATAGTGAGCAGAGTTTTTATCAGCTGGCTTTTAATTAATGGTAAAATTCAGCTAAAGTTATCTGACCTGTTCTGGGTTAAAATAAGAGAAACCATTGTGCACAACTAGGGTATAAACCTCTGGTGAGCACCCATCAGACCCAAACAAGGTCCTTGTGCCCCATGGTTTTGCAGATCTGTACTAGTTAAAGTTGGTCACAACAGATACACCCTGAAATCTCAATAGAAGTTTAATTCCTGCTCAGTTGGCTGAGACAGACTCTGCTCCAGACATTATTCAAAGGCATGTGCCGACAGCCCTCCCTGACTTCCTCGGGTCACTCCCAAGTTGCCTTGGGCTCAACCTCTAGCAGGTACATAGGGCAAGACAGAGGGTCACTCATGGGAGGCTTTTATGGACATGGCCTGGGTGACACAAAGCACTTCCATCTACATCCCTCTAACCAGGACTCACATTGCAAGGGAGGCTGGGAAATACAGTCTAGCTGTGTGCCCGGGATATAAAGGAAACATTTGGTGAACAGTTACCAGTTTCAGAAGCACAAGGGCATGGGCAGATCAGACTGGCATCTCTGGGCGTCCTGAGAGCCCATCCTGGGCCTGGGTTCTACAGGGTGTTTGAGACAGTCCACCTCCCTCTGCGGGGCAGGGTACTCCAGGCCCCTCACATCCCAGCTCAACTGATCTCTGAGTCTCCCCTGTCACTCCCCAAGAACCCTGAGCCCAACATACTCTCCCCTAAAGTTGGCCTTTCCTTCACTGAACCGTCTGCCCGGAATCCTGTGCCCTTCCTCAGCCTGGTAAACTTCTCCTGAAGCCGCCTTCATTGCGTTATTCCTGATTCATGTTTTTCTGGGCAGTCTAAGCAAATGGCAGAGTGAAGGAAGTATGCAGGGTGGCTCACAGGTGGGAAGGGACAGGAAGGTGGCAGCTTGAGGAGGGTGTATGGCCCAGGCAGCAGACTCCTCAATAGATAGGCAAGGACTCATTCTGTGCCCAGGCGATCTAGCTCAACTCTAGTTGTTTTTTCTGCTCTGCAATCAGTCTGCTAAGGATCAGAATTCCTGAGAGAAAACTCAGTGGGTCCCAGTTTAGGAATTTCAAACACAAGCTGTTTACGAGGTTAACTATCTTCCAAATGGGCTTCTCTCCCCCACTTCCCCATCTCAGCCAGTGGCATCACCCTCTAACCAGTAACCAATTCCTTCCTTCCTTCTGAACTTGCCACATTACAAACCATCAAGTGTACTTTCTAAATGGCTTTACTTCCTTCCACGGTGACCACCACCTGCCCTGTCCACATCTCCATCATTACTCATCCAAAATTCAGCAACAGCCAACTCCCTCTCTAGCCTCCCTCCAGCAGCCAGAGAGGCCTCTTCACCATGTCACCGCTCCGCCTACCACCCTTCTAAGGTGTCCATCCCGTCTAAAGGCTGAGCTCCCTGGACTGGCTTACGGAGGCCCGAGCGGTCTCTCTGGCCTCCTCCCGACCGCAGCCCTATGGGCAGCCTCTCGACGGGCAGGCAGGGCTTCTCTCTCCCCGGTCCCTGCTTGGTGGTTTGTGCTCCTGCCGCCTGGAGGCCAGCGGCACCTCGCAGACCTGGTTTTTGAGGCTTTGCACGCTCAGCTGCATGTACTAGTACCTGGGCCTGCCTGCCTCATCTCCCCGAGCCTCGGCTTCCTCTTCTGTTAAGACAGATGCCACAATGACGATGTGGAAGTTGTGAAGCCTGTCAATATTCAGGCATCCAGCTATTCGTTGAACAGATGTTTATTAGCACCTGCTGTGCCAAGTGCTGCCTGGACACCGCCGACACAGCGGTCCAGCGAACAGGGCCGCGCACGATCTTACCCTCAAAAAGCCAAGAGGAGGAACGCAACTATCAGAACAGGGAGCAGCGCAGGGAGCGCCCTCTCCTTGCAGCTCTACGCCCCTCCTTAGCCCCTCCTCCACCGGAGCCTGCAAGTCTCCCGCGACAAGACGAGACGAGGGACCAGCCTCCGGTGGCCCCGCCCCTTCGACTCTGGACACAGCCAATGAGACCTCGAGGCTGGAACTCCGGAGCAGCCCGGTGGGCGCAGCCATGTGCTGGAGGCTCCGCCCCTTCCTCTCCAGAATATTAGCCAATGAGAACAAGAGGCCAGCTCGGGGGGGCGGGCCTGGTAACGGAAAGGGGCGGGTCTTCCGGAAGCGCCTCCTCAGGCCCCTGGCCCTGGCACGTCGGCGGGCTCTGACGGAACCTGCGCCCTGGCGGAGCAGGAGGTGAGTGTCTCTGACGCCCTTGTGCCGGGCCACCCGCCGGACCGGCAGAACCCCCGCATCAAGGGGCCATCACCCCTCACCTCCACAGCCCACCCAGTCTCCTCACCCAACC
>NW_006296223.1:1529410-1543453 GCF_000327345.1 Myotis davidii | reverse complement strand
TCTCCTCACCTCCCCCCAGTCTCCTCACTCCTCACCCCTCACCCCAGTCTCCTCACTCCTCACCTCACCCCAGTCTCCTCACTCCTCACTCCTCGCTGCTCACCCCAGTCTCCTCACTCCTCACTCCTCACCCCAGTCTCCTCACTCCTCAACCCTCACCCGAGTCTCCTCACCCTTCACCCCTCACCCCAGTCTCCTTACCCCTCACCCCAGTCTCCTCACACTTCACCCCTCACTCCAGTCTGTCTCACTGCATCTTCTTTAGATGGCTGAATCTGACCCTGGGGAAAGAAACTGCGACAACATGCTGAAAATGCTGTCCGACCTGAATAAAGACTTGGAAAAGATATTGGAAGAGATGGAGAAAATCTCAGGTAGGCTGTTTTCCCAGGCAGGGTGCCTTGGCCCTTCTTTCCAGTAGCTCACATCCTCCCTATACTTTCAAGCTCAAATCAAGTGCCTTCTTACTAAGGCCTTTCCTGACCACCTCTCAACTTCTATACCATGTAACAATTGTACCACAGAAATTGACACTTTCCACTGAATAGTGCCTTGAATTATTTTCTAGTTATTTTATGTGTTTGTATCTAATTACTGCAATTGGACTATTATCTTTTTGAGAGCAGAAATAATAACTAGGCACACACACAGTACCAGACCTAAGCTCAAGTATTCAGCAAATGACAAATGATCCTATCTAATAAAAGAGTAATATGCAAATTGACCATCACCCCAACATACAAGATGGCCATCCCCATCTGGTCATAAGATGGCTGCCACAAGATGGCCAGCAGGGGAGGGCAGTTGTGGGTGATCAGGCCAGCTGGGGAGGGCAGTTGGGAGGGACCAGGCCTGAAAGAGAGGGCAGTTGGGAGCAATCAGGCCTGCAGGGGAGGGCAGTTAGGGGTGACCAAGCTGGCAGAGGAGGGCAATTGGGGGGATCAGCCCTGCAGGGGAGGGAAGTTTGGGGGAACCAGGCCTGCAGGGGAGGGCAGTTGGGGGCAACCAGGCCAGCAGGGGAGGGCAGTTAGGTGTGACCAGGCCTGCAGGGGAGGGCAGTTAGGGGTGACTGGGCCAGCAGGGGAGGGCACTTAGGGGCAACCAGGCCAGCGGGGCGGGGGGCAGTTAGGGGCAATCGGGCCAGCAGGGGAGCAGTTAGGTGTCGATCAGGCTGGCAGGGGAGTGGTTGGGGCAATCAGGCAGGAAGGCAGGCAAGCGGTTGGGAGCCAGCAGCCCTGGATTGTAAGAGGGATGTCCGGGATCGGGCCTAAACCAGCAGTCGGACATCCCTTGAGGGGTCCCAGATTGGAGAGGGTGCAGGCTGAGCTGAGGGACACACTCCCCCATGCACGAATTTTGTGCACTGGGCCTCTAGTATTAACATAACATCTGTGAACAAAATTGCCTGGTAAAATGCCGTGAATCATCTAAATAAAGAGTTCAGAGTAAAAGTGCTAAGAGTGGTAAGATGCTGATGAGAGGTATAGCTCAGTGGAATAAAGCAGCAATAGAGTTGAACAAATGTCTCCATTTTTATAAAAGAATATTAGTCTGTTATTTTATTCAACACTAGGGGTTCAGTGCACGAATTCGTGCACCTTGCAAGGAACTGTGGGCCGCTAGGCTGAGGTGGGCACAGGGGTGGGTCTTGGCCCATCCTCCACACTCCCGCCCAACCCCTCCTGTCACAGACCTGCTCCCACTGCTGCCGCTCCCACCACTGATGGCGCCAGCCTGCTCACACCGGCTGACAGTGTGGAGCGATTGGGACCAGCGCCAGCAGCGGGTGTGAGCAGGGTTGGCACCATCAGTGGGTGCCAGTGGCAGCTGCTGTCCCTATCGCCCCTCAGGAGCAGGGGGAGGTGGAGAAGACCTCAGGTGATGGGGCCAGCAGCCGCCACTTGCATCCACTGATGGCGCTGAGCGATCGGGACTGGTGCTAGGCACTGGCAGTGGTTGCAAGCAGCAGCTCCAGTGCAGCTGCAGATATGAGTGGGGCTGGCACTGGCAGCAGGTACAAGGGCCGGCCAGGACCATGGCATGGGGAAGCAAAGAATTTTCAGTAACCACCAAAGGCTCACCCCAATGACAGCGACTGGCACCCCGCCTTGGTCTGGCACCCCCACTCACTTGCTCCACCATCCTGCCGCAGCCGATGCCTGTCATGTTGTGCATGCACCCCCTGATAATCAATGCACATCATAGCGACCAGTTGTTCGGTTGTTCTGCCATTTGGTCTATTTGCATATTATGGTTTTATATATAGAGATGTTTCCACTAAGTGGTAACCAGCAGTGGTAGTAATACCATTATAATGTCTTTGATTTGTTCTTTACTAATTCAGAATATGTATAATTCTTATAATTTGTGAGCCTAAGTTTTGCTAGAGAAAAGCATAATGTAAAACAAATTTTAGAAATCATGCATACTCTATTCAAATGAAAACAAACTACTTTTAAAGGCATTATTTGTTTGAAAATAATCTCCATTTATTACAACAGCCTATAGAAAATTTCTACTTAGAAATGTTTGTAATATTTTTGCCTGTGTACTTGAAAATTTCTTATATTTTTTAAAACTACCTTTTTAAAAAGTTGTAGAATTCATTTTCTACTATAAGCTATGTAGTAATTCCTTCAGTCTAATTAAATATTCTCTTATTTAACAGCATTTGCTGAGCATCTACCATGTGCTATTCTAGGAATAAAAAGTTGAAGAGATGCTCCTTCATTAGCGAAGTGGATAAAAGCCAGAAACAGACATCAAGATAAATAAATATAATTTAAACATATAAATTAAACTTAAAACACAATTTTTATATATAAAATCATAATCTGGCAAATGCTAATGGCATACATTGAGCACTTGGAAGGGAGCAGAGAAAAAGGAGAAGCTAACTGGGGAGGCAAGAGAGGCATTAAACAGAGCATTTGTGAGGTCAATATAATTTCTGTTTCCATATATCCTTTATTGGTAAGTGGGGGTCCCACCTGGGCTCCTCTCTACATAGACTTTTCTAAGTAGCTTCCACAGATCAATTTGACTTTTACAGTAATAATAAAGACATTTGTAACTCAAGTTGGTAACACTTTGAATCTGTGCTTCAGGGTAACACAGCGCAGATCAGAGACAGTAACTAGTGGATTCTGTGTCTTTGGTGATGGTACAAGCTTCACCCTTTCATCAAACTCTGTTTTCTTTAATTTCACAGCCAGTAGATCTTTGTTATCTGCATGGATCCATCTTTTTTATGGTCCAGCCTGTAGTGCTTTCGTGAGATTGGATTTTCTGAGCAGCAAAGGTGCTATGGGTGGTGGAGGTAGAGGCAGAGAAGGGGGCGGAGAGGGTGCAGGTGGTGATTAAGGAGAAGAAAGATGGTCAGGTGACTGTGGCGGCAAGGGAGGGCGTACGGCTCAGGATTCTCCAGAGGTTGTCAGAGCACTGGCGGGCACATTTGTAGGTTTACCACTCATGTGGCATGTTTGACCACAGGTTGTACAGGAAGAATTTTCCGAGACAGTCTTCAGTACTTCCTGAAGCCATCATAATTCACTTTCCCTTTTTTTAAAAAATTCAATGTATTGGGGTGACATTGGTCAACATTGGTCATACAGGTTTCAGGTGTGGGTTTCTATGTTAAAAGATCTATATATTGCACCATGTGCCCACCACCCAAAGTGAAATCTTCTCCTGTCACCATATATTAGGAATAATTCACTTTCCAAAATGCAAAACTGTTGTTTAAGACTATGAAGTTCTCAGTGGCTAAATGGGATGGAAAGATGGTATCTTTCAATACTTCTAAACTCTGGGCTATGCAGTTTTAGCACCATTTGTATATAGACCATCGTCTATTTGTCCAGTGTTTTACTGCATCTTTGAAATTGGGAAATTTGAAATTCCAGGGTGATCTCAGCCAGCTTCTGCTAAGGAGTGTGTGTATCTGTTGAAGGAATAACCACTCTTTCAGGTGAGGGTGGCAGGGTAGGGAGGTTGCAATTAGCTTGGACACAACTAATAAGTTGCTTATTAGTTGTGAGAGGCTGCTTTTTAAAAAAAAATTGTTTGCTTTCCGCTTTCTTCTTCATTATTTGAACTTGGGCATGATTTTAATCTAAGAGCCCAGGGAAAAGATAGAGTCCAGGCAGTAGCCTCACCCTTGCCATAAAGAAAAAATCAAAATTAAAACCTTATGGTAAAGAGACCAATTCTAACATGGTCTTTCTACAATTAGTTCTCCCTATAGCTTGTATCTTACTTTTTAATCTTAAGACTATATTATGAAGACCTTTTCTGGTATCCATGTGTACATCTTATTTACTACTTTTAACTGCACTATAATATCCCATGGAGAGCTACTACTTTTTGCTTCTCCATTCATCCCAATGATGGACACTTAATTGCCTACAACTCTTCATCACCAAAAACAGTACTGCAGTGAACATCTTCATACATCTATGCCCATGGATCAATACTTTTAGGGGACACTACCAGATAACCTCACAGAATGTCTGATTCAGAACTTACTTCCACCAGCAGTGCCTAGGGGTTCTTAGATACCACAAGCTCACAAACACTTGATATTATCCAGCTTTCTAATTTTGCCAGTATAATGCGTGTAAAATGATAGCTGAGTGTTTTCATTTTTATTTCTCTGATGAATTCCAGACTATTCTCATATGCTTGTTAGTCTTTTGGGTTTCCTCTTATGGAACATAAGAAATAGTATACCGTAAATACTTAAAAATATGGACACTGGTGCTTGATTACCTGGGTCAAATGCTGCCTGTGCCACTTATTAGTTGTGTAATCTGGCTAATTCCACTTCTGAAAAGTAAAGATAATTATACTAGTGGTATCTACAGCTTAAATTTTAAATAATTTTTTATTAAGGTGAAATGTACATAACATAAAATTAACCTGTTTAAGTATAAATTTGATGAAATTTAATATATTCACAATGTTATGCAGCCACCAACTCTGTCTGGTTCCAAAACATTTTCATCACCCATAAAGGATGCTCTGTACCCATTAAGTGGTGGTTCTCATACCTCTCTATCCTTGGCCCCTGGCAACCACCAGTCTGTTTTTACTTTCTATGAATTTACCTATTTTGGATACTTTATATAAATGATTCCTATAATAGTATGTGATACTTTGTTTCTGGCTTCTTTGACTTAGTATAACATTTTCGAGGTTCATTTCTATTTTAGCATGTATTAGTACTTTACTCCTTTATATCCACGAATAATATTCCATTGTATGAATGTCATATTTTTAATTATTCATTCATCCATTGATGGATATGTCCACCTGTTAGCTATTGTGAATAGTGCTGCTGTGAACACATGTGTACAAGTATTTGTTTTGAGTACCTGGTTTGCAATTGTTTGGTGTATTACCTAGGAGTGGAATTGCTAGGTCATATGGTAATTCTATGTTTAGCTTTCTAAGGAATGTCAAACTGTTTTATACAATGGTGCACCATTTCATAATCCCTCCAGCAATATACAAGATTTCTCCACTTCCTTGCTAATACTTGTTATTTTCCAGGGTTTTTAAAAAATTATTGAATTTCCTGTCTTATCAATTTGAAATAGTTTCTTATATATTCTTGATATTAACCCATTATCAGCTTTATGCACTGTAAATATCTTATATTCTACCATTTTTATGAAAACTTTGTCCATATTGTCCTTAGTTTTAAAAATTTTATAAAAATAAATCCACCAAATTTTACCTTATGGTTTGTGGTTTTTAAGAAGTCCCTACACCTGCTAAATTTTGATCTATAAATGTTATTTGTACCTTTCATACTTATATCTTTAGTATATCTGGAGTACACTATCCTTTTTTCATTGATTTTTTGTGTGTGTGTTATTTCATCATGTGCTAAATTCCCATATATACTTAGGTCTATCTCTGAGCTTACTTTTTTCTTCCATTGGCCTATTTGTCTGTACCACACTATTTTTAAAATAGGAATTTATAAGTTGTCTTGATATCTAATAAGGCATATTCCCCCTTTTAACTTTCATTTTTTAAGATTGACTTAGTTTTTAAATCTTAATTTTTTCATACTAGAGACGCAGTGCATGAAATTTCATGCATGGTTAGGGTCCCTAGCCACTGCTGGCTGCCAGCTACCGGCTGCCGGCTGCCGGCCGGGGCCACCCTTCCCCCGGCTGCCTGCTACCACCACTAGCCGGGGAGGGGCCGTGGATGGTTGGCCGTTGGCCCCATCTCTGGTCAAACTCCCAGTTGAACTCCCAATTGAGGGGACAATTTGCATATTAGGCTTTTATTATATAGGATACATTCTTATAATTTATAAATACTGATAGTTTTACCTTCCAATCCTTACACCATTTCTTTTTTTCTATTCCATTTTCCAGCATATCCAATAACAGTAATATTAGTAGAAGCACCCTTGTTTGATACCAGTCTTATAGGGAATGTATCCACAGTTTCTCCATTACGTATGAGTTTGCCATAAGTTTTTGGTATATCACCTTTAGTAAGTTAAAGATGTCTCCTTCTCTTCCTGATTTGTTAGAGTTTTGATTGTTTAAAATCACAAATAGGTATTATTAAACTTTATTACCTGCCTTTTTTGCATTGAGATATTTCTATTATTTCCCTCTTTTTATAAATGTGGTTAATTATAGTGATTGAATTTCTGATGTTTAAGCATCCTTGAATTTCTTTCACAAATCCTGCTTAATCATAACATATTATCTTAGTACACTATTAGATTTCATTAGCTCATGTTATATTTAGGATTTCACATCTATATTCGTGTGAGGTAGACCTATAACTTTTCTCATGTTGTCTTTGGTTTTGGAATAAACCAGCTTAGAGAAAATTACGTATTTACTAGAGGCCCAGTGCATGCATTCGTGCACATTGAAAGGAAGTTAATTAGAAGAAATATTTTAGAGGCCAGGGAGGGATCGCAGGAGGGTGGCTCCAGCGAGTGTCCAGCCTCTCTCATCCAGCCCTGATCGGCTGGACCCCAGCAGCAAGCTAACCTACCAGTCAGAGCCTCTGCCCCCTGGTGGTTAGTGCACATCATAGCGACTGGTCGAACGGTCGAATGAACAAACACTTAGCATATTAAGCTTTTATTATATAGGATTTTTTCTTATCTCTATTCTCAAATTTTCTGCTATATAAGTGGAATGCCACTAGGAAATGCTTTTCTTAAAAAATCACACCAGCCCATATACTGAGATTATTAGTCTTCCTTCTTTTCCTAATTTTTTGAATTACTTGTATTAGATAAGCATTAACTGTTCCTTAAAAATTTGGTAGAATTTCACCCATTTACATTTTAAAACGTTGCTTGGTCTGTTTTGCCAATTATTTGAATTAGCTTGTGACCTGTGACCTCCAGGCTTGTCATCATCCCATTTCCTGGTCAGCTAGCCCTCTTATCTCATTCCCTTGCTCTCTTCCAATTCTACTTTCCAGACTCCCAAAGCAAATCCACTTACTGTATCACTAGTTAGTTCTCCTCTCTCCTAAACAGATTTTTGGGACACTATCCTCATCCTTTACTAAATTCTGCATCTAGGTGCTGTCCACCAATGGTCATTGGTGCCAATTCAAACGCTAACAGGAAACCCTAATTTGGAGTGAAGAAGGAAACTTTCTTTGGTGCAAACAGCTCCACGGTAATACAACGTGACTATGAAAACAGTACTGCTGTGGAACAGCTCCACGGACTGCGTCACAGCTGCCCTGGGCCAGGCCCCTCTTCAGCAAGGAAGCTCTGCTGTGAGGTGGTGTTCAGGGGCAGTCTTTGGGAGGCTGGGAGCTGGCTTATAGAGACAGAAGTCCCAGCCCCTCGTCCCTGATTGGTCAGAATAGAGCTGCTCCAATTGGTCTGAGCTGCACAGCTCCGATTGGATTGGGAAAGCCTCAGTCCTAATGGCTGAAATACGAGTCCAGGAACTCCTTTATAAGGGGTGGCTCCACTAGCAGCAGTACATGCAGGCAGGCAGTGCAGAGGCTTCTCCTTGGCTTGAGAACCCTTCTATGCAGAATCTGTGCAGAATGGCTGCTAGGCTCTGCTTTTTTTTTTTTTTTTTGCCCAGGTAGCCACCAGGAGCAGTTCTTGGTCCTCAGAGTTCACAGCATACAACTTGACCATTGTTTCTTAATTTCCATGCAAGGACCTTGGCTTTACCCAGTGGGTTTTCAAAGTGTACAGGCAAGTTCTGGTTAGCCTCTCAGAATACCTGCTGTTCAGGTCCCACCACTGATTATGACCTTGGCTTTGCTACTGCACAATCCTTACCAAAAAACCCCAGAGGGGGCCTGCCCTCACTACCTGACTTGTAATATGACTCCTCCTACCCCATTTCTCTATCACAGCACACACTACTTATTTCCTTCACAGCACCTTTCACAATTTGAAATTGTCTTGTATGTTTATCTGTCTCCTCCCACTGCAACTAGTATAGATAGATACTGCATGAGGGTAGGGGGTGTCTATCCTCTGTACAGCTTTATTGTCATGGCTGCCTGATAAAATGCCAGCATAAAGGAGGTGCTCAATAAATACTGAATGAATGAAAACTCGAGACATATATTGCTTGAGAGTGTTCTGGTGATTGAGTTCTGTTCTATGTATTCTATATACTTTTTCTTGGATCAAATCAGAAGAGAGCTGTGCACTTGCTGTTGTGTTTTGGTGTCTCATTGAAGTGCCTTTTCTGAACTGTGCTTTGTTGCTATGCCACTGGCTTTCTTTCACCTGTGATTACAATTATAGTCATGGAAGAATACCTTGCGTTTAAGGTAGGATGTCATCAAGGGCATTTTCAACTACATTACACTTCTCATAAAATATACCTATAGGACAGGTTTTTTTTCTTAGGATAAAAGATTCTTATACAGTGAGTTTGTTTTTATTTTATGGTCACTGAGTCTTGTAACTGATCGTGTTTCCTTTTCTGCTTTGGCCTTAGGAAACTCAGCTGGAATTCCAGCTGCATTATAGGATTATATGAGATTCATTTCTGTGAGCATTTTTTTATCTTGAATTTTAATTTCTTACCTACCCTAACTCTTTGCCCTAACTACCTCAATTATTTATTTTATAGTAAAAGTTCCTTCTTTCTTGAGCACCTAAAATGTGCTAGGCAGTTTACTTAATCTTCAAGGGGAGTCATGAGATTGGGACGTTGTCAGACCCTTACAGATGAGAAGGCTGAGGTGAACAAGTTTAAGTCACTTGTAGGTGCCACAGCCAGCAAGTGGAGAGTTGGAATAAAACTCTCTCAGTTCATGTTCCACCTGCTGTCCAGTTGGTCTGAAAGAATGGTCAGCAGCCTCCCACCCACCCACACCAAAGATGCTTGTTAAGATGCAGGTCCCTGGGCACCATTCCCAACTTGCTAGACAGAACCTTTGAGTTGTAGGAGGGGCCAGCAGTCTACATCTTAACAGGTGTCCCAAGGAACTCCCATGCTTCCGAAAGTTCAAGAATTCCTGCACTTGCTGTACAGTCATAGCCCTCTGTCTGTTGAGATACTATGCACACCTTTTCTAACAACTCTTTCTGTCATGCAGAAGGCTTAGGACCCTCGTTCTTTGTAGTTCTCGAGGGCAGAGCCATACTAATGGGGTGGGTACTACAGAGAAAAGGGGGTGGAGTTTCTGTACAAGCAGCACATGTTCACCTGTAGGCCCAGGGACACTGCCCTCAAGTTGCTCTTAAAGGGAAAGGGGCAAGGAAGTCGGGTCAGTGTAGTGTGAGCACCAGAGGACACCTAATGTGGGGTGCAGCAAACCTTCCCAGAAGGAGAAGCTCTGGACTGGCCTTTTAATTAAAGCACAGAGATGCCCGGGTGGAGGTGGACAGGCATTCAGGCCACTGAGCACGAGGTAACATGAGACTCGGGGCCTTGCAGGAGTGGGAGTGGTCAGCCATACCTGAGCCTGTGAGCTTGGTGGGTGTTAAGACTTCTTAAGGGTCACCCTTCAGCCACTAGCTGTGAACTGTGGCTAGGTAACGGTCTGTGTTTGCTCTCCTTTTTCCTAGCATTTCGTATCAGAGTGGCCTGCAGCCTTTTAGTATCATGGCTAATATATCCAGAAGTTAAGACTTGTGTGAGATTAGGGAAGTTTCATTACTGCTCTGTGAAGGGAGTAGTTTTAATCAGGGGGGGGGTAGGAGTGGGAGGTTGTGAGCCCTGTATCAAGTGGCTGCCCAGCTTTCTCTCCTTAGAATAGTTGGATCACTCAGCCTGGTATGGTCCCTGGGGTGCTCCGGCACCACAGCCCCATCCTGGGGCCTGACCAGGCCTGTCTGGTTGTTGCAGTGCAAGCCACATGGATGGCCTACGACATGGTGGTGATACGCACCAACCCCGCCCTGGCAGAGTCCATGCGCCGGCTGGAGGACGCCTTCCTCAACTGCAAGGAAGAGATGGAGAAGAACTGGCAAGAGCTGCTCAGTGAGACCAAGCGCACGCAGTAGGCCCCCCACCCCACCCCGCAGCCACCACGCTGGGTCTGTCTGTGTGCAGAGCCACAGCAGGTGGAGCCTTCTCTGCCTGGCAAAGAAACAGTGACCCAAACACACAGCTGCATGCATTGCACCTGTTTCTCAATAAACTTATTTTCAAGCACATCCTGAGGACTCCTTTCTGTCCCCCCCAGTTCCATGTGAAACCTTGTGAACAAAATGTGGGGAGTGGAAGATGCAGATGCCGCCAATGAGTGAAGCACATGTAGTGACAAGCGTAGAATGAAAAGCAAAAAGGGCCAGCCAGGGACAAACCAGGCAGAGGGTGGGACGGGCTGCCGTGTTCAGATTTATTTTCCTTCCTGTGGAGGGTTCCAAAGTGGGCTGTGCCAGGTGCTCAGATATGTGCCCTATGTTCTCAGAATTCCCCTGAGTGACATGCCCATTATACCCCCTTCACAGGTGAGAAGACAGATGTCTCGCCCAAGTCCCACAGCTAATAAGAGGCAGAGCTGGGGTGCGCCCAGGTCTCATGTAAGAAGAGAGTTAGTGGGAGGTGGGGTGGGAAATGGAGGGGCTGAGCAGGTGGGAGAGACTCCACAAGGCTGCAGAAGGACATGAGCCCCAGCAGTCCTGGTCTAGGCTGGGGTTATGGGCAGGGGCTCCAGACAGCAGAGCAGTGTCACAGACAAGGGTTTCAGACAAAGGGGACCTAAGAGTTGTTTCTGGGAACAGCCAAGCCAGGTTCCCCAAGGCCTCAGGACGGGCAGAAAATCCCAGAGGCTAGCACGTTTTTCTGGAGACTTCTTTGTTCCCTGTTCCCTCTTCCCTCTTCCAGCCCCTCATGGGCTTCTTGCCTAGCTGGGAGCCCTAGGGAAGCCATCTCCTTCCTGGGCTCAGCAGTTGCCGACTCCTCAGCCAGCCAAGTCCGGTTCAGGGGGACGCCGGGGTCCCTGGCAATTTCCAGGCAGTGTGGTTGGTGCTGTGACAGGAGCCTGGCCGGTGGGAGTCCTTTGCCCCGAGGAGGGTTCCTGAGAGCAAGCTGAGGTACGGAGCCAGGACTCAGTAATAAAGCAGGAGGCACGTGGGTGTGGTAGGGACGCCCGCCACCAGCTTCCAGGCACAGGGAGCCTGGCTCTCGCAGGAGGGGAAGGAGGGCCAGACAGGAGGCTCATTGTAACAGAAAAGGAAAGTTGTCCCAGAAAGAAGAGCAGCCCCTTTCCCCTACCCCACCCGCCTCACAGCCTGGCCCAGAGTCTGCCTGAAGAGGGGCACGCAGTCCTGGCGCAGCTCAGAGGGAAGTCTGTAGCGGGTCCGAGGCGGGCAGAGTCAGGATGAACGGACAGAGGACCCCTTTACTCCCCAGGGGGAACGGCTGCAGCTCCTTGGCCTGGAACTGGGCCGTCCCCTCGGAGACCGTGAAGGTGGCCGTGACCTGGTGGTTGAGGCAGTAGATGGTGTTGCCCAGCACGGTGCAGCGCAGCGGGACAGGGTCCGGCAGGGGCAAGGGGGCGGCCCTGCTCCAGGAGCCGGTCACGGTGTTGTAGCGCATCACGGCGGCACCCACCCCCCGCAGCAGGTCAAAGCGGTACAGGAAGCCCCCCAGTGCCACCATGTCGCTGGAACGCCGGTGGCTGGCGCTGTAGGGGCACTCCTCCCAAGCATCCTTCACCGGGCTGTACCTGAGCAGGCGGTAGAAGAGGTGGCCCCCAGTGACATAGATGTCCCCACGGCAGGCCACAGCCTCGTGAGCCACAGGGAAGGTGCCTGCGGGGAGGGGCGCCCGTGAGGTCCAGGTGTCTGTGCGGGGGTCGTAGCGCTCCATGCTGTACAAGCACTCGCCACCGATGGCGTAGAGCAGCCCGTCCAGGGCCACCAGTTTGAGCTGGGCCCGGGCCTGCTGCATGGGCCGCACCTGGCTCCAGATGTTGGTCAGAGGGTTGTAGCAGAAGACCTCATTGGAACAGATGGCCTTGGAGCCGGAGCCACGGATGCCCCCTGCCAGGAACAAGTAGTTGTGCATGGTGCAGAGGCCACAGCCCCGCAGCGGGGCCTCTTCCGGCACCTGGGTCAGGAGCCGCCAGGTGTTCTCTTGGGGGTTGAACACGTGCAGGTGCGATGGAGGCGGCAGGGGCGCAGGACCTGTGGCGGGAGCCTCCTCCACTCGAGGGCCCCCTGTGAGCCCTGAACGGCTCACCTGGTATAGGCTGGGCAGCACGAGGACCCCCAGCACGGCCTGGCCCCTGCCAGTTCGAAGGCTCAGGATGCGCTCCCGGTCGGCCCCACTCAGCTGCCGGTAGAGGTTCGGATCGCCCAGCACGTGCAGCAGATTGTCGCTCATCAAAGCATAGGTCTCCTGGGCCAGGACGGGCTGCCCGTGCTGCTGGGCAAAGGCCAGGACATCCAGGCAGCTGCCCAGGTCCAGCCGCCGCTGCAGGGCTGCTGCCGAAGCCGGCTCCCGGGCAGGGGAGCTGGGCTTCCGGGGCCCCTCCACCACCCCCCAGGTCCCAGGCCTCTGCAGAAACACCATGAGTTTGCGGGCCTCTTTCTGCTCCTCTGTGAGGGCCTCCCTGCTGCCCGCAGGGCTGGGCCTCTTCCCTGGCGCCTCTCCTGGGGCCGCCTGGCTGACCTTCAGCTCAGAGCTCTTGGCTAGTTCACACACACTGTGTTTCCGTGGCCTGGGGACAGGCTGTGGGTCCCGCCGGGCAGAGGGAACGGGTGCAGGGCCAGGCTTCCTCTGCTCCGACAGCGACAGCGGAGCTGGGGCCCTGGGCACTGCAGCCTCGTTAGCCTCAGCGCTTCTGAGCTGCAGCTGACATCCTGCCTCAGCCAGGCCTCCCGTGCCAGCCCCTGTAGCCACCCCAGCTGGGGAGCCATGGCTGTCCTCGAGACTAGGGATGGCCCCTTCAGGGAGAGGACCAGACTCCCTGTTCTCCGAGGCTGTGGAAGTGCAGGGCTCTCTAGGGCTCTCTGGAGCTGCCCTTGGGGCTGTCCCTTGGGGCCTCTCTAGCCTGGGGAAGGGGTGACTCCTAAGAACCATTGAAATAAGATTTCCCCAGCTAGTTGAGATCTGCACCTCCTGGTTGCCCTTGCAAAGAGTTACACTAGGCTCCTGACTTGCAGGCTTTGACTTACTTGTGGGGACTGGGGCTGGGGCTGAGGCTGGGGCAGGGCCTTGGGCTTGGGCAGGGATTGGGGCTTGAGTTGCAGCTGGGGCAGGGGCTGGGGCTGGGGTTGCAGCAGGGGCTGGGGTACGGGTTGGGGCTTGGGTTGGGGCTGAGGCAGGGGCTGGGGTATGGGTTGGGGTTGGGGCAGGGGTTGCAGCTGGTACTGGGTCAGGGGTTGTAGCTGGGGAAGGGGTTACAACAGGGGCAGGGACTGAGGTGGGAGTTAGGAATGCAGCAGCAACTGGGGCTGTGGCTGCAGCTGGGGCAGGGGTTGGGTCAGGGGCTCGGGCTGTAGCTACAGCTGTGGCTGGGGTTGCAGCTGGGCCTGGGGCTGGGGCTGGAGCTGGGGTTGGAGATGCAGCTGGGGCAGTGGCTGGAGCTGCTGCTGTGGCTGCGACT
>NW_006296223.1:1518289-1528810 GCF_000327345.1 Myotis davidii | reverse complement strand
GGGACTGGGGATGCAGCTGGGACTGGGGCTGCAGCTGGGACTGGGGATGCAGCTGGGGCTGGGGATGCAGCTGGGGCTGGGGCTGGGGATGCAGCTGGGGCTGCTCTGAGATTTTCATCCTTGGCAGGACCCTGGTCAACTCTGAGGAACAAAGAGTGTGAAGGAGAGGAGATCAGACGAGTCGGGGCTGCAGGTAAGAGGCCTCGGGTGGGATGTGCTTCGGTCAGGGAAGCTGAGGGAGAGAGGGGCTCAGGCATGAGTAGGGGGGGAGTGGCTGAGGGATGCGGGGAGGGGACACAACTGAGGCCGTCTGTGGCTGGCGTCCCTGTGTCCAGACAGCCAGCCACCTGTCCACTGCCCGGCTCCCCCTGGCCTCGCCCGGATCCTCTCCCTTTCCCGACACCGCGGGCCACTTGCTTTTCTGTCCTGCCTGAATCTGAGCGGAAGAAAGAGTGGTCTCCAGAGCCGTTCACCCCAGCCTTTCCCATAGTGCAGATCACTGTGGTCCCCTCTTGGGACAAGAGTGGGCGTCCCCACTGCTGCCCCTCTGGCCGTGATCCTACGAAGCCTGGGGTCTGCCTGAAGCTCTTGGTGACAAGGACCTCCCTCCTTGCCCAGGGCCAGCCTTCCACAGAGGCTGGGGAGCCCTGAGACTCCCCGGGAGCCCAGGGCCCACCTTCCCTGCTCTCACCAGGTTTGGTCCCTGAATCCAGAGCTAAAGCTTGGTCTGGCTGGGGGCTGCTTTTCCCACACCCCCTCTCTGAGCCATCTGTCAGACGTCCAGTCTGCACAGCGTCTGGTGGGGGAAGCTCATGGCGGTAACGGGGCCTCTGGGCACCTGCAGGGAAGGTGCTGGCTGCATCCACAGTGTCCCACACACTCACCACCGCACCCAGGCGCAGGGGGTCCAGCTTTGGGAGGCGCCGGGTTCTCTCTCCTGAGCTGTCATCCACCTGCCACCGCCGGCTGCCTGACCGCCTCCCCAGTGAGCCAGGTGGCCCCGCTCCGTGTTTCCAGGAGCCGGTGTCCTGTTCCACCATGTGGATCGGGGCCGGGTGAGCTGGCGCCTTGGCTGCGAGGCCTCCTGCCTCCGCCTGCACCTCCATGTCTCTGTCCCGGCTCGGAGGAGTGAAGTGTATCAGAAGCGGGGCAGGCGTCCCCCCTGCTTTGCTCCTACCCCTGAGGGCCGCACCCGGCCTGGGCGTCTGCTTTCCTGCACCTCGGGAGACTTCAGGGCTGGCATTGCCATGCTGCTGTCCCAAGGCCCCTCCACTGGCCGCCTCGCTGGGTGTCTTGGGTGGAGCTGCGGCCGTGGCAGTCAGATCTTCACTTCCGTGGGGCTGGTGGTCCTGGGCACTTGCTATAGCTGCACTCGCCTGGCTAGGTCCTGGAGGCTCTGGCTTCCCCTGCCCGGAGCTGTGTCCCTCGATGCCACCACTGACCTTGGACTTTGGGGTCAGGGCTGGCCCAGCTCCTCCCGCCTGAGAAGACTGGGCACTGGGGCCGGTGGATGCTGGTCCTGCTGCCTCCTGCTCCTGCCCAGAGCCAAACCAGTGCAGGGCCAGGGCCGTGGCAGCCACGACAGCCAGCGCCAACAGTGTGAGCACAGCACTGTCCCAGTCATCGTCCCCGTCCCCGTCCCAGCCCCAGCCGGGGCCACCAGGTTCTAAGGCGCCCTGGATCATGGTGCCGGGCCACCTGGGAGCAGGCTGGAAGCTGTGTGTGCCTCGCAAAGCCAGTCCTCCGCTCAGGCCTGTCCTCCTGAAGATGGCATCAGCGGTGTGCCCCGCCCAGTTAAGGTGGCCCTGGACTGGGAGGGGTGGCTCTCTGTGCCTGTACCTGGGCTTAGGGGCTTGTCAGCAGGACCCAGCTGGAGGTACCAGGAGACAATTAGCAACAGCTCCAGGGGCTTCTCCAGGCCCCCCACCCAGCTCCAGCCCCCATGTTCCAGAAGCTCCAATGGCAAGCAGCCTACCTCAATACGGTTCCAGCATCCCAGCCAGCCTGCTTCTGCCTCATAGACCCTCGTGCCCCCAAACCCAACCCACATCCCAGTGTCCCCCCTCTGAGCCTGGGTCCAGCCTCAGGGGGCTCTAGCAGGGAACAGTTACCCAGAGGGAGATGTTATCTGCAGTTTTAGCAACACGATGCAGCCCTGATAAAATTACCAGAAACTCGAGACGATTCCACTGTGGGCCAGTGGGGGATGGGTGGTGGTAGGGCCATAGCCTTGGTGCCAAGCCACAGGCTGGTCTCAGACTAAGGAGGGAGGGTGTGGGTCCAGCACAGAGAAGGCTAAGCCTGCTCCAGAGGGGCAGCCTCCGACCTCTGCACTTCAAGGTGCGCAGAGGGCGCTGGCACTGTTCTCTCCCAGGAAACTTTGGGGCTCAGGAGGAGGCCCCTCACCCTCTCCTCTACCAGCCTCGGGACTTTCTCTTGCCTGAGCTCAGCAGACACTGAATAGTTTTCAAAAGCAATTTTCTAAGTTGTCAAGAGAAAAAAAGTGATTTAAATAAAGAAAACCCAGAAGTTTATATTTCCCTTTATTTGGCCGGAATGATGACAGCCCACCCAGCCCTTCTAGAGCCCCCTGGGCCTCCAGTGCCTTGACTGCCCAAGTGCTGCTCTCGCCAGGCCCTGGAGCACCGAGTCCAGGCTGATGCCACTCCTGTTACCTACTGTCATCACCCAGCCCCGAGATCCCCCAGAAACCTTCCTCCCGCCCTGGGTGCTCCATCAGCCTGACTCCTGGGTGTCCTGTCTCAATCCAACCTTCCCTTGTCCTGGCTGAATCACTCCACCCTCCCCCGCCTTCAGCACTGGGACTCTGGCCCCCCCAGGCCGGCAGGCAGAGGCTCCCGTTTTTTTGAGCTTTGCCTCCTCCATCTGCATCTCACTTAAGCTGATCTCAGGTGTAAATCTTAAGACAGTGCCAGGTGGGGCCCAGACATAAAAAAGGGACTGAAGTCCCTGGTATAGAGCAGGGCCCCCCACAACGTGTTTTTGTTCCTTCTTCTGGGACAGGGACTTCTCCCTGGCATCAAAGAGGTGGCCAAGATGCGTCCCTGGCACCCAGCCTGGGCTCCGCTGAGCCTCAGGTATCTCACCCATCAGGTAGCCTCACAGCTCCCCGAGCATATTAGATGTCAGCAAGAGGGTGGGGGGTGGGCCCAGGCCTTAAGGTGGCCCTCAGGTGGGGGCAGCCCCCCTGGACACGGCCCTTATTTTCTGTCCTGTTTCTGCCTCTTGGTTCAGTTTGGGATCCAAAGACCTTGAGAGGATGTAGATGACATCCTTACATGCACCCCATCAGGCACCTCCACCCAGCTTCTTAAGACGCCTGTCGCAGGTCTGAGCTGCAGGCTGCTGCAGAGAACAGGAGAGGTGTCCACCAAGTGATCCCTTCAGACGCCGAGGCGGGGAGGAACTGAGCACAGGAAATCATCATACCAACTTCCCAAGGTGCTGAGGACCACGATGGGCCCTGGAGACACAGCAGTGACCAAGGAAGGGTCTGGTCCCATTCTCTGTGGAAAGAAAACACCTCCCTTTGTCCAATCCAGATCGAGGGCAAAACTCGGCCCTTTGTGGAGAAACTATTGGGAGGGTGGGGACATGTTCCCTCCCTAATTTCCCAGAGAGAGTGAGACTGCACTGCTGGGAGGAGACAAGTTCAGAAGCACATGTGATCACTCCACAAACCGTGAAACCTAACAGTTATTCTAGTTGTGCTATGACAGCATAGATGTCACGAATTACCATCAAGGTGAAAATGAAAATCAAAATGGGTCCCTGGAAGGTCCCTTAGGCCAAGAGGTCCTTTTTTCAGCTGCTGTCCCAGTCAATACAAGGAATAAAGAGGGAATCGGGCCTAGGTCCTGGGAGCTTCCATTTCCTCAGAGCTGACACAAGCAGTACAAGAATGGAGACAATCTACCCCTACCAGCAACCGTCACCACCCACATGCCAGGAGCTGGGGAAGGGAAGGACAGCCACACGTGAGCTGGGCCATTGGAGCACTCACAAAAGCCCGCCACAGCTGTGTTGCTATACCCCAGCAACAAACAATCTGAAAAGAAAGCAATTCCACTTACAATATAAAAGAATTAAATACTTGGGAATAATGTAACCAAAGAAGCTGAAAACTAAAAAACATTGCTGACATTAAAGCGGACCTAAATAAATGGAAGACATCCTGTATTCGTGGATTGGAAGACAATAGTGTTAAGATGTCAATACTGCCCACAGTGACCTACAGATTCAATGGAACCTCTATCAAAATTCCAATAGCCTTTTTTGCAGAAATGGCAAAGCCCATCCTCAAATTTCTGTGGAATTGAAAGAGGTCCTAAGATGTGATGACCCACGTCCCGTGTGGTCCAGTGTTCGGGCTCTGGAGAAGGGCTGCGCGCAAATGACAGAGACGAGACAAGAAATAATAATTTGGAAATTGGGGGACCAGGCGGGAGCCTAACACAAGAGGGAGGACTCCACTTGTGCTCAGGCCTTGCCATCCTTTTATTCAGTTTGGGACACACCTATAGCCCTTAGGCAGGCAGTTCCATAACAGACAGACAATCTTATCAGTGAGGATTTACATGACTAGTCGCGAAATTGCTTCAGCTACCATTGTGTTAAATAAACAGTCGGTGCATAGTTCCGACCTTTGCCAGGGCTCAAGATTCACCAGCGTTCCGGGCTCCTTGTCCACACCTCTCTGCTAGAGAAGACAAGGGGCAGCTTCCAAAACTGAATAGCCAAAGCAATCGTGACAAGGAACAAAGTTGGGAGACACACTTCCTAATTTCAGAACTTACTACAAAGCTACAGTATTCAAAGCAGTGTGGTACTGGTATAAGGATAGACATATACTAGGTGATGAATACAATAGAACTGAAAGTCCAGAAATAAACGCATGTGTCTCTAAGCCGATTGATATTTTTATTTTATTTTTATTGATTTCAGAGAGGAAGGGAGAGGGAAATAGAGATAGAAACATCAATGATGAGAGAGAATCATTGATTGGCTGCCTCCTGCACATCCCCCACTGGGGATAAAGCCTGCAACCCAGGCATGTGCCCTTGGCTGGAATCAAACCTGGGACCCTTCAATTCGCAGGCTGACGCCCTATCCACTGAGCCAAACCAGCCAGGGCCAATTGATTTTTTAAAATATTTTTATTTATTTCAGAGAGGAAGGGGGAGAGAGAGAGAGAGAGATAGAAACATCAATGATGAGAGAGAATCATTGATCAGCTTCCTCCTGCACGCCCCACACTGGGGACTGAACCTGCAACCCAAGCATGTGCCCTGACCAGGTATTGAACCATGACTGCCTGGTTCATAGGTCGATGCTCAACCACTGAGCCACACCAGCCGGGGTAGCCAATTGAGTTTTTACAATGGTGCCAAGACCATTCATTGGAGAATAACAGTCTCATCAGTAAAGGCGCTGGCACAGCTGGCTATTCACACGCAAAAGAATGAAGTTGGATCCCTACCTTACACTGTATACATAACTCAAATGGGTCAACATTCTAAATATAAAGCTAAAACCATAAAACTCTTAGAAGAAAACACAGGAGTAAATTTCATGATCTTGGGTTTTACAATGGATTCTTAATATAACACCAATAAAAATGAGCAACAAAAGAAAACCATAGATAAACCTCAACAAAATATAAAGCTTTTGTGCATCAAAGGATATGATTTTTAAAAGTGACAACTTGCAGAATGGGAGAAAATGTTTTCAAATCATATATCTGATAAGGGTCTGATATACAGAATGTATGAAGAACTCTTAACACCTCAACAACAAAAACACACAACCCATATATTTTAATGGGCAAAGGTCTTAAGTAGGCATTTCTCAAAAGAAAATATATAGATGACTAGTTAGCATATGAAAAGATGCTTAACATCATTAGTCATTGGGGAAATGCAAATCTAAACCACAACGATGTACCACTTAACATCCACTGAGATGGCTATAAATTAAAAATAGTAAATAAAAGTGTTGGCAAGCCCTAGCTGGTTTGGCTCAGTGGATAGAGCGTCAGTCTGCGGACTGAAGGGTCCCGGGTTCGATTCCGTTCAAGGGCATATGCCGGGGTTGCAGGCTCGATCCCCAGTAGGGGGTGTGCAGGAGGCAGTCAATCAGTGATTCTCTCTCATCAGTGATGTTTCTATCTATCTCCCCTCCTCTCTGAAATAAATAAAAATATCTATTTAAAAAAAGTTTTGGCAAGACTGTGGAAAAACTTGAACTCTCACATATTGCTGGAGGGAATGTAAAATGGTTCAGCCACTGTGGACAATAACTTGGCAGGTCTTCATAAAGCTAAACATAAAACTACCATGTGACCCATCAATTTAAGGCATATATCTAAAAGAATTAAAGACAAGTACTCAAATGTGTTTATGTACACACATGTTCATAGCTCTGCTCATTCACAATAGCCAAAAAGAAGAAACAGCCCAAGTGTCCATCCACGGGGGGATAAACACATTGTGGCTTGTACATAAGTTGAAGCAGCCATAAAAAGGAAGGAAATTCTGACACGTGCTATAGCTATTCACCTTGAACACAGCCTACTAAGTGCAATAAGCCAGACGGAGAATGATTTCACTGTATGATTTCACTTAGATGAGGTACTTAGAGTAGTCAAATTCATAGAGACAGGAAGTAGATTAGAGATTACCAAGGACTGGGAGGAGAGAAGGACTTATTGTTTAATGGTTACCGAGTTTACGTTGGGGATGATGAAAAAATTTTAGATCTAGATAGTGGTGATGGATACACAGCGTTGTGAATGTATTTAGCACCATTGAATTGTGCCCTTATAAATGGTTAAAATGACAAATATTATCACACAGTGCTCAAACTGTCATTATTCTGCATCATAGGCCAGCCGTAGATGTTCTAACGGAACTATGTAAGGTCCCAACAGCGAGGGTGACCAGGAGCACCGATCGCATTATACATTTGTATGTTCCCACCAAAGGGACTTGGCATATCTAGTTTTTCCAAGTATCAAGAAATGCATTAAAGAATTTTCAGGCCTGGGAACAGCCCTCAGGAGTGTGTTCCCTGAGAGCTAAGGTGTGCATACAAGAGTCCTGGCAACAGGACACTGACCTCGGTCAAGGCCTGCTGTCTCTTCGAAGACTGGCTCTGTCCAGATGAGTCTGTTTTCAGCTAAGTCACCTAAAGCAGGAAGGAATAACTCTAGACTCATGTCTCAACAATTTATAAATTAAGAATCATTAGGTCAGCATCAACAACCAATATTTATTAATAATCAAAGCAAGAATAACAGTTGTGGGAAAAATCAAGTGTTTTATTTAGAAGTATTTGGTACCGGAGGAGGAGGAGGAGGCCTCCCGTAATAATGTTGAAGGTAGAAGTCATAACACACCATATGTATTTGTTTTAAATTTTATGAAAAGAACAAAGTAAATCAAAAGAAAAATGATATCTCTTCCTTGCCACATATTACAAAATATTTCCCCGATGATAAACCTTAAAACTAGACAAACTACCTTCAATGGGAAGAGGAGGGGTGGGGCCAGGTGGCGCAGTGTATACAGAGCGCCCTCTGGTGGTAGGTGCTATGCATACCATCCTCCAAAATAACATCTCAAGGTTACAGAGGGGGCCACAGAAATCTCTTTCAAATGCATGTAATCTGAGCGGATGTAAACTGTTAAGTGGCCATTTTAAAACTGTACTATAGGTCCGGCCTGTGTGGCTCAATGGTTGAGCATCGACCCATGAACCAAGAGGTCACCCATTTGATTCCAGTTTGTTGTGGATGACTCTCAGCAGCATAACGTCAAAATGGTTCAACCACTCTGAAAAGTTTGGCAATTTCTTAAAACACAAACAAACATACAGTTACCATCCACCCAGCAAGAGTCCTGGCATTTACCCCAGAGAAACGAAATGTCTACACGAACACCTGCACAAAGATGCTCATATTCTCATTCTTAATAGCCAAGCTATTTTTAAAAATTTATAATAAGAATGTTGTGTATCGAAAACTACAGATATAACTAAAACCATATTTCCTGAAAACCCATGACCATAGTTTTTTTTAATATATTTTATTGATTTTTTACAGAGAGGAAGTGAGAGGAATAGAGGTAGAAACATCGATGAGCGAGAAACATCGATCAGTTGCCTCTTGCACACCCCCTCCTGGGGATGTGCCCGCAACCAAGGCACATGCCCTTGACCGGAATCAAACCCAGGACCCTTCAGTCCGCCGGCTGATGCTCTATCCACTGAGCCAAACCGGTCAGGGCAATTTCTTTTTAATTGTTTGGGTTTTTTAAAAATATGTTTTTATTGATTTTATTATTTTTTAATCCTCACCCGAGGATATTTTTCCATTGATTTTTAGAGAGAGGGAAAGGCTGAGAGAAACAGCAATGTGAGAGAAACGCATCGATTGGTTGCCTCCTGCACCGGCCAGGGCTCGGGAGCCTGCAACTGAAGTACATGCCCTTGACCGGAATCAAACCCTCACCCGTTAGTCCCCAGACTGACCCTCTGTCCATTTAGCCAAACCAGCTAGGACTCATGACCATAGTTTTAAATGTCCTTATAATTAAATAAAGACTGAAAAGTAAATTGACTAAGCCTGGGTTCCTAGGAGAGCAAAGCTGAGGCAGAAAGTTTGAACACTGCTTGATTAAGGTGTGACCCAGGGAGGGGGAGAGGGAGGGGGGGGGGAGAGGAGGGGGAGAAGGAGGAAGCCACTACTGGGTACTGAGCATGCCAGCTGCTCCTTCTCAAGGGATCAGCCTCCAAGAGGCCAAATAAAGTCATCATTTCTCAGTGTCGTCCTTTTAGGGGAAGAATTAATCCAGTCAAAGCTCTTCCCCTTGGCCCTGGCCAGGTAGCTCAGATGGTTAGAGCATTGTCCCAATATGCCAAGGTTCACTCTCCGGACAGAGCACATACAAGAAGCAGCCATGTATGCACCAATGAATGCATACATAAGTGAAACAGTAAATCAACGTTTCTCTCTCATCAGTAAATAAATAACTTTTTTTAAAAATATATTTTATTTTTTACAGAGGAAGGGAGAGAGATAGAGAGTTAGAAGCATTGATGAGAAACATCGATCAGCTGCCTCCTGCACACTCCCTTCTGGGGATGTGCCCGCAACCAAGGCATATGCCCCTGACTGGAATCGAACCTGGGACCCTTCAGTCCGCAGTCCGACACTCTATCCACTGAGCCAAACTGGTTAGGGCAATAAATAATTTTTTTAAAAGGTCTTCCCCATGGAGTGTGAATTTCCTGCATTTCCAGGCTGCCCTGAGGTGGGGAGCAAGGTGCAGCTGGCCAGTCACCACAATCCATCTTGGTTCTCACTCCTGGGCTGGCACCCAGGGCTCAGCACTCACTTGACAAAGGCCAGGAATTCCCACCAGACCACTGGACACTCCTCCCTGCCCTTTCTCCTCTAGGAGCTGGTGGGAGCGTGCCAACTTGGGCAGAATAGACCCGTGCTTTCTGGATCTAAAGAACGGTGCACTTGACTGTCCTTTTTTCTAAGATTTGTAACATGTTTAAATTTTTTCTTCATTAATAATGAAATCAAGGAAGAGTGTTTCCCTCTGAACACAGCTTTAGCTATGTCCTATAGATCAGAGTATGAAGGCATGCACCTTTGCAGTTTTATGTATAAAGGGTGTCCCAAAATTCACACACCAAACAGTGACACGTTGTGGATGGCTTGGTTAATCAACAAAATTGTCGCATTTGGGGTTCAGAAAATCCACGAGTGATTGAGAAACAAATGCATCCACAACGTGTCACTGTTTGGTGCGGATTTGGGGCTAGAGGCATCATCAAACCATTCTTCTTCGAAAATTCGGCTGCTCAGGCAATAAGTTAATGGTGCTTGCTATCTCGACATGATAATCCATTTACCCCATATGCTATTCGATACTTAACCCTATACTGTATGCTTTATGAATCAATAAAAATTTACAATTTTTAGTTATAAACCTGTGGTTTCTATCAAAATTACTTCTTGCGTGAATTCTGGGACACCCTTTACTTTGAAACTTCATATTTGAGTTTTTCTTTGATTCAGGGTTTTTTTAAAGATAACTTGCTATTTTCTAACTATTTAAGTTCTCTTGGTTTTTTAACATTTTACTGTTTGTTTAGAATTGCTTTGGATTACGATCAAATCATCTGTCCTAGTTTTTCTCTTTATTCAATTTGCGTGTGTGTGTGTGTGTGTGTGGCCTGGCACATAATGATATTTTGCAAATATTCTGTGGGCTTAAATAGATGCAACGCTCTCTCTTTACACATAATAATAAACTGAGCCTGCTGATTGTATTAAAGTTTTTTGTTCTCATACCTGCTTTTCATCTGAATATCTGTCTATCCTGGAATGGGGGTATGAAGCCCGGGGGAGCCTGAGGCCCGCGTGCTGGTCCTCGGCCAACGCCAGGCTCCAAGGAGAGGCCCAGCGAGAGGCAGGGCTGGGGGCGG
>NW_006296223.1:1517552-1518134 GCF_000327345.1 Myotis davidii | reverse complement strand
TGGGTGGGAGTTGGCCCGGACACCCCACTTGCCTTCCCAGCCGGTAGCCACAGGAGCAGGTTAGTGCATCAACTTCAGGCCCCTCCAGGCGCTCGGTCCCAGTGCCGCTCCCCTGCTGCGGCATCTTCCCCAGACGCCAACACACCGCAGCCCCCAGAACCCCGGGGAATTCCCTTCCGCGGTGCTGAGCCCAAACTTGGGGTGGGCACACACACACACACTAAACTCACTCAGTTTGGGGGTGGGGGTGAAGAAGGCCTCGAAGCTGGGTCCCTACCCTGCGCCCCCCACAGAACTGGGATACCCCACCACACACACACACACACCCGGAGCTGGGGTAGCCCCCCCCCGCACCCCCTCCCCAGAGCTGGGAAAGCTACTGTGTTTTCCTGGCGCCTGGGAGACGGGTGGGGCCCCGCCTGGCTCGCCCCTGGAGTTGCCGGGATGTGTCCCCGCCCCCCACCTTCTGTCCACAGGTGCTGCGGGCCGTAGAGCACCCACCGCGCCATGGGCTCGGACCTCTGGGTCGGTCCCTGGCGACCGCACCGGCCCCGCGGGCCCAGCCGGGCGGCCCCGCGGCCC
>NW_006296223.1:1516877-1517240 GCF_000327345.1 Myotis davidii | reverse complement strand
GACGGTGCGCGGCTGGGACGGCACCCCCGCCTTCTCCATCTTCGGCCGCCAGCGCCACGCCGCGCCCAGCCTCCCTCCCGGACCCGGTCAGGACCCCTGCCCGCTCCCCAGGGCCAAGCGACACCCAGAACCCCCACCCGAGCCCGAGCCCGGGGACCCTCACACTCCAAGTTCGGGGCTCCGTATCGGACCTCCGAGAACTGCAGGCTCCACGGGTTTTGACCAACCGCGGCTCGGTGTCCCCTAATCCCAGAACCCAGGCCTGGTTCTGCCGACACCCCCTGTCCGCCCCACAGGCAGGTACTTCCCGGAGCGAGCGGGCAACGCCACGTACCCCAGCGCGCCTCGACACACCATGGCCCC
>NW_006296223.1:1515169-1516660 GCF_000327345.1 Myotis davidii | reverse complement strand
GCAGCTTCTTCGAGGACCTCAGCAAGGTGAGGGCGCTGCGGGCTCCGCGTCGGGAGGGGCGATGGGCAGCGGGTGAGGAAGCCAGGGGCTGGGTCGGTGGCCAACGGGAATGGAGGCCCAGCCCGGCACCCCTCCCGCAGACCCCAGGTCCCGGCACCTACCACGTGGTGAACCCCGGCATCTACAAGTCTCGGGTGATCCGGGGCCCCGGGGCCAAGGGTCAGACCCGGGGGATGAGAGTCCGGGTCCAGGACGGAGGGTCCGAGGCCCGAGGTGTGGGACCGGGGCCGGGGTGGGGGTAAAGGGGAGACAGGACGGGGACCCTGGCGCGGAGCTGCAGGGCCGGCCTGCGAGGCCAGCGGCGTCTCCTGGGCCCCCAGCACCGGAAGCCCGGCGGCTGGAGCTTCGGGCGAGCTTCCTGCCCGGGTGCCAAGCTTGCAGTTTGGACCGTAGTCAGGGCACCTACAAGTCAGCCAATGAGTGCATCGATAAGTAAAATAACTACTTTATGTTTCTCTTTTCCTCTCTAAAATCCAATAAAAAAAATATCCTCGGGTGAGGATTGAAAATAAAAAAAAACTGGGGGGATGGGGGGTCATGTGAGGATAAGGACACGTATGTAATAACTTAATCAATGAAAATTTAAAAAATAAAAATAAAGAAACCGCCCTGGCCTGTGTGCTCAGTGGTTAGCGCACCGAAGGGTCCGGGGGTCGCGGGTTAGACGCTGGTCCGGGCAGGTCCCTGAGTTGCGGGATTCTCCCCACCCCCTCCCTCCCTCCCTCCCACTCTCTCTGAAAAACAATGGAAAAGATATCATGTGAGGATTAACAAAAAACACGTAGTCAGTAATTTTTGAAAAACACATCATCCCGCCTCCTCGAGGCGGCGATTGGCCCAGAGTCCTATCCGTATGAGGCTCCGCCCACCTGCCGTCTAGGGCAACCAGTGACCAACGGGTCCGCCCCTCCCTGTGGGGAACTGCCCCTGCCTGTCGGGAACTGCCCCTCCCTGTCCGCGCGGAGTCTAAGTTCCTGGAGGGACAGGGCGGAGGCCGGCAGGAACCGAAGCAGGAAAGGCGAGGGCCGCTGTCCGGAACAGGTAGGAGCCGGGGTCCCGTTATGAGGCTGAGACGTGGGAGCTGGACCCAGAGACACGCACGTGGGCAACACAGACCAGGCGGCGGCGGGCGGGGCGGACAGGAGGAAGGAACCGGCGGGGACGAGCGCACCTGGCTGCTCCGATGAACACAGGGCGGGGCGGGTCCCAGGTGTGTCTCCCACCCCGCAGGCTCGGAGCAATGGCGACCCCGGGAGCCCCAGTGGGTGGCGTCTCGTCCGGAGGGCCCCAGTGCCCTTCTGACCCAGCGCTGGAGCCCAAGCAGCTCCCGGAGCTGATCCGCCTGAAGCGAGACGGAGTCCGCCTGAGCGAGCGAGACATTCAGAGTTTCGTGCGCGCCGCGGTGGACGGGAGCGCGCAGGGCGCACAGAT
>NW_006296223.1:1512496-1515138 GCF_000327345.1 Myotis davidii | reverse complement strand
ATTCCTGACTCCAGGGAGACCTCCTACCCTTGGCACCCCAGGGCTCCGCACCACGTCCCTGGCCCCAGGCTAACCCATCCCTGTGAGAGCGCCCTCTCATGCTGCCTACACCACCGTGTCCCGTGTTTAGGGGCCATGCTCATGGCCATCCGACTGCAAGGCATGGATCTGGAGGAGACTGTGGCGCTAACCCGGGCCCTAGCCAACTCCGGGCAGCAGCTAGAGTGGCCAGAGGCCTGGCATCAGCAGCTCGTGGACAAACATTCCACAGGGGGAGTGGGTGACAAGGTCAGCCTGGTCCTGGCACCTGCCCTGGCTGCCTGTGGCTGCAAGGTGAGGTGCCTCCTCTCCAAACCGGAACCTCAGGCCTCAGAGGCGGGCAGCTCCCAACCTCTAATTTGGTCCAGAAAGAGCCCCCAAAGGCAGGACCCAAGCTCCTTGCCCCCACCCCCCATTCCCAGCAGCCCCCGTAACAGGACCGCTATCTAGCGCCCCTTCCTCTTCAGTACCCGAGAAAGGACCCCCAAAGGAAAAGCTGGGTACTCCTCCCTCGGCAGATACCAGCCTCCTTCCTCAGTCGTCGCCCTCCCCCCCCATCCCAAACCAGGACAATTTCTCTCCCATTCCCTCTCCACCAGGTGGACACCCACTACCACTTCTAACTGCAGCTGAAGTCCTAACCAGGGAAGTGAGGGAGGAGGTGGAGGGTGACAGTGCAGGTGTACTCAGACCCCTGTCCAACAGGTACCCATGATCAGTGGGCGTGGTTTGGGGCACACAGGAGGCACCTTGGATAAACTAGAGTCGATTCCTGGATTCACCGTCATCCAGAGCCCGGAACAGGTACGTGGAAGCCACTGATCAGTCATTGACCTGGATTATTGATGTAAACATTAAACAGAATCGCTGAAGGATCACTGATGGGTTATCAGTCAGGGCCACTAATGAGGATATTCATAAAAGTTATTCATGGGTCTTTGTTGATCATTGGACTTTGGTCAAAGTTACCAACAGACTTTTGGTTGGAGCCATTAATAGGGACTTGGTAAAAATCCCCGGTGGGCCATAGGGCATTGATTAATGTCACTGATGGGTTGAGCCAATCATTAATGAGGACTTATCAGAATTGTTCCTAAGTTACTGGTCATGGTTTTGACATTTGTCAAGGTGGCTGGTGAGTCCCTTGATCAGGGTTAGTGATGGGGTCATTGACGAGAGGTCACTGACAGTCGCTGGGAGTCCTGACATATGGGGATTTGGCCAGATGCAAGGTCTGCTGGAGAGAGTGGGCTGCTGTATTGTGGGTCAGAGCAAGGAGCTGGTTCCTGCAGATGGAATCCTGTACGCAGCCCGAGATGTGACAGCGACCGTTGACAGTCTGCCACTCATCACAGGTGACCTGACCCCACACTCCAGGGTCCACCTTCTGCATGTTAAACATCCCTGACTTCTGAGGGACCAGTAAAGGGTCCTCTCCTAAGGGGACTGTGGGACCTCCCCCAACCCCAGGGTAGACGTCCCTCACCACTCAAGAGGGCGACCTGGCTGAAGCACAAGAGTCCAGGCCCTGTGACGCCCCTCATGAGGGACTTGACCCTCAATGTTCAGAGTCCCTGACTCCTCATGTCTGACCTGAGAGCCAGGATGCCCTGCATCTCTCAGGAGGCGCCAAGCTCTCCTGTACCCACGGCCCCCTCTGCCTCCCTCACAGCCTCCATCCTCAGCAAGAAGGTGGTGGAGAACCTGTCTGCACTGGTGATGGATGTGAAGTTCGGAGGGGCTGCCGTCTTCCCGAGCCAGGCAAAGGCCCGGGAACTGGCTAGAGCGCTGGTGAGCGGCTGTGCCCAAGGAGCCTCTGCTGGGGAGGGCCTGCCCCTACGGGCCCAGCCTCCCCTTCATAACCGAGCAGCCTGCTCCCTGTGTGCCTCAGCCACATCCACTCAGCAGGCCTGTGTCACCATGGCCTCTGCCAGCACCTGGCTTCCCCACGCCCAGTTCCTCCTTCACCCCCTACTCAGTGACCTTACCAAGCAAGGCTGGCATGGCCCCGGGTCTGGGGAATCCTCCATGGCTCTTGGCCCCAGGGCCGGTACACGGTCTTTCTGACCCCCACCTCTGAAGTCGGGCACATTGCCTGCTTCACCGCTCCCCCCACTCCAACAACCAAACCCTTCTGGGACCCCCTCACTCCTGGGGAACTGGCACCCAAGAGAGCGGCACCGTCTAGAGTTTGGTAACAAGCGGGCCACAAGCGGACCCCCAGAATGCAGGGCAGGGGCCACACTGAACCATGTCTCCGAAGGTTAATGTCGGGGCAGGCCTGGGGCTCCGGGTGGCAGCGGCGCTGACAGCCATGGACCATCCCCTGGGCCGCAGCGTGGGCCACACCCTGGAGGTGGAGGAGGCGCTGCTTTGCATGGACGGCGCGGGGCCACCGGACCTGCGGGACCTGGTCATTAGGCTCGGTGAGTGGACCCGTAAGGTGTCGGGGTGGGAACTACAGGACCGCCTCCGCGGCACCTAAACCCCGGACCCACACCGGCAGGGGGCGTCCTACTCTGGCTCAACGGACAGGCGAAGGCCCAGGACGAGGGTGCAGCCCGGGTGGCCGCGACACTGGACGACGGCTCGGCCCGGGACCG
>NW_006296223.1:1511771-1512300 GCF_000327345.1 Myotis davidii | reverse complement strand
GAACTTCTTCCAACAATACAATGCGCCATGCCAAGGTGCTCGCATTGTGCAGGAGTGGTTTCAAGAACATGAGGGAGACTTTGCCTTGCTTAGGTGGCCCCCACAATCACCAGACCTCAATCCAACTGAGTACTTGTGGGACGAAGTTAAAAGAGCCATCAGGCAGCTGGTTCCACAACCATCAAATCTCACAGAACTGGACAGTGCTATTCATCAGGCATGGTGTCAGATTCCTCGTGCTCTCGGACCGCGAGCCCTTCGCCGCCCCTTCGCCCTTCTCTGAGCTCATCTTGCCACCGAACGACGCGCAGCAATAAAGCCGAGGGCAGCAATAAGGCCGAGCGGCAGCAGTAAAGCCGAGCGCAGCAATAAAGCCGAGCAGCAATAACGCCGAGCGGCAGCAATAAAGCCGAGCGCAGCAATAAAGCCGAGCGGCAGCAGTAAAGCCGAGCGCAGCAATAAAGCCGAGCGCAACAAAGCCGTGTCTGCGCCTGATTCGCTCGCGGTCAGGGGCGGGACTCCCGAAGCG
>NW_006296223.1:1497652-1511683 GCF_000327345.1 Myotis davidii | reverse complement strand
GGGGGCTCAGGGAGTCTCTGCAGGGGCCGCCGCCCGCCAGGCACATCTCGTGCAGCGCTCAGAGCCCATTTGGTAAAGGAGGCGGGTACAGAGGCTAAGGGACGCGCCCAAGGTCACCCAGCCCGGAGCCCAAGCCCAGGAATCGAGGGGGGAGGGTGGAAGCCAAGCCGTTAGTCCTCGGAGGCCCCTCAGCAGCAGCTGAGCAGGTGAGGGGTCCTCAGACCCCCGCCGACACCCCTCCAGGAGCCCCTGTAGAAAGGCTCGGCCGCCGGAGTGGTCGGAAACCCGGATGTGAAGCGGGTGCGACTTGTGGCAGGTGGAACCCTTTTCTCCAAGCGGGTGGGCCAGCCAGGGAGTGACCCAGGTTCTGCTGTAGGCGGGGAAGGGGTGGTCTGCCGAGTCTGCCTTTGAGGGTTGAAGCCAGACTCACCGGCCTCCTTTCTGAAAAGGGGCTCATTGCAAACAGATACACGTGCTCAGGAACCCAGGCAGCTGTGCACGCGGAGTGATCTCAGGCGGCTCCGATGCTGAAACACAGGTGAGTGCTGCCCTGTCTGGAGCTGCGGGGCCGGGGCCGGAGCCGGGGCCGGGGCCAGGGAGGGAGGAGGCAGAACGAGGCACTCGCCTGAAGGACAGCAGTGACAGGCTGGACTTCTGATGACACCTAAGCTTGGAGCTTCTGCCTTCAGAGGTGAGACGGTTCTGAGCTCAGTGGAGCACTGGGTGGCCATTTGGGACAGCTCGGTCCTCCAGGTGGAGACCCATTTCCCCAGTGATGGGAGGTGACCCAGGAGGCCAAGGCACCTTCGCTCCTGACATGTTTGCCCTCTTCCAGGAGCATCAGGCCTGTGCTGCTGCTGCTGGCTCAGCTGCCCAAGGCTCAGCACGGGCTCTCTCAGCACAAGGCCTCCACCCTCCTGAAGACTCCTGGAGGCGAGGCCCTCCATGTGAGGTGCCGGCTCTTGTCAAGGCAGGGCCCTGCAGAGACAGGCAGGCAGGGCCAGCCCCGGGGCCCTGGGCTGCGAACTAGGCTGCTGGTCACGGCCTTATTTGGGGCGGGGCTGGGTGGGGCCTGGCTGGCCGTGAGGGCAGAGAAGGAGCAGCAGCGGCAGCAGCGGCGGACAGAGGCCCTGCGCCAGGCCTCCGTGGGCCAGGGAGACTTTAGCCTGCTGGACCACCAGGGCCAGGCTCGCTGCAAAGCCGACTTCCGAGGCCAGTGGGTGCTGTTGTACTTTGGCTTCACTCACTGTCCCGACATCTGCCCTGACGAACTGGAGAAGCTGGTGCAGGTGGTGCGGCAGCTGGAGGCCCAGCCTGGCCTGCCCCTGGTGCAGCCCGTCTTCATCACTGTGGACCCCGCGCGGGACGATGTTGCTGCCATGGCCCGCTACGTGCAGGACTTCCATCCGCGGCTACTGGGCCTGACGGGCTCGGCTGAGCAGGTTGCCCAGGTCAGCCGCAGCTACCGTGTGTACTACAGTGCCGGCCCCAAGGACGCGGACCAGGACTACATCGTGGACCACTCCATCGCCATCTACCTGCTCAACCCCGACGGCCTCTTCACGGACTACTACGGCCGGGCCAGGTCGGCCGAGCAGATTGCAGACAGTGTGCGGCGCCATATGGCTGCCTTCCGCAGCGTCCTGCACTGACCTGGGTCATTAAAGGGTGTGGTGGAGCTGATGTGTGTCTGAGCCGTACCAGCTGCCCTGGGAGGCCACGGACGAGAGGAGCCCGGCACCTGGCTGTGGGCTGGGTGCTGGAGATGGGCAGCTACCTTCTCTACACAGGAGCCTTAAAGGGATGGGTGGAGTGGCAACACCATTTTATTAGGCTGGGCCAGCCAGGAAGCAGGTGTGAAGTGAGCAGGTGGTGTGCCCAACATCATGGGAGACAGGGCTGCCCACTCAGGGCTGAGCCATGGAGGGGGCGGTGTAGGTCTGGAAGCGCTTGTGGGCCCGCTGGTGTGTGAGCAGTCTTAGGGACATGGTGTCCACAGCCGCCTCCAGCCCTGGCTGCTGGGTGATCTCTACCGTGTGGTCATTGGCCTGTAAGGACAGGGTGTCAGCAGAGCCAGGGACCACTCCCCTCCCAGGCCCAGGGCCACTCACCAGTTGCAGAGAGGCCAGCATGGCGCGGCACACCTCGAAGGCAGGCTGGCCCGCCACCAGCTTCGCAAAGGGACACCACTGGTTGAGCTGACTGAACCTTGAGACCATCTGGTCCCCGTACAGGTGGATGTCAAAGGGCACGTGCTGCTCCTGCAGGAGGGAAGAGCAGGGTCCTGGTCAAACCCTGCCAGCATCGGGCTCCGTGCCCGAGCAGAAGCCGGCCCAGCCCGCTTACCTGCTCCTGGAGCAGGGGCTGGATGCTGTCCTCCCAGTCCCGGACACGCTGGCTCAGCTCCGTCTCCTGAACGAACTTCTGAGACGTGGTGATGAAGAGCTCCTAGGAGAGGACGGGAGCTGCTGCCTCTGTCAGAGCCATCACCCGGCTCCCCCCGACCCCCACCAGGGCCTACCACGTTCCTCCGGACCAGCTCCTCGTAGCTCAGGGATGCCGGCATGGCCTCTGCTTCTGGAAAGGAGGGCAGTGGAGGTGTGGGCCACACCCTGCCTCCCTTCACCCTTGAGGAGCCCCCTCATGAGGGCCTGGCCAGCAGCCCACTCCTAGACCTACCCATGTCTGCAGCGGCCTCAGGCTTTGCCCTGTCGGGCTCTGCGTATTCTTCAGGCTCCAGAAAGTCATCTGCTGGGAGGTGGGGTGGAACCAGCAGGAGGCAGGTCAGCAGGCAGCCTGTCCTGAGCCCTCTTCCTCCCGCCACCTGTGAGCACCCACCTGCTGCCCCCAGCTCCTCCAGGGAGTCCTCCAGGCGGTCCTCCTCCACAGGCCACAGCCCCTCCTCGGCCCTCGGCAGCCACCGCTTAGCTGCCTGTGCAGAGAATCTGTGAGCCACTGCTGTCTCCCACCACCCGGGGCTGTGAGGCCAGTGGCCAGTACTTGCCTCCCTCCTCTGCAGTTTCCGGAGTGTCTCCAGCTGCTCCCTCACGTGTTTCCAGTACAGAACCTCCATGTCTACACATAAAAGCCTCGTGAGGGGGTGCCCGCATCCAGCCTAGACCACCCTGGACCACCTAGGGCCTTGGGCATCCCCAGGCGGAAGGGAGGAGGGCAGAGCATGGTGCCATTATCCCTTAGGAGCACACAGGGCCCCAGTCACACCTGCAAAGGACGGGCCCTTTTTCCGGAGCCTCCTGCTATCAGCATGGTCAGCATCTGCAAGAGAGCTGGGTTGTCAGGAGCCAGACCAAGTCCCTTCCTGCCCCTCCTGCCCTGGACTGGCCCAGTCCCACACACCCACTCACAGGTGGCCAGGTACCACTGGTGGAAGTCCTGCAGCTTGGCGGCCCCCTTCCTCTTGCGCTTCTGTCCCGGAACCTCCTCCACGCAGGCGGGCACGGAGTAGGGTTTACCTGGGGGGCAAATGGACTGTGTCTCGGGCACCACTGCAGGCCCCGGGGAAGATCACCAACACCCCTGAGAGCCATCACACGAGGGAGCACAGCCCCACCAGGCTCTCCATGGGTACAGGGCACACCCCACCCACCACCTGTACCCCCATGAACCCAGCCACAGACAGTGGGTACAGCTGTCCCTCCACCCAATTACCTTTCTTGAAGGGCTTAGAGTCCAGGGAGCTGAAGGGGTCCAGGCTCTGCCAGGGGTCTGGGGTCTCCTAAGCACGGAGAACAAGTAGACTCAGGGAGAGTGGGGGACATACCCTTCCCCCAAGGCCAGCACTGAGGGCAATGACGGCCAGGGGACACTGGCCACGCGGAATCCAGGATCCAAGGGTGGAAGGGCCTCAGTCAGGTGGGAGTGAAGATGTGGGTAGTGAGGCCTTCGGCACACACCCTCCCTGCAAGTGGGGTCGGGTCGGGGCCCCACCACCTCACCTTCAGCTGGGACACAGGCTCCAGGGCCTCCCGCCTCTCCCTCAGCTCAAACCTCCTGGGCTGGGCAGTGCTCTGCAAAGAAATGGCCTCAGGGATGTCCCCTCCTGTGCTCTGGGGACAAATACTCTCCAGGAACCAGAGTATTTGAGCAGGAATTTCAAACAGTTCAAGGGCTAAAAGTAACATTGCTAGGAAAACTCCAGAGAACACAAACTAGTGAGCTAGTGGTCACGGGGAAAAACAAAACAGTAACATGGTAATATCCATGGAGCTACCAGCCAAAATGAACACTAACATGCTTCCTGTGTGAAGTTCGTGTTGTAAGGAAAAAAGGACGTCTTCGCTCTAGGGCCGGAGCACAGAGCCCACCCTTCGGGGCTGAGGGGACGGCCAAGGCCTCCAAGGTCCCCTTCCTGCCAGCCTGCCTTCGGGAGGCAGCTCCAGAGACCAGCTGCCATCTGTGGCTACAGGGGCACCACAGGCTCAGCCAGCCCTGAGGAGCAGCAGCTGCTCTGCAGGGAGAGGCAAGGGGCAAGGAAGCCGCTGCCCAAGAGCTGGTTTAGGATACGTGGGGCTGCCCAAACCCAGGGCTTGCCCGATGGACGACTCAAGCTTTGCAGGCCTCAGTGTGTGCCCCACCTGCTGTGGGCTCCTGGACTCCTGGGGCTCCAGGGGGACCTCAGGGAGCTCTGCCACCCCCTCTGCATCCTCATCCTCATCCCCACCTGCGGGCATCGGGCCTTCTGGAGACGTGCCTGGGCAGAGGAGCAAGAGACCCGTCAACCCCGAGGAGCCCGCAGACCAGACAGCAGGTGAGGGCTGCCCTCTGGGCCGAGCGGCCCTCCCCCGTCTCGGCTTCTTCATTCATCAGACCCAGGGACGCGCACGGTGTCTCACACTCGACGTGCTTGTGCCGTTGATTTCATTCTACTTCTGAGCTACTTTCCTCTCTAAATGTTGCCTCTGTGCCTGCCCAGAGGAATGGGCAAACAGGGCAGCGGGCTGAGTGGGGAACGAGGCCTGGGCACAAGGGCAGCTCCAAGGTCTCATGGCTCCCATGCCTCCCCAGCACAGGCAGAGAGGGGTGAGCAGGCTGCGTCCGTTGAGCAGAGTCCTGTCCCCACCCCCACTAGTCGGTCCACCCGCATGACCTCTTCTCACCTGACTCCTGGGAGATGCCGGGCACAGGGACCGGACTCCTGATCATAGAGACTTCCATTGGCTGCTCCTCAGCGCATCCAGCTGAGAGAGATGGCGTGAGACAGGTCAGCCCAGCCCCCGCCTCCCCCCAAGTCTCCCAGGGACTCAAGAGCCAGGGCTGGGGAGGGAGAGCAGGGCCCTGCACTGAGCAGCTGTGGGCAGACGGGGCAGCAGAGGGACCAGCTCCAGCAGGCCGGCCTGTGGGGCAGGTGGCTGGGGAGGGAGGATGTCCAGTAAGGAGCCCCAGACCCACACCTAGGCCCACACCCACGCCCTCACCCGTCCTGGGCAGCAGAGTCTCCCTGGGGGACAAGCCCACTGGCTCCAACATGAAGGCTCCTCGGGGGTGAGGGGTGCACGTGTTCATCCTAAAATCCTTCCGACTGGCCAGGACCTCCCCCTGACAGCTGTGCTGGCAAAAACACAGCCTCTGAGGAGACCATCCCCAGCAGCCGCCCTCCCCCACCAGGCCCAGGCCCGGCCCGAACCTGTACAAGGGGTGGCTGTTCTTGTCCATCTCATCCAGGGCTACCAGGGCCATGGGCAGGAGGGGGACGATGGCGACCTCCTGCACAGGGGCCGAGAGGGGGTGAGCGTGGGAACGAGAAGGGATGCCCACACTGTACAAGCAGCCCATCAGCTACGCTCACCCCACCTACGGGGCGGGCACTCACACAGGGGCCCTGCTCATTCCTCAGGTCCACGTTAGCACGGGTGTCAGGCAGGTCGTCCAGCGACAGGAACTGTGAGGAGACAGTGAGCTCAGCAGCAGCACTCAGCAGGCACCCAGCGGGCAGCAGCCAGGCACCCAGGAAACCTACCTCATCCTCCACCCGCTGGGAGGCCCTGGAGCTGGCGTCCCTGCTGGCCCCGTCTTCCTGCGCCGCGAGCTGCCTGGCCCTCCTGGGAGAGAAGCAACGCATGGGAGCTCGGAGGCTGCAGGGGCCTCCCCAGCCACACGCAGGGCACACGGGCCTCCACCTCCTGGCTCGCGCCTCCAGGACTCACCTCTTGCCAGAGATGAAATCGAGGGCCTGGTAGACCAGCGAGTAGAGGTATTCAACCTGGAGGCCGGAAGCAGGAGGTGAGGGCAGACATCGTGCACAGAGAAGCCGGCTGTCCCCCGCCCAAACCTCCGGCACAAGTCCTGCCAGTGTGGCCATCAGGAGCACTTCCCCAGTGACAGAACTGCTCTGACAGCCTCATGAGCCCCTCCCCCACCCTCAAGGCTGTGCATCCGCCATGCGCTCTGTGCACACCTGCCTGCGTGGTCCATTCCCTCCCGTGGCAAACGCCCACCTCCCACCTCCTGCCTCCACCAGTCTCTGGCACCTGACACCACTCAGCCACAACCCAAGGGGCCCCACCCTTAGGGTGAGGGTGGGGATTTGGAGATGCTGACCAGAACGCACCACCAGGGGGCGCGCATGCTGCGCGAGCCACATGCGGCTCTTTGGCCCCTTGAGTGTGGCTCTTCCACAAAATTCCACGTGCGGGCGCACACATACAGTGTGACTGAAACTTCGTGGCCCATGCGCAGAAGAAGTCGGTTTTCGGCCTGGGCGAGTGTATTTTGAAGTGCCGTTGATATTTGGCTCTGTTGACTAATGAGTTTGCCGACCACAGCTCTGGGCGAACCCTCTGCTGGGGGGGCCTTTTCTCTCATGCCCTGGACACTGACACCGTCGTGAGCAAGAGACCCCACTTATTAGGAATAACAAACATTAACTTTCCTAAGTGTGTGCCACACACACAGAACCTTGCTTCACGCTTCATCTCACGTAACCTGTCTGAATAGGGTGCCACTACCACCCTTACTTTATCGGAGAATAAACCCAGGGCGCACCCTCCCTCCTGCTCCCTCCCCCACACGCATGCCTCTCCTAAATCCTCAGACCCCACGGGGCTTGCCGCCAGGGCAGCAGCGGGCAGCAGCGGCAGCTCTTCCCGGGCTCACCCACACCCGTCTCCAAGGCCCCCTTTCTCTGGCCGCCAGTGAGCTGACAGCAGCCCCCCAGGCCACCTCCTTCACTGTGACTTTTTGCTCCTCAGCGGCCACAGCAGCCCCACCTTGGCTCTCCTGTTGCTGCTTCTGTCCTAAGCCCTTCCTTGTTCCACTGCCTCCAGCTTTAATAAATGTGCTCTCAAAACAAAATTAAAATTAAAACATTAGAGAGAGAGAGTAAACTCAGACTCAGAAACACAGTGACCTGGCGCAGTGCTGGGCCCAGGCAGCGCTGGCTCTCGGCGCCTGTGAGCCTAGTGCTGTGCTATCGAATACAGCAGCCACCAGCCACATGTGGCTATAGCAACTTATATGAATTAACAGTTAATAAAACTCAAGATTCAACTTCCTTAGCCATGCTAGTCACAGTTGAAGGGGTCAGGAGCCACCTGCAGACAGAGGTCCCCACCTGACCACAGATCCAGACCATTCCCAAAGCCCGCTGGGCCGACTCCAGAGCCCGAGCCCCACCCCTCGGCTTCACTGCAGGCGACACCTCCGTTCCTGCCTCACCACGGATCTGCCCATCTACCTGCCTATCAGTCCCCTTGTACTGGTGCCTTCCAAGTCAGTTGCAGACATTCCTTCTTAGGATAAACACAGGAAAAAGGAACTTGGTTCAATGGGATTATCTAGGACAAAATCAATAAAATCTGAGACTGTCTTAAAGCTCTGCAGTGCCCAGAGGCACATCCACACACCCCGTGCCAGCCAACCACAGCAGATTCCTATCCCTTCTGTCTGCTGTGGACCCTGGAACTCAGCTCCTCACAGCTCTTCTAACTCCTACCTCCCACCCCTAAACTCCCAACACTGGATCAGCACCATGGCCCACTTGCCGCCCCCACCTCCAGCCCAGCCCCGGGGACCCTAAGCCCCTGGGGAGGTGCCCTGGAACAGCAGGTAAATTCCATCTCTATTAGACCACGCTTTCCATTCACCTTTTGTTTTGCGCTTGCCAAATTTCACTCTCCAAATGTCCTATCCAGTAGCTGACTCTCAGTACCTAACTTAGAGCCTCCGTTACAGAAATCAGGGCCTTCGGCATCAACTCCCCAAATGCCTGCGTCCAACTTCTCTGCATCCATGTTTACATGTCCCTCCAGTCTCCAGGGATGAGGCATAGCCATCCCTGACCCACTCTCACTTCTTCTGGTATTCTGTTCGTCTATTCTCCTCCCTCCTCCCTCCCCCCTTCCTCCGCCACCACTTCCCCAGCTGCCCTTCTACGGGTTAGCACCATGGTTCCCAATCCCCACTGTCAGAGAGAATGTTTTAAGAAATCCTGGTGCCTGCACCACTCCCCCGTTCCAGTGCATTCAGTCTGGGTAAGGCCCAGCCACTGGTAACGGCTGGGATAGTGGCCTCGGTTAACAACCGCGCTTTAGTTACTACCTCGTCTCTTTCCTCCCCTTTTCAATAAAATTTCTCAAGAGACGTCCACACTGACCTGGAGCACTTTCTCGTGCCTCTATTTCCTTCCGCCAGTGGTCCAGCCCTCCTCTCACTAAGTCCCCGTGACCTGCACACCCAGAAGGTACTTGGAAATCTTTAGTGTATGGGTCCAATTCACTGAACTCAACATTTTTGGCCATTTTTCTTCCCTCTGGACATTGTCTACTGCTCTGACTTCCTGGCCAAGACATTTTCGCGATCACCATCTCTGACTTTCCCCTTGAGGACACACCCTGAACACTGGTTCCCACGGGGCTCCCTCCCTTCTGCGTTCCCTCTCTCTACAGCACACTCTCAGCCTGGGGAGCACACATGCGGGCTGGATGATTCTCTGCAGCGTGGGGCTCTCCTGGACGTTGTAGGGTGTTTAGAAGCAGGCCCTGCAAGTTTAAATCCAAGCTCTTGTTCAGTGTTGAGATGGCGAGGAATCCGGGAAGGAGACGGGGCTGGCAAGGCAGGTCTGAGACAGAGTGAGCCTGCCACCTGCCCCGCAGCACACAGGACCTTGGTCCTGCCAGCCCCTGAAACACCCAGGCCCGTGGCCAGGGATGCCCACCTTCTTACTGTAGACACAGGCGGAGCCCTGGATCAGCAGCGCTGCCTCCACAAAGTTCATTGTGGTTTTGCCTTCATCAAAAGAAATGCAGATCTGGTCCAGCTGCAAGACACAAAACCGGTTCTGTGGGAAGCCGAGCCTGTGCCCCTCCCGCAGGAGCGCCCACCCACCGCCCCACCCCTGGCCCCTCAGACTGACGGCTCTGGCTTCGCTTGGGGCTCACTTGTCTGCTGTTTTGGGAGGGTCTCTGTGCTCTCCCCCACTTCCTGTGACCTCTGAGCCTAGTATTTGGAAGAGGGAGACCCCAACCACACAGCCAGTGCTGCACGCAGCTCCCTGAAGGTGCTCCATCCAAGTCAGGGCTGACTCAGACAGACCGGCAGGAAGACCCCGCACCCCGAGAGAGGAAGGGGCCTTCAGGGGTGGGGAAGACAGAGACGAAACACCAATCCTTTGAGCAGAAAACTCAGGAAACACTTCCCAGTGAGTCCTCCTCCTTCTTCTATGACCCCTGAACCCCAGCTCCTATCAACCACATGCCAACAGCTCCCACACCTGTGCAGAGCAGCGCCCTCTCCTAAGTTCAGGTGCGTTTGTAGCTGCCTAGCAGGTATCTCCATCGAGACTCCCCCCAGCCTGGCCCCTCCTGCAGTCCCCACCAACAGCTCTTCGAAGCCCTTACATGCCTGTCCAGCTCTGTGCCAGGAACGCCCACCCCAGCCTGGCCCAAACGCTTCTGCAGTCTCCCTCGGCTTCCTGCCACCTGAGGGAGGTCTGGCCACGCCCGAGTCTCTCCTCCCTCCGTGCACAGCAAGCCGCATCAGGGCAATTCCAGCCTCTAGAGCAGCGCTTGATGCCGGTGCCCAATAAATGCTCGATGAACTAAGTGGTGGCGTCAGCTAAGCCGAACACGCTTTGTGGTTCACTTTCCCAGATGAAGGAAATGGCTTTTCAGGAAGAGCAGCCGCCACACAAAGGCAGTTTGCTGACAGGGTGCATATACTTAGGAAAACGAGTCTTAGATGATCATATCCAAAGCGTAGGGCGTGCGGGGGGGTGAGGAAGATATTAGGCCTGTGGTGGTGCCAAGAAGGGGGGCTGGGAGGACTCCACCAGCGCAGGGCGGCTGCTCCTCACTCCGGACGGAAAGAGGGAGCAAGTTGTTCAGGTCGGCGGGGAGGAGAGGAAGCAGGAGCAGGACAGAGCGAACAGACGTTGTGCCCGAAGAAAGGGCACGTGGAGAGGGCGGCAGGGCCACCCAGACGCTGAGCAGCAAAGGTGGCCCTTCTCTTCGGTGACACTCCCCCCAGCTGGGCCCCCACTCCCAGAACCTCACTCTCCATTCTCCTTCTAACGACTCCCAGGTGGGACCTCCCGTCTATGCCCAAACCTTTTGGGTGGCTTTCCCGACAGTCACACTGAAACAGGTCCACACTAAGCCCTAGAGTCCCCTCCCCAAACCACCTACCCGGCATCCCAGGGCCTTACCTCCCACCCTGTTCTCACCTCCCCACTTCCCCCCATGCCCAGCTCCCAGCTCCACCCTGGCCTGTCGGTTCCTGTCCACGGTGACCCCGTTCTTCCAGCCCTTCCCTCCAGTCTCCTCTCACACATCAGCCAGGGCTTGTCTGAAGACATCAGTTAGACTACGTCGCTGTACCCACTCTTAGGGAAAACCCCAAGATCCTAAGCAGAGCCCTCCACGCTGACCGGCTTCCCTCTCCAGTGGCCCGCCCTCCCTGCTGGCTGCACAGGACTCACACGGCCTACTTCCCAGCTCAGAACCTCGAACACTGTTCCCTGAACCTGGGTCTTTCTTCAGCTCACTATGACTAAGCAACTCCTCATCCCAAAGTGAGGTCCCCCGTCAAACTCTCCATAGAACCCTCGACCTTTCTTTCAAACCGCTCTCCCGTCTGTGACTGTACAAAGGCGCCCACAGTGGTGAGGAGGGCGACAGCTGGGACGTGGTGCAGTCATCTAACCTCTTTGGGGAACTAACACCAGCACCTGCACGGGCAGGGCTCCCGGGAGGGTTAAGTGAGTTCGTATGTATAAAGCACACGAAACGGGGAGGCTGAGCAAGTGCCAAATGTGTGAGGCTCACTCCAACTCCTGTGTTTACACCTAGGACCCAGCTCCCACAGAGTGCGGTGGGGACTATTTCCTCAAGATTTAATAGGTCCTTAGCATACAATGGACCAGGGTGTGGAAAGTCCAGCCCTTGGGCCTCATCATTGGGTCTGGCCGAGGGCTGAGTTAATTAAATGTTTGACCAAACAGCACAGGCTAATGTTTAAGGTGATGATTTTGTATGGCCCTGGCGAATGGTGCTATCAACATCCAAATGGCCCTTGGCAGAAAAAGCGTCCCCCACCCCTGCAACAGACACTCAACAACAACAAATAAATAAGTGGATGAAAGAAAACAGCTACATAATGAAATCTGTCTAAAAAGAAAAAAGAACATTCTGGTAGCTGTGTGGAAAAAGAAACACCACAAAACTAGAGTCAGGACGTGGGAGCAAGGGGAGGGGCAGGGCAGAGAAGGTTTGAAGAGCAGCCGCGAGCAGGAGGCAGATTCATCAGGCATCTCCAAGTACCCTGCTGGAAACCTGAACCCAGTCACCCGACCCAGCACAGCTCTCCGCATTTCCTCAGCAGAGTGTGTCCACGCAGAGGTCCACTGGCATATCAAGTGTTCATTTAACAAGCGTTTATTCTGCACCTAGTAAGTGCTGGGCATTCTGTTAAGCAAAAGGAAAAGAGCATAAACATGGTCCCTGCCCTTGAAGAGTTTACATTTTAGGGTGGCAATAGACCATAAAGAAGTTAATAGCTCATGATACGCATTCCACTTCTTTATTTTTCATTAATCCTCACCTGAAGATATTTTTTCCATTGATTTTTTTAAATTATTATTGATTTCAGAGAGGAAGGGAAAGGGAGAGAGATAGAAACATCAATTATGAAAATCACTGATCAGCTACCTCCTGCACACCCCACACTGGGGATCGAGCCCTGCATCCTGGTCATATGCCCTGGCCAGGAATTGAACTGTAACCTCCTGGTTCATAGGTTTACGCTCAACCACTGAGCCACGCCAACTGGGAGATTTTTTTTTTTTGTGAAAGATTGGAAGGGAGGGAGGGAGAGGGAGGGAGAGAAACATTGATATGAGAGAGACACATCGACTGGTTGCCTCCCAAACGTTCCCCAAACAGGGCTGGGGATCGAACCTGCAACCCAGGTATGTGCCCTTGACTGGGAATCGAACCCAAGACCCTTCCGTGCATGGGTCAATTCTCTAACCACTTGGCACACTGGCCAGAGTGTGACAAACATTCTAAAGCACTATGATCGGGAGAACCATTTCAGATGGGATAGTCAGCTCACATTTAAACGGAGACATGAAGGGTGCTAAGTAATTAGTCATAAAAAAACAAAACACACACAGCCACACGGGGTGAAGAACGCAGCCCAGCAGGAACAGAAAATAAGAATGAACTCAGGTCTTGCAGGTGAAGAACCAAGTGAAGGCTAAGAATAAAAGCAGGACGAAGGCGAAGATTCAGAGGAGGAAGCTGGGTTTTACCCTGAGAGCAATGGAAAGCCACGGAGGGGTGCTGGGCAGGGCAGTGCTCCGGCCTCCCCTAAGGTGTAGAGTCACACTTGCTGCTGGGTGGGGCATGGATTGGACGGGCCAAAGCAGCAGTGGGGGGCCCAGGAAGGAAGGGAGGAAGGTTTTGAATGAATCTGAGCCCGATGGTGGCCTGGACCACAGAAAAAGGAGAGAGGGATTCAAGCGGAATGCTGGTGGGATCACACAGGCTTCGTGGGGGGCTGGATGTGGAGGGTGGGGTTTCACTAGATGAGCTCTTAGCTCTCACCTTCCGTGGAAGAGTGGTGCCATTCGTCAACATCAGGAAGACTGGGATTTGCACATTTAATATATCTCCTTCGAATGACTCCCAAATGCACGCTCCCAGGTGGGACCTCCCATCAATGCCCAAACCTTTTGGGTGGCTTACCCGACAGTCACACTGCAACAGGTCCACGCTAAGCCCTAGAGGGTCCCCGCCCCAAGCCACCTACCCGGCGTCCCAGGTGACATGTGAGATCCTGGGAATAAATGAGAATGTGGAGGGGAAACGAGTGAGGAGATGGCCCAGGACGCACCTGCGGCGCTAGGCACTGAAGGTTGGGGAGGAAAGAAAAAGCGGGCACTGAAATCGGACAAACAGGAGACAACAAAACCTGTTTCAAGAAGGAGGGCGTGGTCAACCCAACAGGTGCTGCAGAGCCGCACGGACGGCCCTTCCCGTGCGCCCGGGGTTTGACGGGATGGAGGTCGTTACCGATCAAGACGAGAGCAGCCCAAAACGTGAAAGCGAAAGTCAAGGGCGGAAACAGAGCAGACAGCTCCTGGCGCTGCGGCACTCCGGGCACTAAGACAACACTGCATGTCAGTTACCGTTAAAAGTAAATTTTAAAACAGAAGGGAATTCTCACATCCTGGCCCAGAGGTCTCACACACCCAACGTGCACACACACCCCATTGCATCGGAACCAATGCCGGTCCCACCTACTCCATCGATCGCGGAGCCCGCTCACGGGTAGCGAGCGACCTGTCATGACAGGCTCCCCTCGCAGCGATGGGGGCGGGGACGGCGCCGGGAAAAAACACCAAGCCCGAGGCCCAGCGCGGCCAGAGCGCCGGATGCACCGGCCCGGAGGGGGCAGACCGCCCGGAGCCCCCGGCCCGGCGCCCCGCCCGCTCAGCGCCTCCCCCGGCCGCCCTCACCTCCTCCAGATATTCGCCCAGCTGGGCCGCCACGTCCACCTCCCAGTTCTTGGTGA
>NW_006296223.1:1494291-1496781 GCF_000327345.1 Myotis davidii | reverse complement strand
GCACCCTGCTGGCCCTGGGTGCCCTGCTGCTGCGCCGGCTGCGCCACCTGCTCGTCTACCTGCTGCCCTGGGCCGCCTACCTGTCTGCCTGCCAGGCACGTGGGGGTTGCCTGCCGTCCCCTCACCTCCACTGGGAACCTGTCCCCAGCTGACTTCAGCCCCGTCCACCCTCCCCCATCCCTCCCCCATCCCTGGCTGCCTCCCCAGACATACACCCCTGCTCCCTGACAGCCCTTCTCCCTGCAGGTGGGCCAGGTGTTTCTTTATTTCCAGTGGTGAGTGACTGGGTGTGGGGCTTCAGGAGGCTGGGGGGCGTCAAGACATTACCCCCTCCACTGCATTTTTGGTTAAGAGAACAGGAAACCCACAAACTCTAATACCACTTACTCTGCATTACTCAATTTTGAAGACTTATAATTGTGTTTTTTCCTTTTTTTTAAACCAGTACTTTAGTCAAAATGACATAATTTCCTATGTTGGAAAAGATTTAAAAATATAACAGCTATGATGATTTTATTAATATTCTGAAATATAAATTCTTAACAGCAACTGCTCTTGTGAGCAAATATTTTAATATTCCAGTAACCCAAGTATCAGTTGAGTGTCTGGATTTTAAGTGCTAAATAGTTGTTTAGCCCTTCCCCCACGTGGTGGGGGCTCACTGGTGAGGGTCCCCGCCTGCACACGGGGCAGCCTCGGGGGCCGCTGCCCAGCCCTGACCACCCACCGTCCCCCGCAGCCCTCACCTACCACTACGAGACGCAGTGCCTGCCCACGCCTGCTGCCTGGTTCGCCCACCACCTGCCCGTCTGGCTGCACAGGCTCAGCGTGGTGGCTACCTTCCTCATTGAGATCGCGGTGCCCCCTCTGTTCTTCGCCCCTGCTCGCCGCCTCCGCCTGGCTGCCTTCTACTCCCAGGTGAGTGGGCCACCCGCCGTCAGGAAACAGGCGGGAATTGGCCTTCTGCACCACCCGGGCGTCCTGTTGGGGACTGGCAGTCTCGTGGGCAGAGGCCAGGTTGGCTCTCGGTAGGAAGGTGTGCCTTGGGGCAGAGCCCGGCCTCGCTGGAGGATGTCGGGCTCAGGTCGGCAGGGGCATGAGGTGTGCTGAGCTTGCGTTTTCTCCAAGTGGTGTTGGGGAGCCTTGGTCGATATGAGCAGAGGGGACAGGACAGAGGCCAGGGATGCTGCAGAGGGGAAGGCGGCCTGCAGGAGAGACCTAGGCGTGGGGGCAGGCTCTGAAGGGCCTAGACGGGGGCGCTGGTTGGAGTTCTGAGCACAGACCCTCCTGCAGGTCTTGCTGCAAGTCCTGATTATCATCACTGGTAACTACAACTTCTTCAACCTGCTCACCCTCGTGCTCACCACCTCCCTGCTGGACGACAGGCACCTAGCGGCCGAGGCTGGCAACAGCCGTCGCAAGAAGACACCTGCCTGTGAGTGTCACCTGTCCCAGCAGCCAGCCGTCCTCACCCACGTCTCCTTCCCCCAGCCATCCCCACTGGCCTCTGCTCCAGCTCCCCAGCCTCCTGGCTGCCCACCCTCCGCCCCGTTCCCAGCTGGCCAGGACTGTCTTGCCCTGCAGCCTGGCCCAAGGCCCTGCTGGCCCTGCCGGCCCTGTTGCTGGAACTGGCCGTCTACGGGCTGCTGGCCTATGGCACCGTGCACTACTTTGGCCTGGAGGTCGACTGGGAGCAGCGCACCATCCACTCTAGAACCAGTGAGTGCCAGCTGGGTGCCAGGGGGCAGGGGCTGGACTGGGCTTCCTGTCCTCACACCCCTTCTTTCCACAGCCTTCACCTTCCACCAGTTTTCCCAGTGGCTGAAGATGGTGACCCTACCCACCATGTGGCTAGGGGGCGCCTCCCTTGCCTGGGAACTGCTGACCGCCCTCTGGAGGTAAATGCTGGGGGGCGGGGGGGGAGGGGGCGGCGTGGGCTGTAGAGCTGTGCAGAGCAGGGCTGACTGCACTTGGCCCCTGACCCTCAGGTGGACCCAGGTGCAAGGGTCGCTACGAAAGCTCTGGACTGCAGTCCAGTTGTCCATCTTTGGCACTGCCACCGTGGCCATGTTCCTGGTCAGCCTGGTGGGTAGCACTTCACAGGGGATCGGGAGAGGGGCTGGGAGGGGCGGGAGGAACAGCACTGAGCCTCCGCCCACCGCCTCCAGGTGCCATACTCCTACATGGAGCCCTCCACCCACGGGCGCCTCTGGACTGGGGCCCACCGCCTGTTTGGCGCCGTGGAGCACCTGCAGCTGGCCAACTCCTACGGCCTCTTCCGACGGATGACCGGCCTGGGTGGGCGGCCCGAGGTGGTGCTGGAGGGCAGCTATGACAAGCAACACTGGACGGTGAGCACTCCACGGGCGGGGAGCCCCAGGGGGATGGGGTTGGCGGGGAGGATGGGGGGAAACCAGGTCTAGCTGCTCTCCCAACCCGGCTGGGTGTGGCGCACAGGAGATTGAGTTCATGTACAAGCCGAACGTGAGC
>NW_006296223.1:1487743-1494211 GCF_000327345.1 Myotis davidii | reverse complement strand
CGTGGTTCACGAGCCTGGTGCTCTGCCTGCTGCAGGGCAATGAGCCAGGTGAGGCTGGAGCAGAGGGTCGGGCTTGCCGGGGGGCTTATGGGCAGGGCTGAGGGGGCAGCCAGCTGAGCCCGCTCCCCCGCAGTGATCCGCCTCATCCAGACCGACGCGGCCAGGTACCCCTTCCACCAGCAGCCGCCCACCTACGTGCGAGCCCAGCGCTATAAATACTGGTTCTCACAGCCCGGGGAGCAGGGGTAAGGCTGGGGCACCCGGCGGGGACTGGGGGCGGGGGGCTCCCCATCGCCTGAGCTCCCCGTCCTGTTTCAGCCAGTGGTGGCGACGCCAGTGGGTGGAGGAATTCTTCCCCCCCGTGTCCCTGGGGGACCCGACACTGGACACGCTACTCAGGCAGTTTGGTCTCCAGGTAGGAAGGTGCTAGCCAGGCTTGGGGTGCTGACAAGGATGACCTCCACCCCCAGGGACGACCCCTCCTGACCGCCCCCAATCCTGCCCCCACAGGACAAGAGCCCCCGCCGGACCCGCAGCTCCAGCAACGCCCTTGCCCAGGCCCTCCAGTGGGTACGGAAACAGCTGTCGCCCCTGGAGGCCCCCACCCTGCTCTGGGGACTCGTCCTCGCGGTGGGGGCCATCAGGGTCCTGCAGGCTCTGCTGGGGTCCCGTCCCTCCCGAGCCTCCCCTCCCCCCAGGGAGGAGAAGCACAGGCCGGCAACCAAGAAGGACCCGGGAGCGGCCACGGACCAGGCTGCACCAGCCCCCAACAGCAGCAACAGTGGCTCCCAGACTGCCCGGCGGAAAAAGTAGCCGTGTTCCATCTGCCACACGTCGGAGGGTCGGCATCCCCCACACCTCTGGCCTCTGAAGCTGGACGTGGCCCAGCCACCGTGCCTTCGCCAGTGGTCCTGGCAGACGCAGGCTGAGGTGCTGCCCAGGGGCAGGCTCTGGCCGCCCTGCGGCTTCAAGGGTCCACTTGTCCCCCACACGCCGACCACGTCCCTTCCCAGGGCCCCCTCTGGCCTGGACAGTGGCCCCGGAGGTGGGTGTGGCCGGCTCAGAGCCCTTCCCAGGACGTGGTGCAGGACTGGGGGTCCGAGTCTGATGCCAGCCCAGCCCATCATTTGGTTCATGAACCAATAAAGGTTCCTCATGCTTGACCCGTGCTGTCTCCTTCACACAGGGAGGCCTGCGGACCGGCCTCTGTTGTGGGCACAGCCCAGCTGCTGTCCAGCTGTTGCTGACCTGGCTCCTTGGGTGTCTTTGCTCTGCCCTCCTCAGTGTTCCCCTCTGTAAAATGGACACAAGGACCTGGTCTGGCCCCACTTAGGGCTCCAAGCCTCAGTCAGCACAGCCTGGCCCACCTGTCAGGTCTGCACATCAGAGCTGCAAGGCCAGTCAGGGAATGTGGGGCCTGGAACCCACCCAAACCCAGCCCCGTCTCCTGCTCCAGCTCCTCAGGTCACTGCCCTCGGGAAAGAAATGAAGACTCGGAGCGCTGGACACTGCTTGGGCCAGAAGAAGGCGAGGTGGGGTGGGGGCCGGGGCTGCAGGCGGCCGGTCAGGGAAGGCTGAGCACCACTGAGCGGAGGGAAGACCTGAGAGGCCAGAGCAGGAGAGGGGGCGGTCGGGAGGGGAAGAGGAGCCCGGGGCCCTGGGTCAGGCGGAGGAGGGCACCGTCCAGGTTTCCATTTGGGGGTTGGTTGTCAATCAGGTCACTGCCATCTGTGGGCACTTGCAGCCCAGCCTTCCCTCTGCCCCTCAACCCCCACCCTGCAGGCTCACCACAGAGCCCCGGGCAGCTTGCCCAGGTGTGCCCAGCTCCTCTCCACATCACTGACAGCCTCTGACAAACCCCCAGCCACTGGTGGACTCAGGTGGACCTGTGACCTGAGTTTTCGGGTGGGTTCAAAAGTGCTCTGGCCCTGGCCAGTGTGGCTCGGTTGGTTGGGCATCATTGTGGGCACTGAAAGGTTGCCAGTTTGATGCCTGGGCAGGGCACATGCCCGAGTTTTGTTGGGCTGGACCCCAGTGGGGGCGTGCAGGAGGCACCAATCCATGATTCTCATCGATGTTTCTATCTCCCTCTCCCCCTCTCTCTTCCTCTCTGAAATCAATAAAAATATATATATTTTAAAATGCTCTGGCCCTAGCCAGTTTGGCTCAATGGACAGAGTGTCGGCCTGCGGACTGAAGGGTCCTGGGTTCGATTCCTGGTCAGGTCACATGCCCAGGTTGCTAGCTTGATCCCTAGTAGGGGGCGTGCAAGAGGCAGTTAGTGATGTTTACAGGTAGCTGAGCCATGGGCCTGTCTATACAGGGCGCTGCCGGCTTCCACCGACTCTGGGCTTGGCCGTTCTCGGGTCCAGCGGTTCCCCCGCACCTGTTCCGCACAGCCCTGCAGCCTCCCGGTCAGCAGCCTTTTCCCGGCGGAGGTGAGCGCCGGCCGCGCCGGCTCAGCCAGTGGCGGAGGCGCTCAGCACAGCCCGTGTGGCTGCCGTGTCCAAGTGCTGCCGGTGTCGAACCACATTCCACAGGAGCATCACACGAGGCACCCAGACACCGGCAGCTGCAGCAGTTTCACCGGGGCTGCTGGGGGCAGGAGTGAGACACACTTCACCCGTCGGCCCCGGAAGCTGTACTGTGGGCTCAACACGGGCATCTTCGCAGGCTCAGTGGCTGAGCATCGACCTATGAACCAGGAGGTCACAGTTCGATTCCCTGTCCGGGCCCATGCCCAGGTTGCAGGCTCGATCCCCAGTGTGGGGCCTGCAGGAAGCAGCTGACCAATATTTCTATCTCTCTACCCTCTCCCTCTCTCTAAAATCAATAAAAAAAATTATTTAAAGTTGACTGGCATCCATGGACCCAGTCACCTGCTCCAGGACACCTTTATCCTTAACAGTTATGGAGGACTCCAAAGAGCTTCTGTTCGAGGGTTATATCTATCAATATCTACCGCCCTGGAAATTAAACAAATTCTTTACATATTTACTTATTGACTTCATTTAAACACAAAATAAATTCATCACATGTTCCAATAATAACAAAATGTTTAATGCAAATTAACTATTCCCCACAATAGTAAGTGAGAAGAGTAGCATAGTTCTACATTTTTGCAAAATCATCTTTAATGCCTGACTTCTCATATCTGCTTCTGGTCAACCTGTTCCAATAGCTCCTTGGTCAAAATACATGACGAACATCGGGCCTCACACCGATATGTAGTTGGAAAGGGAAGAGTATTTTAGAATATTCTCCAGGCGTTGCACATATTCTGACTCCACATGATGACTCTAAGGAGTCGTTTCTTAGGGGCTCGTTGCAATTTGGGGTGTGAAGCCATGCCAGAGGAGTTTCTGTTCTCTGTCACATGACAATCCACTGGTGCATTTTGCATGATTTTGGAGCATCACATGTGGGTCATTTGGAAAATAATAGTTCATGGAATTATGCAGATCTTCTGAATGTTGACACGTCCGTCCTATTGTACAATCTCAAAAAAAAATCACGTTCATTAATATCACCGTCCATCTCATCAGAAAAGCCTTTAACTATGAGTCAGCTGTCAAGTTCACAACGGTGGACAGTGATGGACACGTCTGCTGGTCTCCGTTTGTTGACAGTAACGCTGTCAGCCAGAAATGCCTGGGGGACACAGCTGGGCCCACTCACCTGGCCCAGGCGAGTTTCCCACAAACATCTCCCCTTCCCAAACCTGAGTTACCACCGGACAGATCCTTATGGTATTACGATCGCAATGTGACCTTCATGAATAACCACTGGGAAACTTAGGAAAAAAAAGTTTATTTCTCACAGGACATGCCAGGGGCACACAGCAAGGTGAGAGAGAGCACTCCGGGTGGGGGGCTGCTTTTATTGTGTTGAGGTGGGTCCTAGGGTTTTCTGGGCTCACTGTTTGGTAAGGTTAAAGCATAAGAGGAGTAATTAGAGTGAAGGAAGAGATATAAAAGACAAGTAACTGGAATGGTAGTTACCAAAATCAACCAATATCTCTTACAACAAAGGAGCCTGGTTGGAGGGAGTTGGCCCTTTGCCCAGTCCTGTGGCTGTGTTGTGTCTATTCCATTCGCCGCCTCTAAGCCAGGCCTCTTTGAAAGGGGCCTCTGCAATCTGAGCTTAAGTCAGGCACTGCTACAAAAGCCAAATGTCAGGGCTTTCACTCACACAATTTCCCCAAAATCCTAGTGTTTGCTCAGCAGCTAAACGTTACCGTTGGCGACCAATGCTGTCCTTGTCTTCCTGAAGTGACAGCATCCTCTCCTTAAAGTGTAAAAAGATGCCTGCTGGCCCTAGCCAGGGACCTCGGTTGGTTGGAGTATCGCCCCAATAGGCCAAGGTTGCTGTTTCGATCCCTGGTCAGGGCACATGCAAGAATCAACCAATGAGTGCATCAATAAGAGCGGCAAGTCAAGGTTTCTCTCTCTCTCTCTCCCTTTCTCTCTCTAAAATAAATAAAATAAGTAGCCCTAGCTGGTTTGGCTCAGTGGATAGAGCGTCAGCCTGTGGACTCAAGGGTCACAGGTTCAATTCCAGTCAAGGGCACATACCCGGGACATGGGCTCCATCCCTAGTAGGGGGCATGCAGGAGGCAGCCAATCAATGATTCTCTCTCATCATTGATGTTTCTATTTCTCTCTCTCCCTTCTTCTCTGACGTCAATAAAAATATATGAAAATAAATAAAATCCTATATAATAAAGCAGTAATATGCAAATTGATCCTCATTCCATCACACCATCACAAGATGGCTGTGTGCACAGTGGAGGCAGGTTTCCCGTAACACAAGATGGCTGCGCCCACAGTGGAGGTGGGGAGGGGGACCTGAAGCTGCGCCCCCCCACCCGATGGGGCTTGACAGGGACCTCAGGACACGCCCCCGATCTGATGGGGCTTGAAGGGGAACCTCAGGCTGCGCCCTCCACCTGGCAGGGCTTGACGGAAGTGGGGCTGGCCGGGTCTGGGTCTCACGTGATTTCAAGGTGCATGCGGGTGGGTGGGGACTTGATTCTGGGTCCCGTGGCGTGCCCCGGACTCTGACAGGAGGAAGATTTTCATATACATTACCCCCTCAGTCCGCAGTCCGACGCTCTATCCACTGAGCCAAACCGGTTTTGGCTAATTAATTCCCTTTTAATGTGCACGGATTTCATGCACCGGGCCACTAGTAAGTAAATCAATAATAACATTTTTAAAAAGAAAGGAAAGACAGCCTGCTAAGTAGCCAAGACTGAATGACTGCGGTCTATCTATCGGTCCAGGTAAAACTGTCAGGACACATGCCCAGGTTGAGCTGGAAACTCAACCACCCAAGGACTTTTCCTTGAGGCAGCTGTCATGATTCGTACTCAGCAGAAGCATTCTTCTCATTTTCTGTCACATGAAAGATTTAAAAAAAAAAGACCCATATTCAAGGACAGAGAATTAAGAAAAATAATAACTTACTCCTTGGTCAAAGACATTCTTTTTTAAAAAATATATTTTTATTGATTTCTGAGAGGAAGGGAGAGGGAGAGAGAGATAGAAACATCGATGATGAGAGAGAATCTTTGATCGGCTGCCTCCTGCACGCCTCCCCCTGAGCCCGCAACCCCGGCATGTGCCGATTCCCGTGACCTCTGGCCGGTCAAAGACATTCTTGAGCAAATGACCTTTTCTTAGCTGGTGGTGTGAGGCCTGAAGGACACAGGACTGGCGCTTTGGGGCACCGTCCAGATCTGTGCAGGTCGGCAGCCGTTTTACCGCTATTGCATGTATGTTGTCATGTGAACATCACCCCAGTGAAAAGGGCGAATGATGTCTCAGTGTATTGCACCAGCATCGACTCCCCGGGCCCGGAAAGTTCTCAGGCTCTTCAGAACCGCTGTCAGAGCACAAACCAGCCTTGGGCATGGGCTGGCACTGAGGGCCTTGGACTTGTCATTGCATTTTCGTGGGCCGTTTGCACCTTTAGAAGCAACCACCCTTCCCCTAGGGCTGCTCATAGTCCCCAAACCACAGCAAGTCCCTAGAGTCTAGACCCAAAGAGAAGAACATTCTTTTTGGGGGGCGGGGGATTTCCGGGCTGTTGTAGACAGAGAATCTATTGGAGGAAACTTGGAGTTGAAAGTGTCGTGGCTTTCCATTGGCTGAGCTGGGGCAGTCTTTCATTGGCTGAGTAGCTGCCCATCTTCTTGCCCGGCTAGCAGGTAAACGAGGGCTAGGCTGAGAGCTCCTGGACAGACCCTGCAACTCCATTTATTAATCTTCACACCGTCAACAGCTCCTCCGTCCAGAGTAGCAAAGGACCTGATTCGCTGCTCTGCTCCCGCAGGACATGGGCAGCCGGTTTCCAACACCAGCACTTTCTCAGAGTAAACTGGCTCCTTTAAAGAGAAATGTTACCGATTGGAAGGGTGTTGGCCGACCTGCCCCCCAGGCCATGGAAACCGGGGGCTGCTGCCCT
>NW_006296223.1:1484798-1487637 GCF_000327345.1 Myotis davidii | reverse complement strand
AGGAGTCAGGGGGTTGGATGCAGCACGGCTGGAGGGAGAGCCAAGCCTGCCCTCGGTGGGCTCCTTAACTGTCCCAATGCCCCAAGGCCCCCACAGAGGCCCGACAGTCCCCTGGGTGGGAAGAAATATGGGGCCCTGGCCTCCACTGCCCTCCCCCAACCTGAGCCAGTTTAGGGTCTGACAGGGGTACAAGGAGGCTCTGGGGCCTGGGGACAGGGGCAAAGGTGGCTGCTCCCACCCTGCACTGGGGAGGCTCCACAGGATGGAATCAGGATGGCCACTTTGGACCCAGAGGGGCAGCCCACCGAGCACTGCCCTCCCCCAGCTCTGGGGCTCATTCTTCTCCCCACCCCAGCCTCCTGCCAGACCTGCCTGCTCGCTGACCTGACCTCTGGGAGGCAGAGGCCCGTCCACCCTGAGGCATGCCCTCCATGGCCCCATCGCCCAGGTCTCAGCGAGACTCAGCTCCCCCCTCCCTGCCTCGCCGGCCCCCACACACCCATGGAGCAACTCCGGGAGGGACCCACTCGACTCCTGTACCTGCACCTGCCCTGCCTGATCTCACAGGCTGGGAGGGCGGTGGAGAAGGGCAGCCACCCCTCCTCCCCGGTGCTGCCCAGCGATGGAGGGAGCAGGTCAGGTCGGAGTTTCCTGAGAGGAGAAGAGCTTGACCTTGTTCTCTCCTGAGGTCAGCGCACAGCGGCTCTGGGCACACGGGGAGGGACAGTGGGGTTTGGGCAGGACAGGGGGCTGGGCCGAGCACAGCCTGAGCCGGGCAGGAAGGGCTGCAGCCAGCACCTCTGATGGCCACAACGAGAGGTCAGAGTGGAGGTGGACGTTCAAGAGGTGATGGAGTTTTCAGCCCCTACCTGTGGATTTGAAATACCGTTTCCTACTCAAAGAAAACCAGGGTTCCTTGAAACCATCGTCCCGTACACCCCAAGTTTGCGGGTTCCATTCACAGTCAGGGCGCATGCTGGGTTTTGGGTTTGATCCCCAGTCCGGGTGCTATGGGAGGCAACTGATTGATGTTTCTCTCTCACATCAATGTCTCTCTCTCTCTCTCTCTCTCTCTCTCTCTCTCTCTCTCTCTCTCTCTCTTTCTCTCTCTCTCTCCAGGTTTATATATATAAACCAGGGGTCTGGGGCAGCCTCTGTGTAACCTGATAAATGTCCCCCCAAAACATGTCCACACCAAACCCTTGGGACTTGTGTGACCTTATTTGGGGAAAAAATCTTGCAGAGCCTGACTGATGTGGCTCAGTGGTTGAGCATCCACCTGTGACCCGGAAGGTCATGGTTCAATTCCCAGTCAGGGCACATGCCTGGGTTGTGGGCTTGGTCCCCAGTAAGGGGTGAGCAGGAGGCAGCCAATCAATGATTCTCTCTCATCATGGATGTTTCTATCTCTCTATACCTCTCCCTCCTTCTCTGAAATCAATAAAAACATATATTTTAAAAATAAAATAAAGAATCTTGCAGACATGATTAAGGATCTTGAGGTCATCCTCGATTAGGGGGTGTGGGGACTAAATGTCATGAGAAGTGTCTTTATAAGAGAGAGGCAGACACAGAGAAGAAGCCGGGAGAAGGGGGGCAGGACGCAGCCAGGGCTGGGGGATGCTGGCGGCCATCTGAAGCTGGAAACAGCAAGAGGCCTCGTGGGAGCCTCGGGAGCAGGCCCGGCCGACACCTGGATCTCAGAGGCCTGGCTCCCAGAACTTGAGAGCGCAAATGTGTTGCTTCGAGCCAAGAGGTTTATGATAACTTGCATGTCAGACACAGGAAGCTCACAACGTGGGAGCCTTGACGCAGCAGACAGACAGCTGGACATGCCCTGAGGCCATTGCTTGCGGTCGGGTCATGGGACCAGCGAGGATGGGGCTGTCTGAGCACTAGTGAGAATGATAATTCCAGCCCTGGCTGGTTTGGCTCAGTGGATAGAACGTCGGCCTGTGGACTTTAGGATCCTGGGTTCGATTCCAGGCAAGAGTACATGCCTGGGTTGCGGGCTCAATCCCCAGTGTAAGAGGCAGCCGATCAGTGATAATCTCTCATCATTGATGTTTCTGCCTCCCTCTCCCTTCCTCTCTCTGAAATAAATAAAAATATTTTAAAAATAACAATAATTCCATGACTTGCCCCAACTGGCATGGCTCAGTGATTGAGTGTCGACCTATGAACCAGGAGGACACGATTCGATTCCCAGTCTGGGCACACGCCTGGGTTGCAGGCTGGATCCCCAGTGTGGGGCGTGCAGAAGGCATCCAATCCATGCTTCTCTCTCATCATTTATGTTCCTATCTCTCTCGCCCTCTCCCTTCCTCTCTGAAATCAATAAAAAGACCTATTTTTTTAAATCCATGAACTGAAGCCTAAACATGCTGAAATCTATTTGTTCTTAACACAAAAACGGACGACTTGACCACCGTTGAAAGATGTTGCAAATGGGCAAATTAAGAGAAAGATGAGCATGTACTTGCCTTTCCTACACACACGGTAACCGGCTAGCAGTAGGAGGGGCTTCTGGGTCCCCCAGGGTCCAAGGGCTGGAGGAGTGAGGGCGGGATGCTGTCCAGACCTCTGATGGGCTAAGGATGTTCTTAGATGACACTGAACACAGCCTGTAAGGGGCACTCCACCACCCCCAAAGCACCCTTGCCCCCAACAAGCCTCACCCGATCTGACCAGCCTCTACATTCATTTACCAATGACCAAAAATAGTGAGGAATTATTTCCTCCAGCCCCGGACAGAAGGAAACTCCCTGAGACAATGAGCCACTTACTTCAAAGAAATAAACTGCCAGGGGGAAGCCAGCCAAGCTGTGGTCTTGAGGGC
>NW_006296223.1:1482333-1484747 GCF_000327345.1 Myotis davidii | reverse complement strand
GGGGCTGCACCTGGGGCACCGGACGGGGTGGGGGGCTGGTGTGTGTATTCATGGTTCATGTTTGTACCCTGTGCACTTGTTGTGTGTTTCCGCAGTGTGTTCTTTAGCTGTGAGGTGTTTCTTTCTTTTTAAAAAATATTTTTTTATTGATTTCAGAGAGGAAGGGAGAGGGAGGGAGAGAAACATCAATGATGAGAGAGAACCATGGATCGGCCGCCTCCTGCATGCCCCACACTGGGGACCGAGCCCACAGCCCAGGCATGAGCCCTGACCAGGCATTGAACCGTGACCTCCTGGTTCATGGGTTGATGCTCAACCACTGAGCCCCGCCGGCCGGGCAGGTGTTTCTTTTTATAAGATGGCCAATCCCAGAGGACTTGGTGACTGTTTTGAGAAAGAGGGGGTGGCGACTAGGGTGACCCCAGGTTCTCACTGGGGAGCTGGGAGGGCGACGGGCACAGCAGGACCCATGTCCACGAGGCCGGGTCCTGCCCCTGCACGCAGACTGCCCTGCACCCAACACACAGGGCTCAGTGAGGTCCAACTCCAGCTGCTTCTAGGTCTTTTTTTTTTTTTAGTTTTCTTTTCTTTCTTCCTTTTTTTTTTAATCCTCAAGGATATTTTTCCATTGATTTTTTTAGAGAGAGTGGAAGAGAGAGGGAAAGACAGAGAGGAACATTGAAGTGAGAGAAACACATCGATGGGTTGCCTCCTGCAGCAGCCCCGACCAGGGCCCAGGCCGGGGAGAAGCCTGCACCCGAGGTAGGTGCCCTTGACCGGGATCAAACCCGGGACCCTTCGGTCTACGGGCCGATGCTCTATTCACCGAGCCAAACAGCTAGGGCTGCTTCTAGGTCTTTATTGCCACCGAACGAGAGGCCACGGGTGGGGAGCAAGGATGGCAGGCGTGACACCGGCTGCCCCCAGGGAACCCGGGCAGGCCTGAGCAGGGCTGGCGGCCGGTCACCAGCTCAGGACCCCGGGACAGTACTTGTCAATGAGGCCCTGGTAGTAGGGTCGCAGCTGGCCCACGTCCGGCAGGTCGGGACACTTGGTGTAGAGGTCAAACTTGCTGCAGCGAAGAAGGGACGGTGACTCAGGGGAGGCCCACAACCCCCCCCCTGCCGCCCTCGCCCCCAGGCTCCGTGGGGTGGCTGTACTTGAACTCCTGCACCCAGGGCAGCATGGCCAGGTCCTGCTCGCTGCACAGGTGCCGGTAGTCGCCCCCCGTGTGCCACGGGTAGAAGGAGTGGAACCGGATCATGTAGAAGGCCTGGGGACAGGAAGAGGCCACCCCTAGTGAGCGCCAGGCTGGGCGGGCGGGCCGGCGGGGGGGCCCCTCCCCATACCTACCTCGGGGGGCAGGGAGAAGTTGTTGAACTTCATCACCTGGTACATGTACTCTGTGGGAGAGAGGGGTCACCACCAGGCACCCAGGGGGGCGGCCCCTTCCTTGGCAATGCCAGCCTGTCGCCAGCCTCACCATCGTGGCCCCAGGACATGAGGACGTTCTCGAGCCCACAGTGCGGCTGGTACATGCCGAGGTCCGAGCTGCAGGGAGAGAGGGAGGGTGAGGGGCTCAGAAGCGCCCTGGGCCAGCGTGTGTGGCTCAGTGGTGAGCGGCGACCTAGGAACCAGGAGGTCACGGTTTCATTCCTGGTCAGGGCACAGGCCCGGGTTGCGGGCTCCATCCCCCGTGCGGGGCGTGCAGGAGGCAGTCGATCAGTGATTCTCTCTCATCATGGATGTTTCTATCTCTCTCCTGCTCCCTTCCTCTCTGAAATCAATAAAAATATATTACTAAAAAAAAGTGGTTGTTTTTTTGTTTGGTTGGTTTTTTTTAATTGATTTCAGAGAGGAAGGGAGAGGGAGAGAGAGACTGAAACATCCATGATGAGAGAAGATCACAAATCGGCTGCCTCCTGCACGCCCCACACTGGGGATCGAGCCCAAATCCCGGGCATGTGCCCTTCACCGTAATCGAACCCAGGACCTTTTGGTCTGCAGGCTGACACTCTATCCACTGAGACAAACCGGTCAGGGCTGTACTATATTTTTAAAAAGAAGATGAAGAAACACCCCGTGGAGGACCAGCGGGGTCGGGGGGCACCTGTATCGAGGATCCTGGAGGTCAGGGTTGTCCTGGAAGGTGGAGTCGTGGAAGACCACAGAGGCCTGGGGCCGGCAGCCCACGGGGAAGGTGTCGCCGACGACCGCCCACTGGGGAGGGACAGGCAGCCATGGGTGGGCACGACTCGCTTGCCCGCCAAGTGGGTGTCCCAAGCCCAGAGCTAAGGCTGTCCGGGCCCTGCCCAAGCGCCCTCCACCCCTGCCCTCACCTGGGGCTCCCCCGCCAGAGCCAGCACCTTCCCCAGGTCGTGCAGGAGCCCCACCAGGTGGAACCAGTCTGGGAG
>NW_006296223.1:1481976-1482312 GCF_000327345.1 Myotis davidii | reverse complement strand
GGGGGAAGAGGAGCAGGGGGTGGGGGGGTCAGGGCGGGGGGGTGGGGGACAGGGGGTGCCAGGGTCAGGCCCTGCAGGGAAAGGGCACCCGGTCTGCCCTCCCAGCCCCAGAGGTAGTGCCTCCCCCACCACAGCCAGGGAGGGGCAGGTGGGGCGCACCCTTGTTGGGGTGGGCCTGCCGTATGCCCTCGGCCGTCTGGAAGGCGTGGAAGGAGTTGGGGAAGTCCACGTCTGGGTCCGACTCGTCCACCAGCCTGTCCAGCATATCCACGGCCTCCAGGACGGCCATTCTCTTGTAGGAGAAGCTCCTGAACTGGGCGTGCTGGCCCGGAAGGA
>NW_006296223.1:1479762-1481835 GCF_000327345.1 Myotis davidii | reverse complement strand
GGGGGCAGGGGTGATGAAGCTGGAGTGGGGGGTTCGGGGTCCAGGACCACGGTGAGGGTGGGCGGGGTCCTCACGGTGTAGTTCCGGAAGCTGCCCTTGTCCTTGGCTGCCTCCGGGTGCCCCTCCGGCCTGTAGACCAGGGAGGGGTCTGGGCCCTGGTTGGGGGGGATTGAGCCCATTTCACCGTGATGCCCGCTCCAGGAGGCAGTGGGGACCCCCTCGAGGGCACGAGACTAACTAAGTGGGGGGTCGGCAGCAGAGGCCAGTGGTCACCCCAGAGCACAGCGCCAGAAGCACACCCCTCTCCGGCCCTGGCACCCGCCGGAGGCCTTGGTGAGTCCTGGTCTGCCGAGTGGATGTCAGCCGGGTGCCTGCTTCTGGGGAGACGCTGTGTAGGGGCACAGACCCACTGAACCGCCCTCCCAGACCGGGGCGCTGGGAGCCCGGGGGCGGGCAGCTGACCCTTGCCTAGCGGGACCACAAGAGGAGCAGGAGGCTGGCGGGCACCAGCAGGGAGGGGACACCGGGGAGTGGTCAGCAGGGCCCGTGGGCACTGGGCCTGGGGACTCACCACAGCCACCTTCATCCTGAGAGGGAGCAGAGCTGCAGGTGGGCAAGCGTCCCAAGGCCTGTGCCCTTATATATGCCCACGGGTTACATAAGCGGCCGGACACCACCCGGCCCCTTGGCCTGGGCCCTCGGTAATGAGTGACCATCCACCCTCCTCCTGGCTCAGCGAGTTGATGGGTCAGCACAGGAGCGGCCCAGCCCCTTCTGCCTGAGCTCCGGACTCCCGCCCGAACAAGTGGCCACTTAGGGTGACCGGCGCTGTGTCCCACAGGCTCCAAACCCGGCCACACCGGCCCGGGCCCTCCCCACAGGCCCTGGGACCCCGCCACCCCCATCCCTCAGGCACCTGGGATTCTGGGCAGGGCCTTGTTCCAGAAACACTTACTCTTCCCAGCCGGTGTGGCTCAGTGGTTGAGCATCGACCTGTGAACCAGGAGGTCACGGTTCAATTCCTGGTCAGGGCACATGCCTGGGTTTCGGGCTCCATCCCCAGTGTGTGCAGGAGGCAGCTGATCAATGATTCTTTCATCATTGATGTTTCTTTCTCTTTCTCCCTCTCCTCTCCTCTCTGGAGTCAATATAAAATATATTTTATAAAAAGGAGGGGGGGAGGTCAATGGGGAAAAAGGAGACATATGTAATACTTTAAACAATAAAGAATTTTTTAAAAAAGAAACACTCTAACACTTCTATTTATTTTGTATATATTTTTATTGATTTCAGAGAGGAAGGGAGAGGGAGAGAGAGATAGAAACATCAGTGATGAGAGAATCATTGATTGACTGCCTCCTATCCGCCCCACACTGGGGATCGAGCCTGCAACCCCAGGCATGTGCCCTGACCCGTAATCAACTGTGACCTCCTGGTTCATAGGTCGGTGCTCAACCACTGAGCCACACCAGCCGGGCTATTCTGACACCTCAAATGGGAAGGAAGACGTTACTAGCTGGGCTCCCCCAGAACACAGCCAGGACAGCCAGGAGCAGAGGGCAGGGCGTTCCCACACGCAGACCCAGGGAAAGCCCCGCTGGAAACCACCTCTGCCCACGGCGGGCAGGGAAAGGCCAAAGCAAGAGGCTGCCGCTCACCAGAGGGGTGTGTGAAGCGACATGTACCCAGGAGGCGAGTCGTGGGCGGCTGCAAGACCAGACGCATCCCTACCCCGCTCGGCCGGGGCCAGAGCACGATCCGGGGCCGGGGCGAGGAGTCCAGGTACCAGTACCGGAATGCTCCCTGGTGCAGAAATCACGGTACACGCGTGACCAGGGCCAGACAAGGGCCTGTTCCAGGGACCGGCCCACAGCGGGGGCAGGGAGGTGCCAGCTGGTGTCGGAACCAGCACCGGCTGTGATCAGCCGCTGTGGGGTCTGCAGCAGCCTCTCCTGATCTGGCCCAGTCTCTCCTGGGGGAGGAGGGCGGAGGGTCCGTGGGAGGAAGATGCCGAGAGCGAGGGGAGACACCAAGCGTCGGGGGTTCTTGCTAAACTGACGGGACAGGATTCTT
>NW_006296223.1:1476746-1479729 GCF_000327345.1 Myotis davidii | reverse complement strand
TGGAGCTGCTGGGGGCGAGGCCCGGGGAGGGAGGGCGGGCGGGCGGCTGAGAGGAGCCAGGCTGAAGTCTGGTGAAGGTGGAAGATGGGTCTCTGTCTGGCTCTTAGGGCGAGAGGTTCTGTCTCGAGTCGGGCAGAGATGAATTCAGGCGGCACTGGGCCAGGTCTGGTACCTGCAGACACAGCAGGGTACAAACGCACAAACGCACCTGCCTGGCAGGGACGTTCTCCACAGAAGAGGCAGGCACAGCAGAACGAGTCGTGCCGGCCGCGTGGCTCCGTGGCTGAGCGCTGACCCCTGCCCAGGAGGTCAGGGTTCAATGCCCGGGCAGGGCACAGGCCCGGGTGGCTGGCTCGATCCCAGTGTGGGGCGTGCAGGAGGCAGCCAACCCACCAGGATTTTCTCTCATCATTGATGTTTCCATCTCTTTCTCTCTCTCTCTCCCCCTTCCTTTCTGAAATAAAAAATATATATATTAAAAAAGAAAAAGAAATACGACTGAGCTCTTGCTGCTCAAATGTGGCCTGAGGCTCCAGAAACAAAACCACTTCCCGCGTCTGTGGGACGTGATCCACGGGGATGAGCCTGGAGACCAGGGAGGGACGCGGGCGGGACACGCCCCAGAGAGCCCCGGACAACGGAGCCAGCGAGGCCGCTCTCTGAGGACGGACCAGGAAGCTCCCAAAGGAAGACCCTGACGGCAAGGGGGGATGTGGACAAAACCATAAATGGACCCGGAGGCGCTGCCTGGCACCTCTTACGCCTCCGATCGCTGGATGTGAAAACGGGGCACAGTCACCTTTGCAGGGGCCCAGAGCAGCCTGTGGCCCAGAGAACTGTGTGCAGAGACGACGAGAAAGCAGGTGTGACGACCGCTGGGCAGACGGCGGCAGGACCGGAAATGAAACATGGGTGGGAGTCAGCGTCACTCTGCCAAGCTGTCGGCACCGACAGCCGCGCCTTCCTCTGCGGACGTCACGGTCCCTGCCCGCTCGTGAGCCCCCCTCGCGTGGTCTCCTGAGCAGAGCACGATCTGGGCTTTTGCCAGAATCAGTGATTCGGGAATAGCTTTTTAAAAAATCTCAAATAAACGCTCGTCTCTCACGTTGAGAGGCCTTTTCTTCTTTAGGTTAACAAGAGGTTTGGCTAAAGCAGGAGCTGCCAGAAGGCCGTGGGTAGGGTGCTGGGAAGCTGGGGTGTGGCCTCCGGACTCCAAGGGGGCGTGCGAGGCCGGTGGCCGGGGCATGGCCTGGAGCTCAGGGGCCGGGGGACACCAGGTGTGATGCTCTGACCACAGCAGGTGACCTCGTGATGCGGCACAGCCAAGCGTTAAGGTCAACAGTCCGTCCCCCCTCGAGGAACAGCCGCCCGAGGCTGGGGGAGGGCCTCCGCCGGGACACCGAGGTGCAGCCCCGGGGCCTGGCAGCCTGGTTACCACGAGGGGTGCACCGCGGGGGACATCGTGTGCAGGACCGGGCCACAGGCAGGCCAGGACTTTGCCCCCACTCTGCCCTCCTCGTCCCCGGCCTCTCTCCTCCGCCCTCCCTGCCTGCCTGCCTGCCGACACCCCTCAGTGACCGCAGGCACTGGCTCTGAGGCCGGCCCACCAGTTCCAGCCTCTCAGCTGCTTTGGGGCGGCCTCTGCACTCTCCGTGGGTTTTTTGTTGTTGTTTGTTTTTTTGAATATATTTTTATTGATTTCAGAGAGAAAGGAAGCGGGAGAGAGAAGCATCCATGATGAGAGAGAATCATTGATTGGCTGCCTCCTGCACGCCCCCTACTGGGGATCGAGCCCACAGCAGGGCATGTGCCCTTGACCAGAATCGAACCCGGGACCCTTCAGTCCACAGGCGGATGCTCTATCCACTGAGCCACACCAGCCAGGGCCTAACTGTGGTTTTGTCCCTGACCTCTGTGGCTGCAGTGTCTGCCCATAAGGTTGGGATCATGATTGTGCCCCCGTCACAGGGTGGCTGAAGGGGTGACAGGGGCAGATATGGGCAAAGTCAGTGCCGTGTGAGTGTTTGCTAAATACAAGAAACCACCTTCCTGGGCCCCGGGTCATGCCCCTGTGACGTGGGGTGTCAGGCTGTGCGCCGTACCCCTCCCCAGGGCCCTGACAAGCTGGGGACAGCAGGTCCCAGCGAGTCCCCACAGCAGGCAGGGAGGGGGTCAGGGAGCCTGGGGTGCCTGTGGAGCCCCCGCTCTTGTGTGCCATCCCCACCCCCGGGAGGTGGTGGTGGCTCTGCGTCCATGGAGCTGTTGGGCTGGGCGGTCTTGGCCACAAGCCGGCCGGCCTGGCCCTGGGACGTGGGAAGGGTGTCTGTCTGCTCTGCCCCAGAACACCCTGTGGCTCTATTTTTTAAATATATTTTTATTATTGATTTCAGAGAGGAAGGGAGGGAGAGAAGCATCACTGATGAGAGAGAGGCATTGATTGGCTGCCTCCTGCACGCCACACACTGGGGATCGAGCACACGACCCAGGCGTGTGCCCTGACCGGGAATTGAACCATCACCTCCTGGTTCCTAGGTCGATGCTCAACCACTGAGCCACGCCGGCCGGGCTAAAGCCAGGATTTAATCTGAGGACGGGCCCAGCAGGGAGAGGGTTCCCGCGGCCAGGAGGTGGTGGCGCTGCGTGCTCAGGACTGACTTCTGCTCCGTGACCTTGAGCAGACCTCTTCCCTCTGAAGCCCTTTCCCGCGTGGGATGCTGCCCCTAAGCATGCGTGCTCCTGGGTGCACAGACCCCGGGGCATACGGACTCGGCCTGCAGACCTGCCTGGGGCCACACATGTGCATGGTTTGCGGGTCCAAAGCAGTTCCAGGTAGCTCGCTGCAGCCCCTGGTGGGTGGGTTGTGGGCGGAGGAGGTCTCTGCTGTCTGCGGGAGCCCTGGGGGCTGGACTGGGGCTGGGCTGAGCTGCCCCTTTGGGGTTGGGGTGCAGCATCTGGGTAGGGCGTGGCCTGCCTCACCTCAGCC
>NW_006296223.1:1476124-1476694 GCF_000327345.1 Myotis davidii | reverse complement strand
CCGGGTCCCGGGGGCCGGCCGATGCCACCAGCTGCCACAGGCGGTAGCTGAGGTTCTGCACCTGGCAGGTGCTCAGCACACAGCCCGCCCGCAAGAGCTGGGCTCTGGGCCTTGGGGGGCCCAAGTGTCGACGGGGACCACTCCGGAGAGGCTGACCCGCGGCAGGGGGCAGACTGGCGCCCCTCTGTGGCTGCAGGGCCTGGGGCGGCTTGTGGATCACAGGCCGGGGTGCGGGGTGCTGGGGCTGCAGGCCGCTGGCAAGGGTCCTGGCTGGAGGCGCCCTGCAGGGGAGATGGAGGAAGTAAATGCGACAACCCAGCCGTTCAGGGACCCCGCTTTCTGCCTGGAGAATGCCAAGGGGAGCCCCAGGTGCTCCCCCTGGCTACTCAGTCACTCAGTAGCCCAGGTCCCTGCCCCATTCACCCGCGCTTCCTGGGAAAAGGGTACCCCTGGCTTCTGAGGGTCACTGTGCTCAGGGCCAGTGGCCCTTCCTGGAGAGCAGGGAGGTGGCAAGCCTGGGGACCCTCCAGCCCCTGGTGCCCTGGCTGACCTCTCTGTTGGGGAGGGCTA
>NW_006296223.1:1473017-1475720 GCF_000327345.1 Myotis davidii | reverse complement strand
GCGGGTGCGGGAGGGGTGCAGTCCGCAGGGCTGGTTCCCACCCACCACCTCTCCTGGGGGGAGCGGGGGGAGGGGGGGCGTCCCAGCCGCAAATGTCGGGAAGGAGGAGCAACTCCGGAGCCTGGCAGCAGCCCTGCAGAGGCACAGAGGTTGGGCACTCGGTTCCCCACGGAGACGAGTGCAAGACCCTCAGCCTAGCAGCTGGCCTCAGAGCCGGCACCCTGTTCCCTCATGGCTGAAGGACGAAAGGATGTCTGTGAGCAACTTAAACAAGGAGAGCGTGCGGTCCCCACTGCCCCCCCGCGGGCTCCTGCACCGCCCGGGTGGGCACCCCACTCCTGACTCCTGCTCAGCAGGCCTGTGTGAGCGTCACCTGAGTACACAGGCACGAGCAGCTAAAAACCCTTGTCCGCACAGCGCCCGCCCCACGCTCCCACTCTTGGCCCTGCTCCCATGTGCAGGTGTTCTGCGGCTGACTTCATGGATCCTTTTCTTTCTTTCTTTTTCTTTTTTAAAAAATATATATTCTATTGATTTTTTACAGACAAGAAAGGAGAGGTATAGAGAGTTAGAAACATAGATGAGAGAGAAACATCGATCAGCTGCTTCCTGCACACCCCCCACTGGGGATGTGCCCGCAACCAAGGTACATGCCCTTGACCGGAATCGAACCCGGGACCTTTGAGTTTACAGGCCGACGCACTATCCACTGAGCCAAACCGGTTAGGGCTCCTCCTTTTTCTTTTTTTTTAAAAAATGCAGTGAGTTATTATAGATATTGTAAATTCCCAAAAGCTATACGGAATCTCTGTTCCCAGAGGTCTGTGTGGGAATCTGAAGGCTGGCCAGTGGTGAATTCTGTCCAATGAGACAACACTAGACCAGTGCTAGGATCCCATCCTCCTCTGTGGCTGCATGATGTTTGCGTGGATAGCAGGATCCTTTATTTTATTTTATTTTTTAAATATATGTTTATTGATTTCATAGAGGAAGGGAGAGGGAGAGTTAGAAACATCGATGATGAGAGAGAATTATGGATCAGCTGCCTCCTGCACGCCCCCTACTGGGGATCAAGCCTGAAACCCAGGCATGTGCCCTGACCAGGAATTGAACCGTGACCTCCTGGTTCATAGATCGACACTCCACCACTGAGCCACACTGGCTGGGCCCATCGCCCTTTCTTGGATGATTGAGCACCTCTGAGTCTACCCCTCTCTCCTCATCCTTCGGACCCTCCCTGGTCTCTTCCCCTCGGTCAGGCTCCTGTGAATGACCTGCCCCCTCCATGCCTCCTGCTGAGCACACCCTGGGAGCTCAGGGAACGTGTGCTGGATGAAGGAGCCCACAAGTGTCGAGCAGGTGCCACAGCGAAGAGCTCAGCTTGTACTGGGGAAGGTGGGAGCATCGGTAACCCCATTGCTATTTGTTGACTTTTACAGAGTAGGGAGCGGGGAGAGCGGTGCGGTCACATGTGCAGTAGACAAGTGGAGCTCAGCAGGGAGGTGGGGGCTGCGGGCGGGGGAGGGTTTGGCAGGGACAGAGTGGATGGATCAGAGAGGAACTGAGCCAGGCAGGGTGTCGCTGGAGAGAATGGAAGATTAGCTGCCTGGGGCTGTCCTGGCAGAGGCGTCTCACAGGCCCAGGGCTGCAGAGGGGCAGACGGGAAAGATGGTGCTGGGAGTTACGGACATGGCCAGGCTGGGGCGGGTGGGTGTGTGAGCATCGCTAAGGAGGGTGCGGAGAGGACAGAATGTAACATGCCAGCTGTGAAGGGACAGGCAGGGAAGAGGCATGGAGGGCCCGGGGGCATGATTCTGCACCAGCTTCTCCTCACCAGCCCCCTGCCCTACTCCTCGCCTCAATCTGTCGTCCACCCGCTGCCAGATCATCCTTCCAAACCACAAGTGTGATCGATCATATTACTCCCCCCACCAATGATGGAAATTTCCTGTCCCCACCAGGTGCTTTAAAAAAAATGTTTTCATTGATTTCAGAGAGAGAGGGAGAGGGAGAGAGAGAAAAAAGCATCGATGGAGAAACATCAATCTGCTGCCTCTTGCACACCCCCTGCCAAGGATCAAGCCTGCAACCTGGGCATGCTCCCTGACTGGGAATCAACCACGACTTCTCGGTGCTCGGTGCACGGGACAGTGCCCACCCAGCTGAGTCACGCTGCGAGGACACATAGGAATGGGAGGTGCAGGTGAGTCTCAGTGAGGTGTGGGCCCAGGGCTCACTGCATTCTTTGTCAGGACAGTCGCTGCCACCATGGGCCCAAGGTCCCATCTCCCCGAAAGCCCACAGATGGGGCGCCCTCTGGCCGTGGGATGCTTATTTTGCCACTGGATTAGCGGCCCCTCTGTGACCTCACAGTTCCCGGCGCTTGTCTGTGATGTCCGTGTGCCCTCGGGGGTTCCTTTCTTCGGCCTCAGTCGGAGGAGCTATTTCTGGGGAGTGGTGGACTGGCTGCTGAGAGCTGCCCACCGATGGAGGTGCCCCTGGAGAGTGGGCCCCGGGCCACAGCTGGCAGGTGGTGCTTTAGAGAAAGTCATGAGAGGGAAGAAAAGCCAGGGTAGCCACTGGCTGGACTAACGTCTTCGAGGGCAGTTTTAAATATATTTTTTTATTGACTTCAGAGAGGAAGGGAGAGAGAGATAGAACCATCAATGATGATAGAGAATCACTGATTGGTTGCCTCCCGCC
>NW_006296223.1:1472010-1472991 GCF_000327345.1 Myotis davidii | reverse complement strand
CAACGCTCTAGCCACTGAGCCAAACTGGCTAGGCCCAGGGCAGTTTCGTAGAGCACCTTAAGGTGAGAGGAGTGCGTTTACCTCTGATGGCCAGGATCCCTGGAGAGGAAAAGACTGAGCCAGAGGCAGAGAGGAGGCTGGCAGAGCCTGCGGTAGCGGTGGAAGGAGGTGGGGGTGAGGGAGGTGGGCTTGGGGTTGGGTGATGCAACGGGTAGCTGACCATGGGGTGGCTCCTGTGTTCCCTGTGGAGGAGGGCCGTGGGGCTGGGGGCAGAGGTTTAAGGAGACTACAGGGTCGTCCATCAAGGCTGGGCCGTGGTGTCACGGTGGCCATCTGCACTGTCAGTGGAGCAGGGCTCCAGGAGATGGGTGGGCAGGACCGTGTGTGTCTGGGGTTTGCCAGATGGGGACAGTGAAAAACGCAGGCAGAGAGGTGGGGCCAGGGCATTGGCAGCTGACAGGTGAGGGAGCCACACTGGGTGGAGGCCGCCACGGGGCTGGGCGTGGGACCAGGGCGGGTGGCTCCCGGCAGGAAGGCCTGGGGGAGAGCAGGGAAGGCACAGCCCCTTCAAAGGGGAGGAGGCAGGCAGGAGAAGCACATGAGGGGGGCCTGTTGAGTGTAGAGTGCAGGAAACCCCGTGGCAAGAAACTTCGGTGGGGCATCATGGTCCAGAGCGAACCCCCAAACCTGCCCGTGACCCTAAGGTGCCTCTGAGAGGGCTGCAGAAATGGGCTCCAGCTACGTGCCTGCCGCGCTCGGGTGGAGCCCGGGACCCTTTTGGCTGCAAGTGACGGAAACCAATGCCCGACAGAAGCAGGGGACCCCGGCTGTGCCTGGGCCTGTGCGCCCAGGTGGGGCGGGGAGCCTGGCGGGCTCCGTTTTCGTCTCTGGGTTTGGTTTCATTCATTCTCCCCGGCGGCCCCAGCTCGAGGGCGGGGGGCACTGCGGGTCCTGGGTGTGCAGCCAGCCGGGCCTCCTGCG
>NW_006296223.1:1468939-1470857 GCF_000327345.1 Myotis davidii | reverse complement strand
AGAGGCTGGGTGCCTGGTCCCAGGCCGGCGAGGGGGCTGGGCGTGCTGTGTCGTCGGGGACGGCTTGTGGTCAGGCTGGGCTGAACCCGAGCTGCGGTCCACCCTGCAGCTTGTCAGTCCTGCTGTCAGTCACCACCCAGGACCCAGGCTTCCTCTCCTCCTCGCCTGCTGGGCCCTCACCCTGCAGACCCTCCTCAGGGCCCTCCCACTCTGGACTCACTCCCCGGCTCTGCTCCCGGCTGTCTGAATGCACCCCTGACACCGTGTCCGTGGGGAGCGTGTCTTCTCCGGAGGTGGAGTTCTCACGGCAGGAACCATGCTGCACACGGGGGACGCCCTGTCAGTGGCGTACAGGCCAGGGGGGTGCATGGGATCCAGGGAGCAAGGCTGGCCCCTGTGAGGGGCTTGGGCTGGATGCTGGGCAGGGGCTGCGTGTGCAGAGCAGGCTTGGAGGCTAATGGTGCTGAAGGTGGGGGGGTTCAGGCCCGAGGAGGCAGAGACCGTGCTGACGGTGTGACAGCAGACGTGGGGCGTGGAGGGCGAATATGAGGGAGGCAAGAGGAGGCATGGGTGGGCTCCGTGACCAGCTGGCTATGATGTGTGTGCTCATGGGTATGCACCCCACAAGTATGTGCCCTTTGACCAGGACGGGGAAGGCGGGAGCCCACAGTGCCCACTTACCATGAGTGGCAGGAAGGAGTGATTCCCAGGCTGTCCACTGCCTTGGGGGTGGGGCTCTGGAGCCCCAGGACCACTGCTCCAGACTCCTGGCCAGCCACCAGCCTCAGGGCTTCCCTTGGCAGGACTCGTCCGTCCCTGTGAGGAACAAGCCCACAAGCCGGGTGCGTGCTGTGGGGCCAAGGGCAGAGGAGCACTGTGTGGGGGTCAGCAGGCCCCGCTTCGCCACCTGCTAGCTCTGTGACCTTGGGCCGGTCTTTAGGCCTCTGCACCCCAGCTTCCTCATCTGCAGATGGGATGAGTCCCGCAGACCTGCCAGGCTGCCATGAGCATGAGATGGACACACACACGAAGCTGTTCACAGGGCGGCCCCAGGAAGTGGTGGGTGTCTTGTTAGTGGCGAGCGGCAGGTGTGTGGACACCCCTGGGCACAGGTGGAATGGACCCCTCTGTCGGAGGAGGAGGGGCCTTGCGTGCTGGAGGCCTAGGACATTAGGGCAGGGATGCGGGGTCCTTGGGTTCGGTGGAGAGGTGGGGGAGAGGTGGATGTCTTGGCCTGGACCTGGACATCCTGTCCAGAGCTGCTGGATGCAGGGCCTGGGTGCTGAGTCCCAGAGTCTTGCCAGAGGGAGAGCATCCTGGTTTCATGGTCACGACCTGGCGGACCTCCCCAGCGGGGAGGAGGGAAGGAGGGACCCCTTCTTTCATCGAAGACGGTGCATGCCCCTCCCCTGGTGAGTGGGAGCACCTCCACACCAATACAGGCACCCTGTGCTGACCTGGGAACATCTCAGGTGCCAGACAGATCACCTCTGTCCACTCCCGGCCTGGCGGGGCCCTGGCAGTGTCTGCTGACTTCACGCTGCGTGGCCAATGCTGGGTGTGCCTTTGGGAGCCAGAGGTGCACTTGACCTGACCAAGTGGCCGAGGGACTAGGGGCTGGACCCTCCTGGTCCCCCCTTGCCCCAGCATCTGAGAAGACCCCCCTCCATCCCATGGCCTGGCCTCTCTCGGTCCTGACGGAGCTGAGCTGCCACATTCCTGTGCCCCATCGCTCTCCCCACCCATGTCCTGCCCTCCCTCTGGAGCAGGTTGGGGCTGTTTGGGTGGCCTTGGTTGGCTCCCAGCCCCCACCTGGGAGTCGAAGGGTCCTAGCCGGTCTGGCCTGACTGAGGAGGCTGCGAGCAGTGGTTATGGGGCTCCAGAGCGCCCAGCCCCTGTGAGGCCGCAGCCCCTCTGC
>NW_006296223.1:1466396-1468845 GCF_000327345.1 Myotis davidii | reverse complement strand
TTCCTATGGCTGGGCTGATCCCAGGGCGTGTGCACCCTCCCTGGCCTCTGCCCACAGTGCAGGCTAGCCCAGGCGGCCTCCAGGCACTCAGCCTGGCACTGGTGACGGGCGCTGCCAGCAGATGACAGAACGCATGCCCTGTGTTCTCCCTCCCCCATCAGCCTCAGCCCACACGGGACTGGCTGCCGGGATGTGGCTGTGGGAGGAAGTCTGGTCCCTGTCTGTGTCTCAGGGGACCTAGTGCCCTTCCTCCTAGGGCCCCCCACCCCCACCCTGTGACGCAGGGCTGTGCTGGTCCCTGGGGTAGGGGCAGCTCTGGTGGGGCGAGGAGCAGCAGCAGGTCGCCTCCATGGCCACAGGGCTCCCTCGGGTGGGGGTGCTGGGAGACCCAGCCTTGCCTCAGGGTGGGGCCCATCGCCACGCTGCAGCCTGGCTCTGCCAGCGCAGACCGAGGTGTGGGCTGGGGTCTCAGAGGGGTCAGGAGGCCTGGCCTCTCTACCGCGTGTCCTTCCGGGAGGCTGCATGCCTGGAGCGCCTGGGCCCCGGAAGCTGCCCTGCGCGCTGACTGAGGAACCTGTTTGCTTGTGGGGTGTGAGTGGGGCTGGCTGTGGGCGGATGGCGGTGCAGCCGGTTGTGTGCATTCCGCGAGCGCTAATTAGGCTGCGGTCTGTGCCAGGCTCAGGTGTGCGATGGGTACACAGTCGTGGCTTCTTGCTCACGGAGCTCCCATTGGCCCAGCCCCCCAACAGGTGTACGGAGTCGGGTGTGGTGTAGGGAGGCAGGGCCCGCCGGCCCCAGGCTCGGGCAGCAGACAGCTGCCTGAAGGAAGGGTCGCTGTTGGGCTGAGACCTGAAGGTCAAGTCTGCTGGTGCCACATGTACCTACACACATGCCCACAGCCCCCCGCCCAAGGGCCACCTTGGGGTCATCGTGGCCCAGAGAAGGTGCTGGTGCCATGAGCATCCCTTGCCCTGTCCAGCCACCTGCCCCTTAGGTAGTTGGGACAGTTCAGGAGTCGCCTCCAGTTGGTTCTTCGGAGGGTGGAGTCCTGCAAGTGAGAGTTGATGTTTCATACGATGAAGGGTGGGAGGGAGGGAGGGGACGGTGGACAGTGGCCAGCTACTCTGTCCATGTCCTGGGGGAAGAGGCGCCTAGAGAGCTGCCTGCCTGCCTGCCTGGGAGGGGGGCTGTGGGGCAGAGCTGCACACCCCTCCTTCCTCCGCCTCTGCCCCATGGCAGGAACTGGGTGAGCCCTGGTGTCAGCCAGTCCTGGGCCCAGATGTGGTTTGGAGCCCACACCCGTCGGCCCTCCAGGGAGCTTGGGGAAAGGAGGCATCCCTTAGGGCACCCCAGCCTGGGCCGCGCAAGGGTGGCCCTTGGGCGGGGGGCTGTGGGCATGTGTGTAGGTACATGTGGCACCAGCAGACATCTGTCCCTTTTCCCCCCTTCGTCTTGTCTGCCACCTTATCTCCGAGTGTCGTGCTCAGAGGGGGAGGGGAGCAGGAAGCTGAGGTTTTGTGAGTCAGTCATGGCCCCTCACCGCCACCTCCAGCGCCACCTCCAGCGCCACCTCCAGCGCCAGCCAGAACCTCCTGTTGCTGACTTAGTGCTGCCTCAGGACCGGGAGGTGGTCTCCTGGGAGGGCGCTTTCTGACCTCAGGGCCGGGCCCACCCTCGCCTGTCTCCTGGCTCTCTGCTGCCCTGGGCAGTGGTGAAGCTGCCCCGAGCAGGGGAGGGCCTGCGGGTTGAGTGTGGGAGGTGAAGGTGGGAGGCTGGTGTTTTTCCTGCTTCACTCTGCTGCCCTGCGGGGCGGGAGCTGGAGGAAGAACAGAGACTGTGTCCTTTCTCCCAGAGTCCCCAGAGGCCAGGGTCCCCCAGCAGGGCCCGGTCATGCCTCCAGTTTGGTTCTGGGATGAGTAAGAGCCACAGGTGTGACCTTGACCTGGAGTAGGGCCTGGGCTCAGAGTGGGGGAAGCAGACGAGAGGGGCAGAGTGGGCCCTGGGGTTCCAAGGAGTGGCTGGGTCTCTGGGGAGCACCCTGGGAGTTAGGCTGGGAGGCAGCTTCCCTGGGGCACCTCCTGCCCCAGCCCTCCTCCCTGGCCCTGGTGGCTGTGCACAGCGGCCTCCTGTGCACCCTCCGCACTCCCCTGGGGGTGCCCTGTCCCTGAGGCAGTGGGCACCGTGGTCTTTCCCGCCACAGACACTGCGTGTGAGGCCTCTGTGCCTCTCAGGTGAGCCTTGGCTGACGGTGAGGCAGAGCCAGGGAGCAGGGCTGGGCGCTGGGCTGCGGGCGCCCACTGTCCTGGTGCCAGCTGTCAGGCCGGGGGCGTCGTGAGGGCCTCGTGCCTAGGCTGGGGGTTAGCTGGGGGACAGTCTGGAAGGATCGCACCTCGCTGGAGGGGGTGCGCTGTGCCATCAGCTGCGTGCAGGCTGCAGTGGGCTCGGCGGG
>NW_006296223.1:1462505-1465978 GCF_000327345.1 Myotis davidii | reverse complement strand
CAGCAGGGCTTCCCCCGCCCTCTGGTGGCCCTGGGCCTGTGGCTGCCTGGTGGCCTCTCTCTGGATTATTTTTAGGGAAATTGTAGGTCTGGGAGCTGAGGCCAGCCTGGTGCCAGATGAGGACGGGGCGGGGGTGGGGACGTTTCCACCCTGGGCTTCTAGGCTCCTGCCTGGTGTGTGTGTGTGGGGGGGGCGGGGGGTGGCAGGTGCTCTGACCCCCTGCTCCTGTCCTCAGGGAGTGGGGAAGGCCAGGGCCAGATCCTGCAGCGCTTCCCGGAGAAGGACTGGGAGGATAACCCCTTCCCTCAGGGCATCGAGCTGGTGAGTGGGGTGTTGGCTGCTGGGGGCCCGGCCCGCTCGGGACAAGAAGATGTCTGAGCTGCTTCTGGGGGTGGGGGGTAGGGGCACTGGCTTGGCTGGCAGGGTGCTCGGTGCCCACATCCTGTCATCCCTCCCTCTTCACTATGGGGACCATGTCCTGCATCACAGGGTCTTCACCCCACCTAGACTATTACTCCCTTTTGCGGGGGGCAGGCTAGGTCAGGAAGTGAGGTGCCCCCGGTGGCCCAGGGAGGTGCTATCTGCTGCTCTGGCACCTGGCATCCAGGCCCTGGCTGTGCGCATACTCCGTGGCAGCGTGCAGAGGGAGCTGACCCCGACCCTTCCCTCCCACAGTTTTGCCAGCCCAGCGGGTGGCAGCTGTGTCCTGAGAGGAACCCACCGACCTTCTTCGTTGCCGTCCTCACTGACATCAACTCGGAGCGGCATTACTGTGCCTGCTTGACCTTCTGGGAGCCAGCAGAGCCCACGCAGGTCAGCCTGGGGCTGCGCCCCGGCCCCGGCCCCTGTCCCGGCCCCGGCCCCTGCCCCTGCCCCTGCCCCGGGTGTGTCTCCCTGTCTGCGGTCGTCCTGGCACCTAACCCCATGGAGCCTGGAGTTTCCGGAAGAGTCACCGTGTCCTCCTGCTGGGTTCACGGGACCTGCCTGGGAGCCAGGCGAATGGGCTTCTGTCCACAGGAAGCCGTGTGCTCGGAGGACGCTGCCGGGAGGGAAGAGAGAGCCGACGAGGGAGGCCCAGGGCGACTGTCACCTGGCACGTCTGGCCCGCCAGGCCAGCTGTTCGCTCCAAAGACTCTGGTGTTGGTGTCTCGGTTGGACCACGTGGAGGTGTTCAGGGTGAGGCGGGCAGCCAGGGTCGAGGCAGGGCGTGGGTCTCCCACCAGCTGCTGCCATGCTCGTCTGTGGCTCTTGCAGAACAGCCTGGGTCTCATCTACACCATCCACGTGGAGGGCCTGAACGTGGGCCTGGAGACCGTGGTCGGGAACCTGCTCACCTGCATCATCCCCCTGGCTGGGGGCTCACAGGTGGGTCTGAGGCAGCTGCCGGGCCCTCCTTTCGCCTGTGGCCGTGGGGGTGGGGCTGCAGGCACTCAGAGTCGAGCCTGGGCAGAGCCCGGCCCCAGGCCTCGGACACGCGTGTGTCTTGGTGCCACTGCCAGCCACCATCCCTCCTTGGCCTGTCTGCTCGCCTGTGTGTCCGTGTCGCCTGGCTCTCTGTCTGGCACCTGTCAGTGTTTCTGTCCTCTCGCTCCTGGGATGTGCTGTCTCTGGATGCTCAGCCTCTGTCCGAGCCGCCGTGTGCGAGTGTGTCTAACTGTGTCTCTCTGCCCGTCTGTCCTGTGCAGCTGGACTCTGTTGAGGACGGAGTGGTACGGACTCTTTGTTTCTTCTGCCCACCCAGGCCCATCCCTGCCCAGGTCAGAGGCCCGAGCTCTCTCTGCAGCACTGCTCGGGCCAGCAGAGGCTGGTGTGGCCTTTCCCTCGGGCCCCGTCAGCCCTCCCGGCCTGCTGAGGCCACAGAGCTCTGGGCTGACTCGGGCCTGGGCGATGCCCCTGAGCACCACTCTCTCTTCCCACAGAGAACCATCTCTTTGGGGGCAGGTGACCGGCAGGTCATCCAGACCCCACTCACCGACTCCCTGCCCATCAGCCGCTGCAGCGTGGCCCTGCTCTTCCGCCAGCTAGGTGAGCCCGCCGCCCGGGCCTCCCTTTCCTCCCCTGCCGGGGTCAGAGGTTGAGGCTGTCACTGTGTGTGGGGTGGGGCGGGGCAGGGCCTGCCAGCCTGTCCTCTCCCTTCAGGCATCACCAACGTGCTGTCTTTGTTCTGCGCTGCCCTCACTGAGCACAAGGTGCTCTTCCTGTCCCGGAGCTACCAGCGCCTCTCAGACGCCTGCCGAGGACTCCTGGCCCTGCTGTTCCCGCTCCGATACAGGTGCCTGCCCGGGCCCCAGCTGCCACCCAGCCCTCTGCCTGGCCCCTCTGCCCATCCCCCTCCTTCCCGGCACCCCCCTCACTGAGCCCTGGCCTTTGCAGCTTCACCTACGTGCCCATCCTGCCGGCGCAGCTCCTGGAGGTTCTCAGCACGCCCACGCCCTTCATCATCGGCGTCAACGCAGCCTTCCAGGCAGAGACCCAGGAGCTGGTGAGGGCCACGCTGTGTACGCCCCGCGCTCCAGGCCCTGCTGGCTGGCCTGCGGGTCCCTGACCACCCCCCGCCTTCGGTCCGCAGCTGGATGTGATTGTGGCTGACCTGGATGGAGGGACGGTGACTGTCCCCGAGTGTGTACACATTCCACCGCTGCCGGAACCGCTGCAGAGCCAGACCCACAGCGTGCTGAGCATGGTGAGACCCCGGGAGGGCAGGCGGACGGGCCTCAGTGCCTGGGCTGGTGCGCCTACCACCCTCCTCTCCGCTGCTTAGGTCCTGGACCCGGAGCTGGAGTTGGCAGATCTCGCCTTCCCACCCCCCACAATATCCTCTTCCTCCCTGAAGATGCAGGTGGGGTCATGCCTTCCTGTGCCCTCTCCTTAGGCCTGCCGCCAGCACAGCGCAGCCACCCTGGCCGCGGGGGAGGTGGGAGGGCAGGCGCTGAGCTCCGAGGGCCCTGGGCAGGAGCGGTGGTCAGTGGTGTCGCAGGCATCCCTGCGCTCTGTGTGGAGGGGGCTGGAGGGAGAGGAAGGCCTGAGGCACCTGGGGAGGCTTGAGCAGGGCCCCCACAGGGTTTGGGTTTGAGGAGGTGGAGCCTGGAGTGGGTGGAGGGTGAGGGCTGCCTGTGCAGGGGCCGGGCACTCACCTGCACTCACCTGCGACCCAGGACAAGGAGCTGCGGGCTGTTTTTCTGCGGCTCTTTGCTCAGCTCCTGCAGGGCTACCGTTGGTGTCTGCACATGGTCCGCATCCACCCGGAGCCTGTCATCCGCTTCCACAAGGTGGGCATCAGGGCGGGCACAGCGGTCGGGCAGCAGTCGGTGCCTGCGGGCTGACCTCCTCGTGCACCCCAGGCAGCCTTCCTGGGCCAGCGTGGGCTGGTGGAGGACGACTTCCTGATGAAGGTGCTCGAGGGCATGGCCTTTGCGGGCTTCGTGTCGGAACGCGGGGTCCCCTACCGTCCCACGGACCTGTTGACGAGGTGT